>NC_092061.1:9579285-9897500 GCF_039877785.1 Chaetodon trifascialis | reverse complement strand
GACCCTAAATGTTTTTGAGTCTAAAGAGTCCACAGCAGCTTTGGAAAAATGATGGAAGCAGATGAAAAAACTTTTACATTTAACAAACACGTAGATGGAAGTATTGATAGGAGCACTGTCAGGTACAAAACACTTCAAGCCTAAAACATCACCTGAACGCAGAGCACTGAGCAGTGAGCTCAGACCTGACTCATCACGCCACACTCCAACAGGCTTTCAGACAAGTCAAGCAACTCAATCACCTTTAAATTAAAGGCTTCTCATGGCAGATAAATGCTATCTGTTAAAATGAATTAACCCCAAAGCACATCATGAATGAGTGTCTTTTCAAAACAATCACAGCCACTGGTTTTAACTGTTTGGGGTTTAAATGTTAGAGTTAGCATCAGCCTGTTCGTTGTATATTGGATCAAGTTCTCTCCAGGAGCTAAAAGCTCAAAAGTGAAGGAAATTATTAAATATTTAACTCACTCAATCATCAGAATAATCAAAAATAGAACTCTATCCCACTCTGAAAATATCTGGAATCATCCTTAAAGTGGTGTTAGTTGTTCTAATATAAACAATAAAGAAAATGTGTGTGCGAGTGTGTCAGTGTGTCTCCGGCACATTAGTCAGGTCAACAGGAAGGCATTACATATTCATGAAATTACCAAAATATGAAAATGGAACATGAGTCAATGCTGGGATGAAAGAAAGCCAGCCTGCCATGCTTTCAAAGCTCCCATCTGAAACTGGTTATAATCTGAACGCATCGTGTGTGTGTGTGCGTGTGTGTGTGCATGGTCACACTGGATGTGAGAACAGAGAACAGACACAGAGAGAGAGAGAGAGAGAGAGAGAGAGAGAGAGAGAGAGAGAGAGAGAAGGGCTGACCTTCAGTGAATCACTTCCCTCTCTGGACAGACTTGTAGAGAAGCATCATGTTTGGCAACTGTTCTTACAGAGGAAAAAGACAAAGAAGACAGAAGAAAGAGCAGGAGAAAGAACTGGAGGCAGACTCTTCGACTCTTAGGTCTGGTGGAGGCAGAGAACAAGAGGGACCGAGTTCAGAGAAGGTAAAAGACAGATATGTATTATATGTAGAAAGAGAGTAAGATTGGGGTGGGGAGGGGGCTCAGTGATCCAAAAACATGCCCAGAATTGGCATCAACGCTGAGACTGCCTTGGCATCAATGAGGGCACTCAAACGTGTGTGTATAAAGTTCCTGTCTTGTGAATCGTTTGGCAGCATCATCATATTAGCTGCGTGACTCCAAAAGCAAGAATTCGAAACTGTTCAATCATCATAAAGCGCCGTTTGTGCCACATTCATTACACCTAATATTTGCCAACAAAAAAATATTCTGTGTTCAGACACTGTGCTCCCTCCAAGTTTTCTGTCTGTAAACAATGAAGTCAGCCATCGTCAGGCCCTTCACCCTCAACTGTGATTGGCCAGTTTGTGACGCGTCTGGCTCGTCTCTGAAAGTCAGGCTGCTGTTTCACAGAGAGAGAAGAGCCTATGAGCTCTGAGAGGAAGACAGCTTTGATGATAGCTAACATGTGCACAACCACAGTAAACTTAATATGCAACTCATATTCTCAGACCTGTAGTAGACTGCATTCGAGTAAGACACGTTTCTATTTAGGATCAACTTTACTGTGATGGCTAATGGCTTGGAGTCTGCAACGCTTCCAAAATAAAAGCCTTTTTTGCCTTATGGTGGATTTATTTCAGCTTTAACTTCTATCATTGTGTCTCAGACGGGGTGTTATGTACACCCCTGTCAATAGGCCGCCTTACAACAGCCAATTTTAAGGATTCCAAAAGCTTCCACATTATGCTCACTCAGCAGTTCTGCTGTACAAGCGCGATGCTTCACAAAAAAACAGATCGCTGTGCTTTTGATGAGAAGGGTCAATTTGCTTTATTATCATACTCTTAGTTCTAAAAGGTTAAGCTATAAATCTATTTGCAACCTATGCTGTGAAAATTAATCATGTCAGGTGTAGCTTCTTTTGATTCATAAGTTAGCAACATTTCGTAGAAAAGAAAGACTCTGTAAAGGTTATGTTGATGTATTTATTTATACAGCGATATAGCCTTCATATAAACCTTTATTTCACTTTTCTCCGCAGTTTCTTTTCCATATTCTTACCCAGTTCAGACTGAAGGTGTTTCTGTCATTCAGAAGTGAATGCCACCCCTATACAGTCACCTCACCGCACCTCTGTGGTTATAAATCAAACATGACGCTCTTTAAATAGGGAAATTAATTATTTACACTTCAAGCCAAAATACCTTGAAGAGGAAGGAAAAAATACTGACACATAATAAGTCATTTTCAGGCCTGAGAGGCTGGCCACTCTATTACCATAGTCTAGATTTATAATGCTCTCATAAGAGTCGAGCCACCGATAGAGGTGCTTTGGTCAGGCAGCGCTGTGCACTGCAATCTACTGCTCCTTTTATAGAACACACACACAAAAAGGCTGTCAGACTCAGTAATTTAGTGAACGTGGTCAGTTTATGCTGTGGGCACCAAGCTATTCCCTCTTCTCTTGAACAGGAAGTGTTGTAAATATGTAACACTTTCCTCCCTAACATCGCCACGCTGAGCTGCCAAGAAACTACATGTTACCTAGCAACGACGACGGAGCAGAACTGTGAAGAACACACTGCAGTGACATCACTGTTCCTACATCCAATGGCGCCGATGACAGTGTTTCGCACAAGCCGAAGCCGGTGGTTTGTCCAGATAAATGGCAATGCCTTAAAATAGCATTCATTGCTTAAGCAGTTCGGTTTCATAAAACATTATCATGTCGTGTCACAGTGGGAGTGGCAGCACTGGAGCTTTACCTTCCTTGTTTGAGTTGCACAACAGTAGGTTTTGGCCAAGCAATGCCTATGAAAGTCAGGTTTTGTACTTTGGTATTTTACATGATTCGGTATTTCGATTTGATGTGCAGACTTCCATGAAGTGCTGTCAACAATAAGCTATCTATTTCTTGTGCTCATTTAACCACCATTAGCTTGAATGCTGACGTGGAAATGGTGTGCGAAGGCTCAATAATCTTGTTCATACACAATTGATCCACATCTTGTCCATCTGTCCGTCTTTTGAGAGGTATTCTCATCGAACTGTTGCTTTTAGTGGCTCATACATACTGTGAAAGGCAAGAGCGTCTCATCTTTTTATCCTGTTATCACTTGCAGAGGCCATTCGGGGTGTTATATATGCAGCTAGCTTAATTGATCTGACTACAACAGTTACAAGAGCAGTAAATACGGCACATTTTAAACAACGCACAAAAGCAGGCGGTTGAAGCCAACGGATGGGTCTTGTCATGACATTTGACACACAACATGCCAGTAACACGCTAACTTACTCCTCACAATACTCAACATGCCTCTACACGTCTTATACAAACAGCAGAGTCATTGTAACTCACTGCATCTGTCTCAGGAAATTTAATGTAACCTCAAATTCATCAGGTTGTGAAAAGGATGTGTGCTGTATGAGCATTAGTTTTCTGCAGGCCATGCCCTCTGCAGTATTTTCCACATTCTCAAGGCCATACACCGCACACTTCTCCAGTGTAAATTTAGGATATTTTCATTCCTGGTAAAGTGTATTTTTTTTATTGAATTAGAGAGATGAGGTGGGAGAGCTGTCAATACAATGCTAAGCCATCTGGAGATAACAGCCGCAAGTTTGTGCAACAAGGCTACGACTTTTGGTGCAGTGTGCAAAGCTCTGTGCGCAGCAGAGGTCTACCAGGGCCAGATTTATTCATCTCTCACCTGCTCCCCTCTGGATCTATTTTTTTTTTTTTGTGTGTGACACATCCACAGGCTCAGGTAGGTTTGGTATTTATCCTGATTTATCCTGAAGACACTGTCTCATTTCATCAACATCCTATTTACATCTACAATTAAGAGTATTATGCAATACTTTTCATTTATTGAAATCACTCAAACCCCTCTCAAGACCCACTGGATAGTATGAAGAAGCACTGTCACGGCAAAACACAGGTTCAAATACTGGTGGAAACCCAGTGGCAACCGGCTGTATTCATATAGCACTTTAAGGTAGCAGCGGCAGAGAGCTACCATGCAAGGTGCTGACCTGACCAGGAACGCTTTGACGTGTGGACAGGAGGAACCATGTGATTAGTGGACAACTCAGTCGACCTCCTGAGCCACCACAAGATAACAGTTTTACTGTGGAGCTAAATATAAAGCTGGTTGTTTCACTTTTGCTAAAAGTGTTTTACACCCAGCAACGCATGTGGCGTGCACTATGTTTGACTCGGAGATGCACTGTTTATGCAAGCCACACCAGAAGGGGCTTGGATGTGACATCCTTATTTGACTGTGTGGGTGTTTTACTGTATAAACAGACGAATAACACAGAAGTGCTTAAATTAAAATACTACTTAAACTTCTTTACATCATGTCATGGCAGGCAGAACTATAATAACATCTTCAGAGAGGCCACTAAAATCTGACAGGAGTAAATTATGGAGATGTACATTAGGTAAATTGCTTAAAGCACAGCACAGCACAGCGCAAGGTGCACAAAACATGTAAGGTGTAGTGTAAGGATAAGAGTGCAGTTTCTATGGCAACAGAACGTATCACATGTCAGCATGAAAGCCCTGGGTGGAAACATGCGACCAGCCTTTGCCACACTATCAGTGTAAACAGTATGGATGGTAATGAGTGATTTCAGATTTCATATTCATAAAACAGGTGTATTAGCTTTACAAAATCAGTGTCAGCAGCATCAGCAGCAGCAGCACAAAGTGGGCCTAAAACGCGCTCCAAACGTCTGCATTAGCATCTGAGCACACATCACTGCACAGCTAAACTAAACAGCGCCGCGCCGCACAAAGAATGCAACATTTTGGGATGTTTTCCTCCCACATTACATCCACCAGTCCAAACACGGACGCCCGAAATGTTGACAGAACACAAAAAAGCGGTCGTTTGCAAATGTGTGCCCTCACTCACACACCGATGCAAACCACACACACTCAATTCCACTCATCCACATTACAATGAACAATCTCACCTTCACAGCCTTTTTTTTTTTTTTTTTTTTAACTGTGACGCTGGCATAACAGTGGGTGAATTTAGCATTTTATTCTGTGGAAACCAGGTTAGTTACGTCTCAAGTTATTTGTGCAGGGAGAGAGTGCGGAAAGAGATTAGACACGTGAGTCACTAGCTCAAAAAGATCAAAACGCTTGTTGACAGCAGGAGCGACCGCCTGAAGAAGATGAGTCCCTTTTCTATAATTACATTTTCTTGGCAGGTTCAGGCGTCAGGTTGCAATATTCCACATTGTTCCATGTCTCAATGTCCCACATTCTTGTTGCTTGTCTATGAGGCAGTTCAGACTATTAGTAAACAGTGAAATCCCTGCCTTTAGCTCTGTAATACTGCACCTAAGCTGCTCACCAAACAGAAAAGGAGCTGAGACACGAACATACGCAGCAAAGAAATCCTCTCTCCGGCAGCAAGTGTCCAGTGTAGTGCCGACTGGGAAGCCAGAGTGAACTCCTCTCAACAAGTTTTTCATACTTCTTTTAATGAAGAGTCATCTGCAGAGGGAAGCAACACATAACCAGCCACAATCCTACACCGCAATCCTTAGATAACACAGCACTATTCAGGTCACATTTCATATGAGGGTTCACATATTCACCATAGTTGCTTATTATCATGTATATTAGTAGCATATTGTCATTATAAAGCACTTATTAATGCCTTATTCTGCATGACCTTATTCTACTACTACTAGGCCATTAACCAAGAGCTTTCCCTCCATTACCTCCTGATTATTTCTTATTGATAGTAAATAAGGAAGTTACTCTGTATGAATTATGAGCGCTTAATAAGCCATCAGAAGGTAATAAAACATGCTAATAAAGAGCCAAAATGCTACTAATATGCATGCTAATTAGCAACTAGTTAATAGTGAATATGTGGACCTTAAACACACTTGCAATAAAAATATAATTGAATAGTTCATGTATGTTTAGAGTAAGAAGAGTGACTAAAGTTGTTCATATGTCTAGGCCGGTTTTATAGTTCAGTCAGTGTTACTGTACTGTCTATCATGTTTGTTTGTTTGTATGTTACAGATGTCAAGTCTACCTCAGTTTCTGCTATGTTTACAAGACACTGCACGTATTTGAAAACATTTTATTCAGCAGAAGGTGAATCAGCTTGTGAACTTCCTGCACTAAACCTGCAGAAAAAAAACAGGTTTCTCTCTGTTTACATTTTTACACTTTTTTTTACATTTATTATTTGAGTGTTTTCTATGGTTGTGTTGACATTTCCTTTCTGCCTTGATAGCTGAGGGGATTATAATTAGAGGAAGGTTAAATTTAAAATAAAAATGTTTAAATTGAATGTATTTTTCTCCTGATCCTTATTTTAAATAGGTCATAAAAAATATCAATAATTATCGATATTGACCAATATAAAACACTTATATCGCAATAATTTTCAGCCATATCGCCCAGCCTGACTGTGAGGTATTGGTGACGTGGGCGCATGACTCCGCCGGTTCACGAAAATCCACTTGCCCGGCGGTGCGCTGCTGGCGTGCAAAGTTGACCAGGTCTGGGGTGGCGAGCTTTCAGAGCATGGAGCGAAAATCCAAATCCGCTGGCTGATTATGCCAACACCTCCCCCTAATGCGCCGCAATGCCCATCCTGGTGTACCTCTGGGTGCCTCAGTTTACCAAAATACCAAGTGCGCTGCGCATCTGCCTGCGCTGCACGAAAATACCACTGTGCGGGGTGTGCACCCTGCACCCCGCCAGCAGCAGGGATGAAAATATAGCCCTATGAGTCAGACAGTACTTATTATTATGACTATTAATGATCTGAGTGATGACTTCACAGCTCAAGGATCTGTCATTCATGTCCAAAATCTTAATTTAACACATTTCTCTGTACATTTACACAAAGATGAGAATTCTCACATCAATGTGCGACAGTGGATGTGGAATGTTTTTCATGGTGAACAGATAACATCATTACTGCAAGCAGCAAAGTATTTGATCAAGGAGAATGTAAAACTTGAGAAGAATTTTTTTACCAAAAACCTTTGGTAATAATGATTTGTACCCTTTTAAAAAGTGTGTCTCATGGAAAAGTAAATGTGTGAACACTGTCTAACATCCTATGTAAAGCAAGCAAAGAACAGCAACCTCAAAACAACAACTTAAAAGCACATTTACCAAAACTGCACTGGTTTTAGATCCAGGAGTGTTATTTTGTCAAAATCCTTTCCAGTCCATTTGAGACTATACACACATCACCAGGCTCATGCTGAGATTTGTTTTTACGTTTGACTTGACATTTAATGGCTCTAGGAAGCATTCATTTCTGTTGCCAAGGGAAATATCTGCTGTGTTTCTCTCTGTCCCCTGAAGTCTTTGTCAAAATACGAAGTTCCCTTGCTTTACCACTTCAGCTAAGTCGATGTGAGGTGTTCCTTCAACACGTTGTTGCAGATTTTTAGGGAAACCAATAATGAAAACAACCTTGTCGATATGAGCAGCTGACGCAACAGTTAAGCCTGAATCTTTAAGGAGAGCACATGCATACATGCCTCATGTGCACGCTGTCAAAACAGCCACTGAGATCTTTCACTTATCTGCATTTACAGCACCTCAATTTGTCCCTCTAATGTGCAATGAAGCAGATGGGAAATAAAACATATCTAAAAATAAGCTTCTTCTGTCATCATCAAAAAGCTATGATAGGTCCACAAAGGAACAAATCCTTTTCCTCCTGAGCAAAGTCAAATAATATTGCTCTGCATGTTTGTGTTATATTCTTTACATACACACAGCAGCAGCAGTAATTCATGCAGGTGCAGGTGTACGACTGCAGTGAGCTAAACACACAGCTTACAAACAAAACCATTTTTACTGAGAAGAGACAAAAAACTTAAAGCATGCGCAATAAATAATAATATCTTTTGTTTATTGTTTATTGTTGATTCTTCATTTTCCTTTCAGAGCTTTTGTACCATGGATGTCTTCTGTTTATTACTAGCCTGAATAAAAATCTATAGCCTGCAGGTCTGATTTGATTGCTTAGTCCTCAGGCCTAAATTTGGGGGTTAACTCACATTTCACCTTTTCATCTGCAAGTGGTATGATTCACCTACATGCCCACACAATATGGGCCGCTTTTATGTGAGTGCGCACCCAGAACCTAAACACAGTTTCCCAGATGGTTGACAATTCCAGTGCAGTTTTATTCAAAGACAATGACCACAGTCTCAAAAGTGGCTACAAAAAGTGTGAGGAAAGATTGCAAGTTTTACTTTAAAAGGAAAGCAAGAAAAAAAAAAAAGAACTCTGTACCTGCAGATGGCTGCAAAGAGGTGAACAATATGGTGTGTTCTACAGAGAAGTTCAGGTTTATTTATATCACGACACAAGGCTGCAGTTAGGCACAACATGAAAATGAGAAAACTCCAATAATATCACAAGCTCACGACAGCAGGAACTGCTCAAACTGCTAAATTTCAGACAGCCAGATTGTTGATTTTTTGTGGGTAATTATTCAGACATGATATCACTCAAACTGACTGATTCAAATGTCAAATTTAAAGCTGCAGTAGGCAGTGTGAACATGCACAAACCCTTCTCCCTCGATGTCTGCTTCCTTATATCAAACTGGAATGGCAGTAGAGGGAGTCGGCTGCCCTGCGAAACCAAATGCCTCACAGGGCCCATCCTCCATGATGAGCCTCCGCGAGACCCGGGTCCCTTTCACCGTAACTCGCCTTCACAAAGACGCCCCTCCAGCGTTTCACTGCAACAGGCCAGACCCCCCCAGTTGTGACGCTGCCAAACAGTGGGATGAGAGGATGGGCCACATGTGTTTTTCAAATGCCTCAGCAACAATCTGCTTCGGCAGCGAGGAGCGAGAAACAGAGGAAGACCTTATTTCTCCGAGAGGTGGGGGGTGCCATATTATTGGACTGTCACACCAACCTCTAATAACACAGGAAAGGAAATTGGACATGCTCAGCTTTGTGCCAGTGAAAGCTGCACAGCCAGTACACCACACACACTCCTGCCCCCCTCAAAAGTTATCCCACAGTGTTTGTCATCATGCCTCTTTGCCACTCGTCAATACGAGCGCCATGGCATCATAACATAAAGAGCCTGAAGCTCCACGTGGAGCCGGGACATCACACGTTTTCATACTACACGCCATTGTAGGAGGAACTGGAAATTTACCACAAATTGCAGGATTTTCTGCCACAAATCAGGCTGTCAGCATCTCCAGGTGCATGCGAATGCCTCTGCATTTGTAGAACAGCCAATAGGAAGGCCCTCTCTCTGAAATGACCCCTGATTGGTCAAAGTCTCCCATCATGGGTGAGATTTTCTAAAGCCAGAAAGCAGCCAAGAGGAGGTGCAGACGTCTAGTCTTCTCTCAGACCACTTGAATTACAACAAGCTGAAAGATTATTATGAAAGTCTTGCCCAATGATGGAAAATATTACAATCTGCCTACCAGAGCTTCTGCCTTCATTCTAAAATTAACAAGGGTAAAATGAGGGTTAATCCATACAATGTCTGTAACAATAACTGACAAACCTTATCAAAACTGATATGAATAACTGGAACCAATCTTGAGACATCAAGACAGAAGACACAAAGTCAAAGCAGATCTGCATTTCAACACAGAAAGTCTAAACTGATTAATGTACATTGACTCTAAAATGCAAATAGATACAAATACAAAATTTTGAAGGGCACCTCAATGGCTTTTTCATCTTTGTTTCTGAATTTGCAAATCAAAATAAAAGGCACAAAAACAATCTGATCCGTACCTTTAGTGCTGGATCTATGACCATTGTTCACATGTGCACTCAGGTTTTTGGCCGTGGAGGCTGATTGCCAGTGCAGCAAAGGGGCATTTGAATTGATAAGAAATGTAATTTGATAATGTACAAAATTCATCACACCGTAAGAGCCTTTATTCTGTCTTCTTAGACAGACTCATCTATTATGTAGAGATCCATAAGTCTGAAGAGAGGGAGACATCAAGAGGGAGGGAGGAGAGGGAATAGGAGGCAGAGTGAGATAAAGGGAGAGAGAGGAGAAGAAATTGAATGAGATAGATCATGACGAAGATATTTTGTGAAATTTGCGGTAATTAGATGGATTAATGAATCAAAGACAATCCCCGAAATGGAGATTAATTCCTGTGACTTGGCCATCATGTTATGTATTCATCAATGTCAAGCGAGTATTTTATTAATAAGCCATAGATCTGGCCCTGTCCCTGTAGCTAATAAAGGGGTAATACATCTAATTCACAAAGTAACGGATAATCTGGTGGAAGAAGCGATGGGACTTAACAGAGAGAGAGAAAGAGAGAGAGAGGGAGAGGGAGAGAGAGTGAGAGAAAGAAAGAGAGAGAGAGAGAGAGAGAGAGAGAGAGAGAGAGAGAGAGAAAGAGAAAGAGAGAGAGAGAGAGAGAGAGAGAGAGAGAGAGAGAGAGAGAGATGGGTTGTCATTGGTCTTTGACAGGATTTAATTATAATCATCTTTAGCCAAAGATTTATGCTATTATGACTTCAAACATATGATTGACGATGCTAATATGCTAATCTGCATGGGCGTGTGTGTATGTGTGTGTGTGTGTGTGTGTGTGTGTGTGTGTGTGTGTGTGTGTGTGTGTGTGTGTGTGTGTGTGTTGCATGATCTCATGTGTCATTTTTTTCTTTCTTCTTTTTCTTCTTTTCCCAGCAGAAACTTCCACTTGATTGTTTTTTATGACTATTGGATCCTTGTTAGCTTCCACAAAGTGGTTGCTAGTCTAGTCGTCATTACAACAACAAGAAATATGAATTACAATCGTGCTGGATCAATAAGACCACAAAAATGCAATTAAAGCAAAGCATAAAGATCACAAAACAAATGAAATGACCCTAAATGTATAAATTAAATGAGAGTAATCCATAAGTGAAACAAATAATGAAGGCATGGCACTAAAAAAAACCCAGAAAACCCAACTATAACACCAATAAACAACTTTGATGGATTCCTCAAGTGACCTCTTGAGTTGATCTACTGGCAGAATAAGGCAGAAATGGAATATAATATTTGTGAGGATACTAATTTGGTTGCAATCTGCAATCTCGCCACTAGATGCCGCTAAATCCTCCACACTGAAAATGTGTTCTCTTCATCGGTTTGGAATTTGGGTAAAAAGAAGAGTAAGGATGCATTTAAAATGTTTAGTGTGTGATTGTGTTGTTATTAATTAAGCACTGGTGCTATTGTATGGAAAAACTGTTTTTGTTAATGACACCGCTGGTTCTTTTGAACTGAGAAGACTGACAGCCATGTATCAGGAAGAAGAGTCGAAAGTGACGCTGCGTTATCATGACCTGCTAAGATGCGCGAGTTGTACTGAAGGTTAGAGGCAGTTGTATAACTGAGCAGATGAAGGACATTTGCTGTACATATGCTCAGCTGACAACAAATGACTGCAGCCTGCAGTGAAACCCTCAAAGTACAGCACTGAGCATTTAGTGTGAATGCTGACTTAATGCGACCAGCTGTGGGGTTTACTTGGATGAGACCAGCTGTCCCGGGCTCCTCTGCACCAGCGTTCAATGAAGCTGTTCTCACCTGCCCAAGTCAGCTTTAGCCTGAGAAAAAGCCATTTTATACAGAGATGGTAAGTATGTGACCTTCAAAAGCGCCTGAATAGTTGTTTATTATTGCTGCATGTTGTACATTTGTGCTGCACTTCCACTTTAAACCCAAGATATTTCAGCATGAAGTGCACATCTGATGCGTTTCTTTTTCAGCATGTGTTGAGCCCACGTGATGCGAAACGAAGGCTTACCACCTGTGATTGATGGTGGTTATTATTATGTTTTTAATTCCTCAGGGTTCACTTCATTTCCCATGGAGCCCAAGTCCTGGAAACCTCAATAGGTGACCTGTGTCTGCAGGGAACGCAACGCATGCAGACATACACACATTGCTTGCACGTACACACAAAAAGCAGCATTTTGCTCCTCTTTCCTCTATCTAACCACAAAATCCATTAGGACAAACGTTTAAACTTCCCAGCACTCCAAGCATTCCCAGAGACCCATTACTATGTACTATTACTACACAAAATACAAACACAAAAAAATCGAAATGTCACTGCATGTCCTTGAAACCACCCACTGTTTTGTTCCTCTCCACTGTCTGCCCTTCCATCAGTGCTAATTACTGTAAATGAGTTTTAACTGGGGATGCTGAAGCCTGCCTGATGTTGGGGATTTAGAGTCAATAGGCATGTAATGGCACTCTGTCTTTGTCCGTCATTAATCAAGGTTATGTATGGAGTCGCAGGCTGGAAGATGGGAGGAACACGTGTCAATTACCATCAAACAAGGGAACGGGGTGCTGATGAGGTTTAGACACAATGCTAATGTTCACTTGAATTTCACAGAGGACGTTAACGGTGGGGAGCAGACGCACAAGACAGTCACCACTGTTAACCTTTACAGCTTTTCTTCTCTGGCCAAAAAACCTGCTGAAGAAGTCCCAGAGTTTTTGCCACAAGGCTTCACCACCTCTAGTCAGTGGGAGAGACAACATGAGATTAAGAAAGTACAACTCACAGACAGAAACGCTGAACAGGACCGACAGCAATGGCATTAGCAATTTCATATGGATTGGTCTTCTTTAAAGTTTTATGAAAACCTCCCCTCGAAACATAAACGTTTCATGGAAGGTCAATTTGATCTGCAGGGTGAAACACAAATGCTCTTTCTCAGGTGGGAAGTTGTACTGCACGAGTCAAGCTCATTAGCTAAAGGTTGGTCTTTTCACAACATACATGCCCTGAAATTTCTGAAAAGTATATTCATCAGACAAAACCTAGCTGAGCGTGGATGCTCTTTCTCAGTGAAGCCTTGCTTTACATTTACTTATACATGCTCACCCAGCCCAGTGCACACAGGTCATACTGAGAGAAAGGTACAAACCAAACAAACATGCTGAGAGTCCTTGCAGAGGTCTGTGCCCTCGCTCTGCTCTGCATGACTTATGCATAATTTCGAAACAGCTTCCTCTTCTAATATGCAGAAGTACTGCTATAATAATGCTGCAAACATGTACCAAACATGGTGAGGCCTGTTTATTCATGAATCGCACTCTGTTTTCTAAATTCTGAGTGTTTGTGAGACAGTGTGCCCCGCACTGCATTTTTACTAAATAATGCATTTAACTCACTGTCAGTAACAACGCCCGTGATCTGCTGCATTCGCTGCCGTCATGTTCAAGTTAGACTTTAAAAAGCAAAAAGAGTTCAAAACAACATTAACAGCCCTGCCTGGTTTACGGGGAACAAACCTCTGTTGGCTCTTGGCTAATGCGCAAAGTTAAGTGACTTAATATTGTCTTTTTCTCGATTAATCAATTCATTGTTTTGTCAGTTACGTAAATATCAGGAAATGGTGAGTTCTAATTTCCCCTCGCCCTTGATGACTTCTTTAAATGTCTTGTTTTTTCTTATCAACCCACAGATATTCAGTTTACGATAATGTGAGACAAAGACGAGCATCAAATGTTGCTCAGAAATAACTCAAAATTCATTCAATTATCAAAGTAGTTAATAAAACAGTACATTTTCTGTCTGCTCTTGCAACAACAAAACATTGATGGCAAATAATGCATACCTTCTGTACATAATCATCATTATTGCAACTATTATTTTACTTCATTATTACTGAGTACAACCCGAAACTAATATAATGCTCATGCTGCATGAACAACTGCATGCTCTAACCGACAGAAGACATTACGCCCTGACACAGAGTTACACTTTAATCTCCTTTAAGTCTGGCCTTCTAATTTACATTGTCTATTACCATGCCAATAACGACTCTGACCTTCTCCACTGTTAAACACCACATCAGCAGGAGAGAAGGAGTGAGGGAGATGAGGGGATGGCAGGGGGGAGAAACCCCGAGAAAAACGGGAGTGAGAGAGAGAAGGACGGGATGACAAAGAGAAGAAGGAGACAAGATTTTTAGGGCCCTGGCATTCACTGAAGTCGTAAATCTGGGGTTTATGGTGAAATGATGGCAGATAATGTAAGTAAAGGTCAGCGCAGCATGTCAGCCAACAATAGATCAAGGGGACTGATGACTGTGGTCACACACTGAGTTGAATCTTGTACTCTTCACTCTGTCAGTCAGCTTCTTCCTTTCTTTGCCTGCGTTTTTGTTAATTCCTTTTTGTCTTTATCTCCTGCAAATCTCATGTTTTGCAACACAACAGCCACCTGTGAAGTACGCCGCCGTGATGCTGACTGGATAAATTGTTATTGATGGCCACTAGACAGAATGTGTCAACATTGTGTTTCACAGTCAATATCATATCGCCACTGTGGGAGCTCGGGCATGAAAATCTCATAAATTTGTTTTTCAATTGGCTGTTTATTCCTGTATAAAAAAACGTAATGATTGGATAATAATTTGGTAATTACAGACCTTGACTTGGCGTGTTTGGATTTCTGTGCCAGACAATGTGAATTGTCATTCGTGCGGCGTGTCTGAAATCTAAATTGATTGTCACGCTTTTGTCTTTTAAAACACGAGGCAAACTCTTTGAGCTCACATATCCTTCAGCTGTCGCCCCACAATGCAAATTTTTATTTGCTTTGTTTAGATGATATATAAGCAATATATTCAAGGCTCAATTAAAATGATTTCCAGAAACATGACCTGGCTTCAACTACTGAAGCAACATCCTGAGGAATTTTGCAAATTGAGCCAGCATCTTCATTTCTTATTGACTTCCCGTCCCAGTTTGTGGTCATGGTTGATGGTCATCACATAGATAAACACACGTTTACAATGTCTGAGTTCACCTCTGATTTATGTGACAGGACAATGGGAGGAAACGATGGGAGTGCGTGACGAATTTATAATACAATTAAATTCAAATACCTGCCTTGTTGCATGTCTCCTCTTACAGTACATATATGTAATCAGGGTGGAAAACAAGCTAACGCCAGGGGCTGCTTTCACAAACACAGAACAAACAGTGAGACTTCAAACAGATTTCCAAGTTCAGCAGTTGCTCAAAGCTGTCTAACTCTCAACTATCTTAAGTGGGCCTATTATGCTATCTATTCAGGCTTAATTACGACTATTCTCAAAGTAAAGAAACGTGTCAGACAGAGCTACAGCTTCAGTCTGGCAGAAATCCTCCTGACGGAACTTAACAGGCACAAGTTCATTTTCTCTGGTGGTGATGAAGCAATAACAAGTAACAATTCTCCCCTTCGTCTTCTCACTCCACATTATAGTGTGGAAACCACAAATTAGTGGCAAAAAATACTTGAGAATGTAAATCCCACATTTGTCTCTGCAGTGTAGACGCTCTGCTGTAAGGCTCATGGAAGCTGTTGGATTGATTTTCTTCAGAACCTTTTACTTCAGTAAAAGTCCTGCATCAAAATCTTAAGAACAAAAGTGTCAGCATCACAATATACTTAAAATACCAAAGTAGAAGTGCAGAAATGCCCATTTCAGAATAATGTATATTATTCAATTGTGATGATTGATACATTCATGTGGTCAGCAATGTTGCAGCTTTTAAAGGCTCAGTTTACTGACTTTATAAACTGCTGTTTAAGTTGTTTTTTTTTTTCCTGTATGTATCATTATGTAGTAAATGCTGACTACTCAATGCAATGGCTACAGAATAATGACACCATCTGCGTTTCGATTTGTTTCCTATAAGCCTCGCTTTCGATACGCAATTTCGTCTGCCACCAGGTACGATCTCCCGGGAAAATGAAGGCTGACTGGCCATCGAGTCCAGCTGGCACCGCTTCTATCTGCTTTCATGTCTCCATTATAGATTAAACCAATGAACTAACTCACTGTTTGTGTCCTAATGTTTTCTTCCACTCACCCCCAAGCCAACCCCTGCTGTAGCGACTGCAAAAAATACTCAAACTATGTTATTCTATAAAAATATAAAATTCTATATAAAATACTATAATATAATACTAGAAAATACTCAAACTATGTTATCCCACCCCCTCCAACACACACTCACTGCACTGAGGAGCTCCATCAGTGATAGGATGCTACATCCAAAGTGTGTGAAGGAGCGGTATCGCAGGTCATTCCTTCCTGCAGCCGTCAGACTGTGCAATAATCTGTGCATAACAATCTGTAAATACTATTTACAACTTCTTAGGATGACGTTATTCTTTTATCCCACTCTTTTGTATATATACTTGTTTTGAATTTGCATTGCACTTGTTAAATACTCTTTAAATCCACTTTATTGATGCTGTAAATTGGAATTTCCCCTCGCAGGACTAACAAAGGAATATTGAATTGAACTGAATTGAATTACTCTAAATAAATCTATGAGAATTTCTATAATAATGCATCACAGTTAGTAATTTGATCAAGGTAATCAATGTTGTGGAGTAAAAGTATCATATTTGCCTCTGACGTGGTGGCATGTAGTATAAAGTGGCAGAAAATGAAAAGTGCTAGTACATCAAAATTGCACTTAAATACAGTACTTGAGTAAATGTACTGCTTTAAATGAGTAATTCTTCTCTGTCAGCGGATGATTTTGACTCATTTTCACATGTCGGGGATTTATATATCCTCATCAGGAAGCCATGCAGCTGGTTAACACTTTCAGAGCTGACTAATTCTGTAAAATGGACTTGCAGATACAAGCTAGCCAAGCAACCTTAAGCACTAAACTATATTCTTTTATTCAGGCCAATATGGTCGTTAATATTGTGCTGTTTCTAATAAGATGATATGCACACAAAGATTAATGCAGTTATCCAGGAGTGCCTCGTACTTAATAGGCAATTATTTAAATTAACACTACAAGGAGAGCCACTAGGGCCTCCACACAGTTCATTTAATGGTGGCTCTGTGGTTAAGAAGTTTGATATAAAACTGCTTTTTCACCCTCCTCTGGGGACCTGCGTGGCTCTATGTTAAGCCGCAGTTATACTCACGTCTTTGTGCATGGATAGTGGCAGAGGTCCTAACACAGAACAGGTTAAGGCAGAGATTGACTGCAGATTTACTCTACTGTTCGACTGAACATGCACTACCTTTACCCTTTAACATGGGCACGAGTCAGGATTAGTGGAGTCAAATGAGTTTTAGCCCCAACAGACACAATCCAAGCAATCCGATATTACCTGAGCAAAGTGCAAGCGTGTAAAACTTCTCTCATTACCCATTCACAGGCCTCTCTTATCATGTATAACCAGACAAGCTGCTTGTTGACTCAACCTTGCCTTCCTCAGAGGCAACATTTTGAAGGGAAAATTATCATTTTGATGGGAATGATGTCTCGGTATGCTGCTGAAGCCACTCTGTTGTCTCCAGCTGATAAAAAAACTTTAAAACAGTCCGACTCCATCTCTCCTGAGATCGACTTGGGATACGACGATAAAAAACATGAAAAGGATTTTATTTGTGCGTTCAATTTTTTATTTATTTATTGAAAAACAGCAATTCCAAAGTGCCGATAGAAATTATGGATTTGACTTCTAAACTCGAATACCCTTGTTAATTGGAAATAACAGTCCTTTGAGAAACTTTCTCCGTCTTCGCTCAAAGCTTCTATTTTCCATCTGTAGAATAATGGTGTGTCAGCATGTGCATCAGAATGTGGGCACATTATCACTGCACTATGAAAACCATTAAAATTATCTACCAACCATAATGACTTTTAATCCTCACTATGAATGACCTTGAATGTGTCGTTTTTCCATCCTTCAAACACATCCACAGCTTCCTCAGCTGCAGTACTACTGAACGGCAGCTTGACTGACCATCATGCATTTTGTACCCGTCTGTCTTTTTAAAAGTTGGTTAATCAAAGTTCTCGAACAGCAATTACTGTTAAGTACACCGCAATGATATTTCTAATGTTTCATGGGCAGAGTTCAGATTGTGCTGACATTTGAAAACTTCTAGAAAACTAATTGGTGATCATTTCCTCTAATGACGGGCACTCAGAATGTTATTGATTAGACTCAAAGGAGAGACGGCATATTGATTTTGTCATCTGCTGATGGTAAGTGCCAACATTGTTATTTTCTTGTGTCGCCACCTATGTGAACATTTCAGACTATCATTACTGCTTTTCCTCCTTCTCTGCTTCCTCTTTCATTCCTTCCAATCCTTTCTTACTCATTTTCACTGTTTCTCCTGTTGTTCCACTCCGAATGTCTCATCTGTCACAGGGTCGGTGGACTGAGAGGGAACAAGCTCATATCACAGCAAGTCTCTCGTGTCCTCTGGGTTTCCCTCAGCCTCGCCTGTCTGATTGTGCTGCTCTGGCTACTTCTGCTCTATGTGTGGTTTATGTCTGTGGGTGCACATATGTGCAAACTTTGAATGTAGCTGCAAGCTTTTGTGTGTCATACAGCATGTGTATATACCTGAAGTATGGTTTATCTACATATGTGGGCGGAAGTGCACGGAGGGCTGTGCTGTCATTGTGTTAATGTGTAAGTATGAGATGTATTTGTGAGTGCGTGCTTGTGTGCCAATGTTTGTTATCATGTATATGAACTTGTGATACTGTATACGTGTGCATGCACATGCCAGATGGGTATCTACCATACCTCAATGTCTTTGTGCCCAGATGCATGCATACATGCTTGCATATGTGCACCAGTATGTGTGTGCGTGTGTGTCTGAACACAGTATGTGTGTAAATCTGGCATCAGCCTCTGTGTTGGAATCTCCCAGAGAGTATCTTCCCCCAGGTGTCACAGTATCATGATAAATGGGCTCAGCACCACTGAGACAACCACAATACCCCACAGCAATATATTTCCATAACTCCTCACTGCTTTGGAGAAATATATGCCATTTCTTGATAACACGGGGGCACCATTATAACACATTATGGGATAGACCTTTGGCTCCAAAGGCTTATAAAGATGGTTGACTAAGTTTGGGACTGGCTTTTGCTCTAGTGTATGAGGAGTTACCAAAGAATAGTGTGTTATATTTTAACAAAACATACCACGTTAGCAATTTAATATGCAATTTTGCAAATAGTTTGAGTATTTCATGCGTGAATTAGACTTCTGTCCAAAAGCTAAGAATTATTCATTACTCAAGTGAATGTAATCAGAGCACAGCACTGTTGTGAAGCTCTGGGTTCTCATTTAAGAAACGGACTCACAATCAGTTTTGATTTTAAGTATGAACAGAAAACATATACAAATAGTCTAGACTTGACATAAGTGATTGTCCTGCTGTTATGCAGTTTGTTGTAGTTTGAGACGCATATGCATCCAAGCCTGTGGGAAACACTGCATGAGCTTCATGAACATTGTGAAAGGACTTATCAATTACACCATTACATTAATACTCACATTTGTTCTCGCATTATATAAGTAAAAGGTTCAAGGCAAGTACCATCGATTTAAGTTGATTTAAGATTTCGAGGTCATAAGTTCTAAAAGGGATTCATAGAAGTTGCTTCAGCAATGTGTTTTACACTCAGCATCTATTATGAATTGAAGGCACATGATCGGAGATAATCTTAATCTTAAGGTTAAGCGTAACTCTCAGAACATTTTTCTTAATGAGGCCCCTTTACTTGAAATCTGTGAGTGTGAGAAGGAGCACATTACATTCACAAACTATGAGTGCTGTGCCCTGATCACCTAAACTGACTGCCAAACAACTCAGCTGACTACGTCTGCCAAAACTGTCAGGCCCAATATTTACTTTATTTAACACTCTACTAGCCCGGCATGCTCGCAACAGTGAGGCTACATTATTCACAATATGCCACTGGTGCATCAGTGCAAAATGCTGTCACTGGTTAGTTGATTTCTGCTTCTTAAAGCCAAATGAAAGAAACTTTAAAAGAAAGTGCAATGATAGTACAATGCTCAACTGCATTTCCACACAACCACAACATGTTATTTAAACCGGGATGTTCAGTGCGATGGACGGCCAAATTTCATGTCCCTGCTAGTTCATTTTCAAACTGCAATGAAATGATTTGGAAAAATCTTCTTTATGTACCTTTCCATATTCTTTGCCACAGCAAATGATCTGAATCTTCTCGGCAACCTTCAAAAACAATGCTGCGGTCGCATCCCATTTTGTTTGTGTCAGCACTTTGGTAAACATGTCTCCTTGAATGGCATTTGCATGTAATTTATGTTGCACTCCTTCTCCTCCGTCCCTCCTTTTGTTCATGTTCAATGTCTGTGTGCAGTACAGCAGTGGTCAAAGCATCAGCACACAACACGGCATTTCACGCACCACTCCTGATAAGGAAAAAATGAAACACGTGCACTCGATAGTCAATTCATCCTCCGCTATGACCATAAACAGACTCCTTTGGAAAAAAGTGAGTCCCTTGCAAGCGTTGATTACTTCATATTTCTTTATCTTGGCTGTGTTAGTAAAGCAGCAGCAGCTGTAATCAATTGGCAGGTTGATGAAAATGTATAATGAGGGCACAGAGAAAGATGGTTAGCTGATGCAACCTCATTACCTCACAGCTTATGCTGATCTGCCAAGGCGGACCTGCCAAGTTTACTGGATTTCTTTTCCAAGCCTTTATCTAGGGAAGGTTGACTAATCAGACATTTTCACACTCTACATCTGTACTTGAAATATAGTCATTAAGTTGTGCACATTCGCGCCCGGGAGCTGAGCAGTCCAGTCACACATCTGTTTACCACTGAACGGGTCTATTGTGCTCAGCCGTGCCTTGTGAGTTGGGGCTGAGAGATTTAATTTCCACGTTCATATTTTCATCGATCACGTCTTATCACACTTAAATTCAAAAAGCCACAGATATTGTATTAATGTTTGTTTTAGAAGACTCATTCCCTTCTGTCTGTGGCTATTTCATCATCCTCTTGATACATTTTGAATCCGTGTTAAGTAAAAGCCCAGGTGAGTGAAATGAATCCACAAATCCATGATTACATTAAAGCACAAATTACTCATTTTCCAGTTGTTAGAATCAAAGGGTGAAACAGTCTTCAGAACACTCATCTTCCACATAGTGATCAATACTGGTACAAATCAATGTTGAGATCAGTTTTTTTTTTTTTCATTCACTTGCACAAAATCAATAGAAAATAGACGGCATATTAGATCCTGCGCCAGTTCATCCGTAACTGCCACAGAGAGCATTTATTCAAACGCAATAACACTCCACCCCTGTATTAGTATCGAACAAGGTGATTAATCTGCCTCAAATCTGCCTTAAAATGCCTCAATCGATACGGGATCGACGGCCTGAGAAGTTACAATATTGCTCCGGCACTTATGGGATGAACTTATTAGCTCAGCAGATTTTTTGGAATCACCGTCCGTAAGATGAAGGTTCAGTTTCATGTGTTGTCACAGTCACATAGATCACGGCTCGTTATGTTTAACTTTCAGCAGAGTGAAACTGAATGGCAACATCAAATGAAAGGAAACAATGGAAAAAGTAGAATTGCCACCTCATTGTGGGATCTTTTTAACGTGTTTATTCACACAGAATAGAATTTATCTCAGCTTTGACCTTTTGACTCTGCAGGTGTCTGCAGGGTGAGCTGTGTGACTGGACTTGACGCAGGAGCCTGCATGCCAGCTATATTCATTTTGAGTTCACATCTCTTCATGAATCCCCGTATGAATGAGACAACCAGAATATAATTGGACATAATTTGACACTTAGTTGGCAAAATGTCAAGGTTAAATCTTCACTCTTTTCAGTACAGATCCACACTTGGTTGTGGTTCCTTCGAACATACAAAGGCATATGTAAATCAGATCCAAGGCAGACTTCTTGAACAGACCTTTCCTATGCAAAGCTCCACAGATACAATTAGAGGAGCCCTGGCCTCCACCAAGGCCAGTAGTCCACTCTTCTAAGATATGCAAATCTGCAAGCGCAACCACTATACTGTATGTCTGGATACATTTTCAAAGGTGGTGTTTGGTAAAAGGCTGTTGAATGTCAGGATAATAACTGTGCACAGCAAATGTATTTAGAACAAAGACCTGTGTACATTTGAAATAAAACTTTAACCTTTAACCACCAACTGTCACATAATAATTAACTACTTTTGGCAGATTTAAGTGTGAATTAATCACAAATATGTGAAACTCCTCATTGTCTTGGTCAGCTGAAAGCAAGTACTGTGATCTTTATGCTTTCAACTGGGGAACATTATTTTTCCAGCACTGCTTAACCTAAACCGGAATAAGAACAGCCCCCTCTGATATCCTCTCACTTGAGGAGCAGATGCTCTAATGACATATCAGTCTTAGAACCATGAATACATGGACTGTAAAATTGAAGAGAGTGCCATCACATTTATTTCCCCAGGTTTCTTCTTCAGGCTTCAAGCGTCTGTGTCCCCCTGTAGTTAATTGCGGCTCTAAGCCGACGCGATGCCCTCCCTGTCTATTACGTCGCGCCTGGCTATGTCTGAATTGTCTGTGTTGATGTGAGTCACTCTAGGAGAGAAATTCAATTACCTCCCCTCTCTACCCAGTCATGGCCCTGCCCAGCCAAGCTGAAGTATGACTGATATCTGAGGGAGAGGAGAGGCAGAGAGACGAGAGAGAAAGGAGGAGTAAATTGAACATGTGTGAAGAAATGAAGATAGGCAAAAATACTGGCAAACAGAAGAAGACAGTAGGATGGAGAGATGGTTTGAAAGGGCGAGAGACAGGTGGAGATGTATGGAGGGGGACAGGAAATGCGCAACATAAAGATGTATTCCCATGAAAACATAATCTGACATTCACTGTCCAAGCAATTTGTCCTTGATGGAGGTCTGAACGATATGGGCGTCACATCCCAGAAACAGGATTATTGGAAGCTGTTTGGTTTTATGAGACATCAAATAAAATTCCAAACAAATGGATCTCCTCCATGTACTCTGGGCTCAGGCCTCCTAAAAGAGTCTCATCTCTTAGCATGTAAACCTTTTTATTTCTTCAGTTTTACACAATATTCTATTCATAATTTCAATAGTTGTCTCAAATATCACTCCCTGCCATAATTTGTAAAATACGCCAAATTATGCTGGACTCTATAATCTCACCGCCTATTTTTTCCCCATTCACAGATGTTTCTATGTAATCCAACACGCTGTCGCTCAGTTTTATTAGATTTCAGGGAACACATGCTGCAATCAGGGGAAAGTGCAAGATGCAATCAGCATTCGCTTTTAGGTATGCAAATTTTAACTTCAATTTTCTATTGTTCTCAAAAAGACTGGAAGAAAAGGAAAAGATGTGCAATAAAAAAAGTGTTAAACGTGCATACTCTAAAAGCATTTTAAGAGGATGTACAATAGAAAAAGGTTACAGTGTGACAAACATTACGTTTTCAACCATTGGCTTGTGGGCTGCACAGTGCTTGACGTTGCCCTTGACAATAAACATCTGCATGGAAGAGACACTTATGCCCCACAACACTGTTTTGATCAAAACTATGCAATTTCTCTGGTTGTATGACAGCATTTAGAGACTGAGTGGGAATAAAGTTTTCTAACACCCATGGTAGAAGAACTGAGAGCTAAGGAAAACATGTTCCCCAAGTGGCCCTTAAATAGTGAATCTAATAACTGCAGTTTCGCATCTTGTATTGATCTTTGTTGTCTGGGCTAACATTTCCTGTGAGAAACGTGCACAATGAAATATTGTTATGTCACATGAAACAGTCAGCAAGCGGTGGAGACATAAAGACACAGAGGTGCTGCACACGTCTGTCCCCTCACTTCCGTGGTATCCAGTTCCATGCGAGCATGACTCAAAGGCCAAAAGATCTTGACCCCATTTTTATAGAAATGTTCAAGAGGAACAAGAGAACATTAAAGTAGAGGAAGAGGAGATACCCGAAGATAAAGATGATGAAAAGTACAACCCAGAGCACAGTGAGTCATCTTCAGATAATGCAGACACCACTGAAGACCATCAGGGTGAAAAGGGGACATTTTTGTCCAAGAATCAAAAGATAACCTCTTCAAAGTGTGGCAGTCAGGGCCGAATGACAACACACAGTGAGATCAAGATGACCTTGGGGCCTATTAGACTGGCAGTTTCCCATAGTCAGGAGATTGTCTTGTTTTGTCTTTTCAGCACAGCAAGCAGAGGCAGGTCCACTCTAGTTATGAGAGCAGAATGCTGATACATCTGTACATAACCAGTTTGAACAAAGGCTCCCCATGGTGCCAACTGAGAGCAGCACCCTACCTCAGCCTCCCGCATAACCAGACCTGTGATCCTCATCATCTCCTCCGTAGCCCATAGACGAGACAAGAGCAACCATCTTTGATCTTATAACCTCCTATAGCGAGCAGCTAGCCACATAAAACCGCTCAGTTCAGCTCATTTTTCCTGCTGTGGGATGATTCCACAGTAGACTGCACTCACCAGCTTGCATGTTAGTTTGTTAAACAGCCATTGTTCTAGTCAAAGTAGTTGATTACGTATTCCTTCATCAGATTCTGCCCATGCATGAGAAAAAGACCTGCAGACATCAGCCCACTCGCACCAGCAGAGAAGGGAGGGACGGGCAAAATGAGGCCACGTACAACAAAATATATGTGTGCATTTGTGTGTGCGTATATGCAAACTAAAGAACTGCTGAATCAACCATCTGTAAGACACAAGGATCTTAAGTGCAGCAGTGAGCATTAGACACAGGGAACTTTATGTTTTGCACTCAACTCTATGCATTTAATTGATGTACACAAGCACAGCACATGGCTAATTGTGTGCAATGTTTATTACTGAAGCATTAATGAACAGCTGAAGTAGGATGGAAAAAGCATGAATGTGTTACGCATCAGAAGCCAAATTAAGTGGCAGTTCAAAATTTGGTCAGGGCCTCATGAAATTTTTAGTGAGATGCACCAGTGCTTCTTGTTGGAAAGAAAAAAAACTTGTCTGGAGTCCTGTAATTGAGCCATTGTATCACATACGATGTCTCAATGGAGTTTACAGTCTCACATCAGCAACAGTTGCGTACCCAGCTGGAGCTCTCTAAAGAGACGGGGTGGAAAAAAACCTCCTCAAAAAACTGAGCACATAAGGAAAATGGGAAGAAACCTCAGGAGAGGCCATTCAAAGAGAGGTACCCCCTTCGTGGGGCCACAATAGGATCTGTAGATAGGATAGGCGAATATTGATATTCAGAGAATTCAGAGAGTATGTTTTTCATTGTTTAGTCTCTACCCAAGCACTCTGGATGTGAAATGAAGAAGTGGCTATGAGTTTAAAGTGCTGACTTCCAACTCCAAGGGTGTTGGAGAGTGTTCATGTCTGCAGTGGGGGAAGTAATGGTGGATTCACAGACGCCCACTTTTGTAAACAGTCCCTCAAATTTGGAGACAATGCAGCACAGGATTCAAAACTCAGAAAGCAAGGGTTGTTTTTCCAGATAAACGGCAGCTTTTTCTTTGGGCCTTCTCGTTTTCCAGTTTGAAATCTGGGAGCAAAGATCAATGACAGCCAAGTGAGTGGCAAACTTGTCTGATCAGGTATGGTTTATTGCTCCTACATCATAATTAAAGTTGCTCCAGGACCATCATCGTAACTGATCACACAGTGACAAAGTCCATAATGACACCATGTCCTGGTGGATGAATGGGTCAAGCATGGCACTTTCACTGGGAGATTTAATTTTTAGACTTAGTTCGCTAATAGTTTTCAGATTTGTTTTTAAATTGTCAGTTTTCTGATGCAGCATTAGGATTGAGCAGCAACACTACTCGGTTTGCTTTAGGAAAAGGTCACGGTTTGGGTTAAAACTGACCACATGTAAGGCTAACGTCTCTCGTGCATATTTTTCTGGTTATTTTCTAGAGTCTCTGAAGTTATAACATTGTAGGCACAACACCAATAAGGCAATATCAGATTGTGCAATTAGGTATAGGAAGGGTTTGTGTTGAGTCAGTGAAGGAGAGATGGTCCATTGAACACTTGCAATGACGTCTGTGCCAAATATCTGTTGAACAGAGTGAAAGTTGTGGGCTGTTTACAGGTCAATCTAAACCTTCTCCAAGGAAAATGCAACAGGCAACACTGCACAGGTTTCCACTCTCAGGTAAGGCACTAATCTATACATCTAGAGCTCAAATTGTGTCCAACTTGACACACACTTTGGTGATAAGGTTTGTATAAGGTCATATTGACAAGAGGGAGAGAAGTCATTACTGGACAAAAACACAACAGTTACATCTCCTGTGGCTGCCAAAGGGATGTCGCTTGATAGTTTTCCTCATATTTCATAGCTCCTTGGCGGTGAATTTAGATAATCAAAATGGCAGACTGCCAGCTTGTCAAAAGCTTGTCTTGGAGCAGTCTGCCTTTTGCTTGGCGTTTTTATTCATAAGTATTCCCACTAAGTGCTTTTTGTTGTATGACAAGGCTAAGCTGAGGCCCATTTTCACCCTGCTGGGACAGCAGTTACTGGAATCAAAGCTAGATCACAGTTGTCACAATGCCATTTCACTGTGTATTACCATAGCTTGCTGCTAGCTCCAACAATCACTGCTCTATCAATGAAAGAGGACAGCAGAAGGCTCAGAATCAACACAATGAAGTGATCCATTTATTCAAGTGGAACAATGGAAAACGTGGCCAGGCATGCTTTTATTCTCCTCAGATTTTTTAGAATCATCTGTTACATAAAGGGATTCATGTATTGTGTGTAAAACATGTGACTGGTCTGGTAGGATGTATTTATTCCACATTTCACCCAATTCAAATCAACATATTTAGAACATCAGATGAGCCACAGCCAAAGCCTTTCACTCAATAGTCTAAGAGCGTCTGTTCTATCCGTAATACATTTCATTATCACAGAAAATCCACCAGGGATATGAGTTTATATTATTACAAGCAAGCTGTGCACATCTGATTGTTGTTGCCATTATGACTGTGCAAAGAATCCAATCATTTCTGATACGTCCAATGTTTGCTGTAATAGAAAGAGCAGAGAAATATTGCTTTGAATAAAACCTCCCATTCTGGACGTGGCTGTTATAACCTGTGTTTCAGTAATTGTTGGTTATATCAGACACTAAACGATCTGCTACATGTAGATTCAGCCCCACCCATGCATTGTCACCATTATGGAAATAAAATTGAGGGCTTGTCACTTGTGCAGTGGTGTGAGCTGCGACCCAGCAATAAGCCTCAGAGAATATGTCTTGCTGGATTATTAAAGTCTGGTGCCGTCTATATTGATTGGTCCTGATGCCCTTGAGGGAGTGGAGCTGTTTAGTGGTGTGACGGGCACAGTGAGTCATAAACACAGCGACAGGATGTCAATGAGCCATAAACACTTGTATAAAAACTATCTCTCCCTGATGCTGCTGAAATTTGTTTCACATCACATAAAAACTGAGGTGAATTGACAACGTGTTTCAGTGCATGTATTTCTCCATCATCCCATTTGGCTTCAGTAATAAGTACTGCATGTAAGAACAGAATAGAATAGGAAAACAGAACAAACTTTATTAATGTGTCATGACTCTGCATATTTTGTATTGTATGGCTGGTGTGCTGAAGAGCGCCGGTATAGTGCATTACAAATGTGTTGTGGAACAAAACTATAAATATAAACAGTAATGCATGACCACATAAGCTCAGACACTATAAAAGACAAGACAGAATGCCATAACAGGACATCAGATTGCGCAAACGTGTCCACTCATATAATGTTTACTGTGAGAAAAAGTGGATACAACACCACGGGCCTAAGCTGAGATAGCAAAGATACCACAAGAACAATAAGACAATGGTTTCTCATGACACTCTACTCCAGCAGTAGTGTAGGGAAGCCAGTTGCCACAACACCTGAGGAATCAGCTGAGGGCTGAAGTGAGAGCAACACTTGAGTAAAAATCACTCGAGTTAAGCGTCAGTTCCTCAGCGGCTCGGGTTGGTCAGCGCCATCTTTTTAATTTCCTTGCTCCAGTCCTACAGCTGCTTCCACATAATCTTGGGACTAGCAAACCAAACTAAGTGTATTTTCAGTGTAACCATATCAATCTCTGAGGTAAAATGAGCTCATTTGTGAGTATAAGAACAGAGACATGTGAGCAGGTGCTGTATCAATGAGGGTAAATTAAATATTAAAAACACTGTAACCAAATACAGTTCCAAACCACAAACTGCTCGTTAAGTTAAACCAATACATCTCTTAAACAGTTCCAACAAAAACATAACCTTCATGAGTGTGGGACTTATTGCAGAGCTGTTGAATTAGATTAATCAGTTTTAGCAAGGTCCACCTGATAAACTGAAAATGAGTGTGATTACGCTAGGACTCTATGTATGCAGCCTTAGTTCAACTTCAGGTATCCCTGTCAATTTAGGGATTTGAATATTTTCCGGCATCCTGCTACTTTTGTCCACATACCCCTTTGACAAGGGTACACACAGTGTATCCTAAAATCACCACTACGCAACCACTTGCTTTAAAATTATCTGAGCTACAAGGACTGGGTTAACCTAACAGAATCAGATACCTGGTTCAAAGTGACATGTTTTAAAATCCCCACATTATATAAAAGAAAAGACAAAAGGCAAATCAATTCAGCACTTACTTTATCTACTTCTTGAAGGATATGTGCACATCACTAACACATCATGCTTCACTTGTGATTTTGAAAGAGGCTACTGGCAAGAGACACAATTGGTAGGAGAGGGTGATTATGAAAATGGATGGGAGAGATAGGATGAATAGTCCTTGGTGGAGCATGTCTCCATGCCTCTTGGGCAAACTCATGCTTGGCAGATTCGTCACTCTTCCCTCTGTGTGATGCACGAAAGTCCATGTGACATATTTTACGAGAAGCAGGACTTTGACCAATGTTCTGGTAAGCGGCCTCCCATTTGGCGCAAACCTTTTAGCCTCTTTGGCAGATACTCCATCCCTCTCACATTCATTCTTCTTCTGCTTTTTTTTTTTTTTAATTGACACATTTAAATGGGGGGACAGCACCATCTTTGCTTGTGAACAACTGAGCCTTTCAAGGATTCCCCTTTCATACCCAATCATGACACTATTACAAGCTGTCTACTAAAATACAAAGTGTATTGTGGTCATGTTGCAGTTTTCACTGTGTGCTGCTTGTTGATATTCAGATTTTACCGTTTATATTCCGTAAACAACTGTAACACTGTGAATTGTTACTGAGTTGTTGTTGGTGTGTTTGAACTCAAAGCGTGCCATCAAAGAAAAAAAAAAATCAAAATCAAACAAAACTCTGAAACTCTGCGCCTCTTTTAGTGCAGATGCAGCCCTGTGGAAATGCACACACAAAGAGGAATTAAAGATGTCAACAAGGACAACAATCTGGAAGAGAAAACACGCTCATGAACACGAACAAGGAGAACAGAACAAACAGTGCGTCTTCATTTGTTATCACTGCAGAGTCAGAAGTGGTGCCAAGCCTCATGTCGAGGGAGCTCCCATAAGGAGAGGGTCTTGGCAGACGCAATATAGTGGCAGAAGGTGTCCCAGACCTCTGTCTCTGTCTCTCTCCCTCATCTCACTGTCTCGACCTCTCTCTCCCTCCCACCTTTTTCTGTCTCAGAGACAAGCAGACGATAGTCCAAAGACAATGTGTAATCTGCTCAGTAGCGCGTACATCTACTGGTGCGTCATGAATGAGTGTTGTGTGGGTGAAGATGGATTTCATTTGGATTGTCTCTTTAAAAAGAGACAAATCGACCGATGAGGTTGATTAAAATTCAGTGGAAAAAGTAATGGAGAGCTTCGCTTTTACATCTCGAACCACAGTGTTCAGTAGATTGTTTTATTGTGGTTTTGATATCATTGCTTCCAGTGTGTGTGTGTGTGTGTGTGTGTGTGTGTGTGTGTGTGTGTGTGTGGGTGGGTGCGTCACCTCTCTAACCTCAGCTTGCTGAACGTTTAGATTTTAAGTTAGAGCGGGCAAACATACTGGTTAATCCAGTCCTTACAGTGTTGCTTCAGTGTTTTTGATTTTGGAAAGGCAATGAAATGCTTAAATACTGACCATTGCCCTCACTGGTGCCACCTGTACATCAGTTTAGTATGTTTAGAAATTCAAAGCTTGACAGGTCTGTCCTGCCTAGTTATGGCTGCCAAGCTATGATTGGACAGTCACGGTTTGGGGGAGGGGTTTAGTGAAAGATCAATTGTTAGCATTGTTAGCTACCCTACCCTACATGACTAAAAAACAATTTGAGTCTACCTGAGTTAGACTAAAAAGAAGCCAAAGAAAAAAGTGTGCGCTGTGTCCCCATGAAAGGTGCTCAGACATTAAAGTGGACAGTGACAAAGACAGAACAGAACAAAGCACACAGAGACATAATGAGGCAAAAAGGTGGGACTCCAGCCAGAGCACCTGTGTCCACGGCTGGATGTAATCACTGCATGTGACAGTGTATCAAAGACAAGACAAACATGCAGACAATCTGTAATTGTAATGATGCCACAACACACTGAAAACCCAACCCAGCTGCTTCTTATATGAACAGCCTCCACATTCAGCTATCAATCTAACTGCACTGTCACATCCAGAAGCCATTTTTATTTAACTCCTCAAAGACGGCTGGATAGTTGGCTGGATAGGCAGCTTTATTAGCTCATCCTATGTCTGCGAGAGTTAACACAAAGGTTAATAAACAATTTCCTGCCTCCAAGAGAAAATGGCCAGTTGCACATAGATCCTAACACTGGAAAACCTATTATTTATTCACCCAATGTGGCTGCAGGGGTTTCAATCTATTTATTTTTCCACTAAGTCCAACTGTAGAGGTGACTTTTTCTTGTTTGAAATGTGGAAATATGCTGCGCTTTTAATGCGGCTACTGTATATTACTCTATCTGTGATGTTGCATTGCACTATATTGTATGCATAATAATAAGAGGATTTACAGCAGGAACAGAGAGAGGACTCATAACTTTGTACTTGAAAGATTAAAAAAAAAAACATAAAGCAGGTGCACTGGCTTCCCACAGCGCTTACTGTACCTCTGAAGCATTTGTTCTACTGATTGCAAACACATTTTCAACAGACAACACATAGTATATGGTAATAACTTTAGATGCATTTAACAAAATTAAAATGCTCTGCAGTTGCATTTAACTACTAACGTATCACTGAAATAAGTCGTAATAGCCTCATTTATGTGAATTAAGCTGTTTTGCACAACTCGACACGCACAGGTAAATTATTTATAAGGGGAACAAATTATGACAATACTGTACAAATGACTGTCTTGACCAATGGATGCTGTAATCATGCAAAAACAGATATTGGATGAGAAGACAGATGGACAAACAGGAAGTGACAGAGTCTCTCCTTTCTTACAGTGTGTTTTCTGACATGTTGCACACCCTGTGCCCCTGACTGAGACCTAAATGTGTGTGTGGATTACAGTGATGCATTCATGTGGTGGGAGAAATTTGTTTTCCCTGTGCGAGCGTTGCACTCGCCCTGAGTGGAGGAAAAACAATTCCTCTTTAATGGATCCCTATAATGTTCCAGTCACAGTCATTAGGGACTCCAACAGGCACCATATTTAGAGGAAATCTTCGAGTAATTAAAGGAACCGTTTGCCATTGTGAGAAGGAGGCTGGCTTTAATGGGAAGTTCTATTAGTCTGTCATGGCGAAGCCTAATGGCTGACCACCATACTATCATTAGAAATTGTGTCTGTGTGTGTGTGTGTGTGTGTGTGTGTGTGTGTGTGTGTATGTGTGTGTGTGTGTGTGTGTGTGTGTGTGTGTGTGTGTGTGTGTGTGTGTGTGTGTTGGCTAATCGTCTAATTAAATGGACTATGATTCATCACAGACAAGTAATGGGAACACAAACCTTCTCTTCCTGCTTCCCTGTATTATCTATCTCTGTCCGTTTGGTGTTTTTATTTCGGCTGCCTTAGCTTCTGTCTCTATTTGATTTACGCACTGACTGTCTTTCTCCAAAGCTCGCTGTTGCTCACTGCCGCACTGTTATTCCTCATTTCTTCGTCCATCCGTTTCCATTTTAGTCTGTGGCTCCTTGTTTCCCCTCACCCCTCTTCCATTCTGTCTGTCACTTTGCATCTCTCTCACACCCCTCTTGTCCCTTCTTCCATCCACCCTCCATCGTTATCCTAATGCTCTCATCTTCCCTCCTCTGCCTATTCATTCAATTTGTCTTTCTCTCCGGTGCTGTCAGCATTTTCTCTTTTCCCGTCGCTCCAAGTCCCATTGCCCCCTCTCCTCCTCCGGTCCCTCTCTCCTCATCATTATCTCACAGCAATGCTCCTCTGCCTTATTTGCCAAGCGCAGTGTTTTCATATTCTGTTGGCATATGGTCAACTACCTTTACTATAGAGAACTCATCAGTATTTGTATCGTCTCGTCAATCCTGTAAGATCCAAGCAGATGGTTGCTTTTCATGAACTGCTGAAGAAGGTGTTCTTGAGTGAATAAATGCCATACGTGTGTTAGTTTTAACTCTTTCCTTCCGGGCAATTTTATGAGGAATGGATTTTGTTCTTTGCAGCTTCGAAGAGTTTTTCCCCTCAGGTGCCAGTGTGGCATGCATATTCTCAACTGTATCTCCCACACTGCGGGTTTAAACTCTGCTAATTTGCGTTACCGAACACGTTTGGGAGGAAACGTAATTGCATCCTGGATTCTGTTTGCATTAATGCTTTTTTTTTTTACATTCCAGGACATACAATATTCTTGAATAGACAGCTTTAGAAAACTGAACTGCATCTTCAAGTAATCAAGTTAGGGACCACAAAAAAAAGCTCAGTGAAAGTTTTTTCCATTAACATGACGTGAACAGCCATCCATCTTGATGTTATACAGTGCACTTTAAAGTTTACAGCTCAGGCTTTGGTTTATGAAGCTGTTTTCATGCAAAAGGGAAAGTTAGAAAACCATTAGAAGTCAATTTTCAGATGCATGTTTTTTTTACAGGGTCCTGTCAGCGGGCCCCCCTGCCCCTGGAGTGTTTGGTATCATCCCACTGCCATCTTGTAAGATCTGTTTGAGCAGATGGCCTCTCCTCATGAAACTCTGATGACAGCACAGTAATCTGACTCAACAGAGAAAAGGCTACGGATTAACAACTAACTCCATTCAAGTGGAATACCAACACAGGTGCTCAGCGCTGAGCTGGAATGTCCTGCCCACGACAGTCCCTCTGTAACATGAAGGATTTGTCTCAATGACGAGGACAGTCTGGGCACCATCATTACACTCCACTTCATTTTTTAATTATTGATGCGAACTGCAAAGCAGTGTTCTGATGGAGTGACTAAATTTACCAATGTAGAAGTCTGAAGAAGTGTTAGTGACCAAAAACAATGTAGCCAGCGTATGCAAACGCACACACTGGCTGCAGCGGCTGGTTGGCCAGCTGACAAATTGGTTGCCATGGCTGTTATGCGAACCCTGGGCAGAGGTGATTGGGTCGCAGTATCGTAGCGACTGTGGTCGAGAGTTACACTGAGGGGCCAGATGGGGCAGCAGTGGGGGGTGAGAGCTGCCATCCTCAGTACTTCATCACAGCAAAAGCAGAACGGAGACATGAGGCCGGTGAGAAAATGATAAAAGCAAATTTAACATGACATATTGTGGAAGCAATATGAGATATCCAATTCTAAACATAATGAGGTGTATGATATAGAAAGTGTGGACATAGTAAGCAATCCAGTACAACAGCACTACAATAAATATCACATTTACTGGCTTATAATGGTCAATTTCTGCTGATATTGTGTCATCAACTAGCTGACAAAACATCATATATTGTTTGACTTCTGTCCCCAACGTGAGCGGTGACTCAGAAAAATAAGTACCTTGGAGGGAACAGCAGACATTTTAAAAATGAGAGTGTGATATGTTTTTATGTTAGTCCATTATTCTTAAAATTGCATTGCTATGGTAGCAATTCCTGGTCAATGCTAGAGAAATGCTGCAAGTTTAAGTGAATAATTGATGTTCTCTGCTCCCTTAAAAACGGCTGTCGAAAACTGTTGAAGTGCCCTTGAGCAGTTCATCAGCTGCTCCCGTGGAGATGCTCACTGGCCAATAACCCACTTGGACACACTGTGATGCATTTGAGTGTTTGTACTTCAGCTGAAATAAAGGTGCACTTTAGAAATGTGTTCTTTGGAGAAGAGAAGACAAAATGTAAACGTGAATCATTTTATTTTACTTATTTTTACATTTTACTCCCATTTTATTTTCATTTTCTCATTCAAAAGCAACTAGTGTGGAAAAAATGGCTGTGAACATGTCCAACTGTGTTCACTGGAATGAAAAACCAACAGGGACGGAGCTCTCTGCAAGGATATGGACTAGCCAGCCAGTAAAAAAGAAGCCATTAGGGGCAAGGGGGGAGTCTGGGGGTCTGGGGGACCTGTGAATCATTGCACTCAAATCATGTGAATCTACTGAATCAACTCAACTTCTAGTCTTCATTTTCATCGTCACATCATCTGAGTCCATGCCAAGTTAAAAAGGTAAAGATAATTCATTCATTTGTTCATTCATTAAGCTCATAAAAATATGTGACGTTTATGGAAAATGCAGCACTTTCAGAGGACTTTTAATGTTTACTGTGCAATCATCAAGTAGCTGCCAACGGTGTTTTCCACAGCAGACCGTCTAATGAGGATGTTCCCTGTCTGCGCAATCAACACAGTTTTTAATGTGTTTTGTCATCAACTATTTTGCTAATATTTGCCAAACACTAAAGACGCCTCTCCACTCTCTACTCGGCAGGACCAAACCTCTCAGCTGAGCGCACGCACACTCGGGGCATGTGGGGGCATCACCCATACACATGGATGGGCACGTTTCTCCATCATGATCGTTCTGAAGCAGAAGCAAGTGTTCATGAAATGCACACATATAACGAGTCACAACTTGTTAATCTAAGCAGTATTTTTTCAAAAATTAATATAATAAAGTAGCCAGCTGGACTTAAACGAGTAGTCGGTGGGTTAGCCGGCAGCTGGCTCTTACTGAAAGCTCTGCTGGGAGAGTGCAGCTACTGGGGATCAAACCCCTGAGTCTCGGAAGTGGCGAGCAACATCCACTCTGTGCCACATGTGTGGCTCTCTGGTTAAGTCTTTTAGGAGTTTGGTCCATGCTGAAAATCCAACTTCAAATTCAAATGCACATGAATGAAAGAAATAAAGCACCTGATACAGGAAGCACTTGATATTCTGTCCGTTTCGTAATTGTACTGGGACCTTACCAATGACTAGTGGGCTCTCTGTCACTATGGGAGCAAGATATTTTCATTAGCACAGGAGCTCAAGGCTAAATTTGTTATGTGAGTTGTATACTAACAAGTCTGAAGAAACCCTTGATCTATGACAGTGCCTTTGAGCTTTTTCAAATGTCAGAAATAACTAGTTTTCAAAGATTTTTTCCTCCCTTTTTTTCTCACAACCTAGACCTGAGTGGGCTTTTAGGCTATCTATATAGAGGAACAGCTAAAAAAAAAAAAGTGAACAGTAATTAGTATACATATATTACACACAAGAAGTATGAGGAAGCTTTGGTAACATAACAAGCTGTGCGGGAGTGTGTGTGTGTGTGTGTGTGTGTGTGTGTGTGTGTGTGTGTGTGTGTGTGTGTGTGTGTGTGTGTGTGTGTGTGTGTGAGAGCATGTGAGACTGGTGCTGTACAAGCCCAGTGTGTCCTCAGTAGGCCTGTCAGTCCCAGTCATCTTTACCTGAATGATGCCACCATGGCTCCATCTGTCACAGGAAACCCAGGCCAGAAGATGAAAAATGGAAAAAAAAAAAAAAAAAAAAAAAAAAAAAGAGAGAGAGAGAGAGAGAGAGAGGTGTGATGAAACAGGGGGTAGAGGCAAAGTAACTAAGTAAATAAAAAAGCAAAATGAACAGGATCTAGAAAGAAACACAAGCTACAACCATGAAACATAGAAGGAAAATGAGAACAGGGTGAGAATAGGGTTTAGGGAAATGCACATATTAAAGAAAAGATGAAAAAGACGAGACACAAAATGTATAAAGACAAAATCACGGTCTTCCCATTATTACATTTTACTGCCATAGCATCCATAGGTATGAGCTGTTTATTGACTGACGCCTATAAAGCCTCTTTGAACCCCATCTAGTCTAAGGTAGAGAGACAGCTTTCAAAGGATTTCATTTCAGATATCGAATCAGCCGTCAGCAAATATCTCTGAACGCATTTGTGGGGGAAAAAAAATAAAAAAATCAACTTTTGAAATTTCCCTGCCTTCGTCTGTGTTGCCCACTTCTCTCTTTGTCTTCACACTTGTAAAGACCAGCATACTTTTTGAAGCATGGCAGCCTCAAAATCTGAGGTTGTGCTCATGCAGGGGCATATCATGAAGTGATGTAAGGAATTACTGATCTCATGACATATCTTCAAAGTTAAGGGGTGATAATACATGAGCTTGAAATGACTCTGGGAGACATTCCTATGCAGCACTGTGATCTGATCAATGTACCGTGATCAATGGGGTGGATGAAATATTGCTCTGTAAAGAAACAAACAGGTAGTGACAAGGGAAAATATGCTATCACTTTGTGAGACTGCTCCACTGCATTGCCTCAAAGTATCGTCATAGTTCACATGGTAATGTGACCTCAAGAGTGATCCTGAGCGAGTCCTCTAGTTCTTAGAAGCTTTGCACACACAGGCCCAGATTTTCTGTGCTGTCTAAATCCCGCCTGGGCTCCCCGTCTGTGGATCTTAGAGAGAATACAGAATCTCAAGGATCCGGGCGTGAAGCTCAAAAGCTGAACTTACTGATCTGAATCAGCACCATCTGGATAATTTGGGTCAGGAGAGTCAGTGTTTCTCTCCTCGGTCGATGAAGTCAGGCCAAATATATTTGACTGTGTCAAGTGTCACTCACATGCACAGTGTACACATTTCTGAAAATTCTTCTGAAATTTTGAATTGCTGTCGTTCAGTGGCCTGAAGGGTTTAGCAGAACAGAGAGCATGTTGCTCTCAAACGCAAACAGACACACACTTATTTAAGAGGTAATTCATTCGCAAATGTTGCCACCTTTGTGAAAGCAGAGGTCATAGTCGTTACTCTCAGTCCTTCTGGAGAGCAGGGGAGGGTGAAATTGATTTGGCGGGGTTAATGACAGGAAGAGTTGAGGGGTCAGGTAAGGTCAACTGCTCTTTTCCCTCTTTCTCGGCAACGATGACAATAGTCAATAAGAGGAAAAAGATACAACTGCTATTGCTACTATTTATTAATTTAACATCCAATTAAGACATGTTACATATAGCCAAACCTGACACATAACAGGTCATTCAAATAGTAATTTACTTATTCCCAATCAATTTTTAAAGTGAAACGTAAAATAGAAAAAGTCAAAAGTGACATGCGTATTTGTGCAGCACAAACCCCTTTTCTGCCTCTTTCTGGAGTCTACCTCCAGTCTTTAAGCCCGCTGTGTTAAAGTAGAGGAATAAAGAGCAAAACCTCAACCAGTGTGGAAATCTGCCAATCACTAACCTATTGACCCAGTAAGAACATTACAGGGTCACAAAAATGACAACAATTATCAGAAATATGGGGCAATTAGAAGTCACTCATTTCTGTGAGTCTCTCTTGCTCCATCTTTGAGCTGTAAATGGTGCCATTTTCTTGATAATAACACTTAAAAAGAAGGGGAACAGAAATGTCAACATCATTTTCTATTTCTCTTTCATCTGTCATTCTTTTCTGTCCTTGTTCCCACAGAAACAAGTAGCAAATCAAACACAAAGTAAAAACTGAGGTGCAAGATAAAAAGAAAGATAGGATGGCATCATGTTAGCAAATCCTATGAGGAAAACTGGCTTTAGTGATGGAAGGAGCAATGTTTGGAACTAAATTTATTCATCTAGGCTATCCAATCAGATCATTTCATGAAGTTCTGCAAAAATCAAAATTAAAGCCATTCTAATAAATATGTTCATAATTACAAAATATCAAATGAGAACGTGACAACACTATGGTAATGTGAAAGGGGTCACTCAAAGTGGTGAACATGCTGCTCCACTCAGCTTTACGGAGCTTTATAGCAAGTTTCAGCTCATTGTTGGCTGTCATAGATGTCAAGCCTGTAGTTTTACTGTTTTGATTCATTCTCAATGCTGTAATATCATTTATGGCCGCAGCAGTCAGCTGTTTTCAGAGCCCTAACAACTCACTGCTAAGCAGCAAACAGCACTCAGACACAACCAGCGACTGGCTGATGAGCACAGTGGAGCATTTAGCAGCTAAAGAGCCAGATATTTCCCTCAGGAGTGGGTAGAGACCAAAAACAGGTCTAAAATACTTAGATGGATCAGTGGCCAGAAACAAGGCTCCAAATGAATGACGAGGCTGTTCTGGAACAGCTGGATGTGTAACGAAACAACCACTTCCGAACAACTTCACTAGCAACTTTAAAAGTGAGGATATGTCAATGTTGTGTTCACACATTGTTTCTGCTGCCCCCCAGTGGCCAATCAGTTACTGCACTTTTTGTCTATGCCATGTAAATTAAAGAAAGGGGTGAAAGAGGGATGGAAGAATACCATGAGACAGATGTCACTAATGCTGGGCCTGAAAAAAAGTCAGAACACATAACTAAAATACTTTTCAATCATATTTACTCCGGAAAATCTTCTGCACACCACTTTTCTTTTGACCAATGGCCAATGTCCCGAGCAGTCTTTCAACAGCAACGTAGCTGGTTAATTTAATAGTGACAACACTGACATGTGCAGGGCTGCCTGGTTGCAATGTTAAGAGGTATATATTAGTGCTGTCAATCGACTAAAATATTTAATCGCGATTAATCTCATGAATGTCATAGTTAACTCGCAATTAATCGCAAATTAATCGCACATTTTTATCTATTCTAAATGTCCCTTGAATTATCATTTTAATACTCAAGTTTTTTAATTGAAAACAACAACGTGTAGTGTTTTATTTCACACTAACATTCTCACTTTGAGCAGTCATTCACATTTGAATGAATCATATCTCAAAACAGGGTGATTCAAAATAAAGTTACAAAGTGCACATCATTGTAAACTAGGACTCAGGCTATAGTGCAGTTAAACCATGGCTTAAACTTTCCTTTCTTAAGTTTCCTTTGAACATAACAGCATCCATTTGCCTCTGTTGAAAGCCATCCATTGTTGCCTGGTTTTGACAAGGGGGCGGTGTGTTTGGCCACCAAGTGATATTTCAGACTGGATGTGCTCCGGTGATAACTCAGTTCACACCAACAATACACACAGATAACTTTGGTCTTGTCAGTCGACCCGTCTGGCAACTTTTTGAAACTGAACTTTCCATTCAGAATCTTGTTTGCATCCATTTCCGTGTTTCGCACTTGACATCCACACAAACTGTTAGCCTAATCTCTAGAGCTAGCAAGGTGTAAAAAAAACATGTGCGTGGGGCATACCTGTTTCCGGTTTACAACCAGATCCTGTAGTTTTTCTAACGTTACTAGCAGTGGTCACAGCTTATAAAAAATTGCAAGTTCACTAGGTCACAAAGACCTTTAATCTTGCAATAAAAGAAATGACGGCATTAAAATTGATTTGCGTTAACGTGTTAATAACGCGATATTTTTGACAGCACTAGTATATATATATATATATATATATATATATATATATATATATATATATATATACACACACACACACACACACACACACACACACACACACACACACATATATATATAAACACACACACACATATATTTTATTCATTTATTTATCGATTTATTTATTCAGGTATGTGTATGTAACTGAAGCATAAATTGAGGGAAAATGCTATACAACATTTATCCACAAACACAGAAATATATGCTGTTCAGCCAAAGTCTGATAATACGATGTCTCTCGGCACAAACTCATTTTGTGATTGTATCACCTGCTTGTATCTATTACTAGAGGAAGACTCAAGTAGCCTCTTGCTGCAGATTAAAGATAAAACACGAATAAATGCAACGGTTCTGCAGGAGCTTGGTAAATGTTCAAGCATGTTGAAATAATTTTGATATTAAGTTGGAGGAAAACATAGACCCTTTCCCTTTTCTGTCAGATTATTTACTGACAACAGTTTGACAATGTTTGCTGGTTCCAAGTTCCCATATATGATAGTCAATTAAATATCTTTTTCCTTATAGAGTAAAAGATTAATCAGAGATTAACTGAGAACGGAAAATCACAGCTGATGTTGACCTGAAAACACCAAAAGCAGTTCCACCTTCAACCAAATTTCATCTACTTTCATATGCAATGAGTGGCATGTTGTGAGCCCGAAAGGATCTCTCTTTCCTCTCCCTCACTTCCTTCCTCCTTCCCTCTCTCATCGCTACTGTATAGATCACAATAATGTTAGCGGTGACACTCCCTTCCATGGTCATTCATCTGAAACAGAATTACATAAGCCATTTACCACCCGGTCTCCATGATGGATGGCAGGGCCCCCAGCCAAAGCACCCAGGCCTGATCGCTGCACTTTTCTCAGTGACAAATGTCACCAGAAAGACGTACGACACCCTCCGATTTCCCACTGTTTTAAATGAGAATATGTTTGTGATAGGAAAAGCGAGACAAAAAAATACACTGTGGTTTGACATACACAGATTTACAACAGTATGGCAATATTTTTTCCCTTGATTTTTGCTTTGTGTTTAAATATTCCCTGAGTGGGCCGGTGCAATTGTCACATTTTGATTGATTGATTTATTTGCACAAGGAGATGATCGTCATGCTGTGAAGATTTGTGTGTGTGTGTGTGTGTGTGTGTGTGTGTGTGTGTGTGTGTGTGTGTGTGTGTGTGTGTGTGTGTGTGTGTGTGTGTGTGTGTGTGAGAGAGAGAGAGAGAGAGACTGAGAGAGTGAGTCAGTGACAGGCACTAATTTTATGAATCAAGGTGGAAAGCACAAATTCTAATAAGAAACTGCAGTGTGGAAAAAGCAGTGGCATTGGTATTTCTGGATTATGCACAGACTATGCATGCCTATGTACATGAAAACAAAGCGGGATTAGGATTATTCTATTACACATTGTCACGTAATAAACATATTTGATGTCTACATAATCCATTACATGTCAGCACACACTGACCGTTTAGGCTTTGTTTTAGTTTCTTGTTTCTGGCTCCTCAACAACGAAGACGTTTAACCAACAGTCATGACTGTGCTCTGCATGTCTGATTCACATTTCATTCAGTATTTCTGTGTAGCCACAGGTCAGCTTCCATCACAATTAAAAATGTGATGCTTCCAGTGTTGTACAGAGAATTGGTCAGAACAGGTGGTCCTGAGGGGCTTTCAAAAGGAGAGAGAAGATTTAATTACATTATGACATTTCATGCCTTTAAATGAACTGTTTGTTCAGTGTGTCCTGAGGATGTCAATGTCTTCAACTTTCTTCTAATTTTTATTCCATAAAATAGAGGGCAGTGCAGAATACCAAATCAGAGCCCAGTAATTTGACGGTCACAGGAGCACAGACATTAATGTGGTTGTTTTCATGTGTGAGATTTAATCAAGATAACCACATAATCATGCTTAGACAATACATGTCACTCAAATTACAGACTGCAAATGGAACACAATCCTGATGAGAGAGTTTATCAGATAAATGGGAAGGCCTTCATACATGGAAGATGTTGTAGCTGAGAGACGCCGTTAACAATCTGACAATCTTTACTTTGCCTTTCGAGCACTACTGCCATTATCAGAATATAATTAAAGCAGTTTCTCCTGTGCAGCTAAATGTGTCTCCTGGTTGAAGAATGTACAACATTTAGAAGTCAAAAGTAAATTAGAAAATAGAAGAGGAATACTTTGTGCATACACATGGGTTTGCCCTAAACAATTAAAGTTAAAAAAAGGATCAGGAAGAGGAAATGCATGTCCAGCGTCCCTTTGACCTGCTGCTAACAGGTTAGCATGTCATGGTGCAAAACAGCTTTGTGCCTGCTTCAAAATGGAGCGCAGGGTTGTATATGTTTATGGCAGAGAATCTGTCAGCGTAGCCAGTCCAGTATCACAAACAGATTCATCCACGAGTATGTGTGTGTGTTTGTGCGTGCGTGCGTGCATGTGTGATGTATGTGTGTGGTTATGGGGACAGATTTGACTGCATGTATGGCTGGCAGATAGAATTTAGACCTGTCTGACAAATGATTTATAGGTGCAATTTTACCCAGCTGTCATTGCTCTTTATTTGGCTTGACGTGATGTTTGTGTGGATGCGTGTGTGTGTGTGTGTGTGTGTGTGTGTGTGTGTGTGTGTGTGTGTGTGTGTGTGTGTGTGTGTGTGTGTGTGTGTGTGTGCATGTTCTTATGGACCTGTGCTTATCTGTACAAATGCAACTGGGTGTACTGTGTGCATAGGTGCATGTGTGTGTGTAGGTCACCTGGGCCAGCTAGAACTGTGATACGAGCAGAGGCACATTCACTGCATGCACTGATCACTGCTTTACTCTAATGGACAGAAATGACTCGTGTCATGTACAGTAGATCTCTATTAACTCATCCCACTTCATCCATTTTTCATCATCACTCTGTAACTCATTCTTATTACCAGGAATACTTCATTCATTTCACTTAATGTGATGCTGTTACGTGCAATTTCCCTTTCCATCGACTACTATCGCTTCCTAGGTAACTGTTAATAGAGCCACGGATAGACAGAGCCAGGAGACAACAAAGTAAATAAGTAGAATAATTTAAATAAGGCCATTTATTAAATCCTAGAGACATGTCTAACCAGTAATGTTACACACATTTGTCCTCCAATGGCATAAATATAGACTGAAGAATCTCAAGAGAGGAAGTGATAACGCATATAAAAATACAACACAGTTTATGTTGAAAAGTAATGTTGGTGGAGTCAGAAAACAGCTAATGACTACAAGATGGTCTGAGGCAGCCTACCAATTTCTAATGCATTCATTAGAAAGAGATGGAAGATATACTTTAAAGACAGAATGATCCAGGAGCACATGGATAATCTAGATTGCACTAATCTTTCTCTCAGTTAAATTGGGTGATGGTGAAGCTGCAGCAGATAGCACGAGCCAGCATGTCAGCTTCCTTCTTCTCTTCGCAGACTTGATTTTTTCCTAAAGATGGACTCTTCACTCTCACAAAAGCAGCAAAGCTACTATTCATATTCTTTTCCTACATAATAACTGATCTCTTCAGAAAGTACGGCAGCTTGTGTCACCTTCTGATCTCTGAATTGAAATCACATCTGCATCTTGTATTCACTTTCCCTGAATCGAAAGGGGAAGCAGCTATCGCTCATACAGTGTATTTGACTTTGCAGAATTGTGCGCTCATCATTAAAAATCCAAAGATGCAAATATTTAGTTAGCTCAGTGAGCGTGCCTTTCTGCAGTTTGTCAAGTGCCTGTTCCAGAACCATCTATTGTATATTTCAGCTAGCAGTCTCACTCATATCAGGACGTGCAAAGACAGATCTAGCTCCCTCACACTCTTCAAACACTTTGATCCAGTGATTTAATTTTTCGCTGTGCAGCTGCTGCAGTGCTCTTGGCTTTTAGTCACAGGTTAGAGCATTAATCAGCAGAGCAGCTAAGAGCCAGCGCTATAGAAATGAAATGCGACCCGAGAAAACCAAGTGCTCTTTATCCAGCCGTGTGCCGACAAGTTGTTTGCATGACTGCCTCACATTCACTTTCTCTGCTCTCCATTCACCTCCTTTTTCTAATTTTTACACTCTTTGCTCTTAGGTTGTCCTGATTGTTTCATTTGTTTGGTTGTTAGTTGTGTAAAACATATCAAAACAAGTTTAAACAGATCAGTTTTACCCCAATTACATACATACAAACCCATGGAAGCTATATTATATCTACATGCAGTTTCATGTTGTTTAGCAGATGTCTATAAGACGTAACTAAACTCAGTTTATGTGGTTGTTTTTGCAACAACCTGGTGATGTCTGTCTAGATTTAATCAAGATAACCACATGATTGTACTCTGACAATGCATGTCACTCAAATTACAGACTGCAAATAGAACGCAGTGCCAATGCGAGAGTTAATCAGATAAATGGGAAGGCCTTCATACATGGAAGATGTTGTTGCTGAGAGATGCAGTTAGCAATCTGACAATCTTTACTTTGCCTTCCGAGCACCACTGCCATTATCATGATATAACAAAAGTAGTTCCTTCTTTGCAGTTGAATTTGTCTCCTGGTTGAAGACTGTGTAACATCTGGAAGTCAAGTGTACTGTGAAGTGAAATAACTGAAGGAGAAAATAGAAACAGGAAAGCAATGCTTTGTGTGTGCCCTAAACAACTAAAGTAAAAAAAGAAAAGAACAGGCATGTTCAGCGTGCTTTTGACCTGGTCCAAACAGGTTAGTGTCTCATGGTGCGAAGTGCAGTGAATCTTGATTCATCCTCAGACTGACAGGCTCACTGCCTCACTTTCTCTGCTCTCCATTCACCTCCTTTTTCCAGTTTTTTGACACTCTTTGCTCTATGTTTGGCCTGGTTGTTTCATTTGTTTGCCTGTTATTTGTGTAAAAAATATTAAAACAAGTTTAAACAGATGAGTTGTATCCGAATCACACAAATACAAACTCATGGACCCTATTTTCATGTCAGCATGCAGTTCCACGTTACAGTGAGATTAGCAAATTAGCAGATGCCTATCAGAGGTAACTTCCACTTAATTCAGCTACGGCTTCAACTCATAATTATTTTCATTATTAATTAATGTGTCCTCTTGTTCTCCTGTTTCATCTTAGCAGGGAAAAGGTCACTGCAGCTGAGTACATCTAGCCTAACAAGTTAAAATGTGGACAATGGTGACAGCGGATCAAGAAAGTCATTCATTGGAATGATTACAAACAAGTTCTGACAAGGAGACTCTATGCCTCCCACAATATGTCAGAGAAGAGGAGGGTGAAGAGAGTCAGGCTATGTTTCTTGACCAGATATAGTTCTCAGTAGCTGGTGGACTACAGGAGAACAATCAAGCAACGAAATACCGGACTTACAATAGTCAGGTGGGTCAAAAACACGACTCCAATGGGATGCCCGTGTTGCTTTGCTTCTGCTGAATGTCTAAGTAGGCATTTATTTGTGAATGCTAATCGATGCAATGAATAAATCAGTACACCTTTAAGGGTGAGGAAGTAATGATGGTGGCCTCATACGCTAAGGTGCAAATCAACAAAGAACAAAGAATTTCCCTTGAGGAAGGGCCGGAACAAGCCGATCCGTCATGGTGTACTACAGATTTTCCATCAGCCACACTTTTTCTTTTATCCTGACAAGTCACATATTTATCTTGCAAACTGACTGAGAACAAAATACAATATGGCAAAGAAAGCTGTGCATGAATATGCTTCTCCTTTGACGGGCAGAACTGTATGTGTTCCTGTGCATACTTTATGTTTCAGTTAACTGCGAATGCACCTAGAGTCAGGAATAAAGCAGCATAAAATTACAGAAGAGTTATTCTTGTGCTGCTGCCATAGCACCTGATGGTCAGTCTTGATCCAAAAGTATTGTGATGCTTCGACAAAGCTTTGGCAAAGAGTCAAGGGTCAGATTCCTCACAAAGGGTTTGAGAGCCTTGAAAACAGGTCCTTGTTTATTTGACTGTTTCCCTGGTTCTTGCTCTCTCTATAAACAAATAGACACAACATACACACACACACGCACACACACACACACACACACACACACACACACACACACACACACACACACACACACACACACACACACACACACACACACACAGAAATGCACATTTCTGTAGGACTGTCATCCCTGTGAAGCTCAGCTGGTGAAACTGATATCGCTGTAGGCAAGGACATAAACACAAGGCTAGCAAATGTTGGTGGGCAAGAGGTCCCTGTTCGGTGTGTGTGTGTGTGTGTGTGTGTGTGTGTGCTCGCTACTTACTGTTTTTATGTGGGTTTATGTGTACACCTTCATGTATCTCCCTGCACATAACATTAGCCTCTGCAGTATATACAGGTATCTGCAGTAAAACGTCAATGTGGCTCATCTTATGATCCTCTTACAAGTTACAGAATTTTTCTCTCTGGCCTCGCCTCACCTTCCACGCTGCATTTTTGCAGATTTATTTGGTTCCCAACCATTGAGATATGTGTTAAGCTTTAGCCTTTCATTTTTATTCTGTATGAGAGTCATTTTCAGAGTACTGTGAAGAAGAAGAAGTGTAAGCTGATACCTCTCTAAAAGTATCTTTTGGTGTATGTGAGACACCACTGAGGGCTGCCCTGCTTTCTTTATCATTGTATTCAAAACGGATGTTGCACACTGTATACTACTGTCGATGTCTACAACAAGAAATATGCTTGTTTGACAGCATCTCTTTGTGTGAGACTGTCTGTGTGCTAAAATATGATAATAGGGACAAACTACTACACTGCACGTACAAGTGCAACATAATCATGTTACAGGATCGTTAGATGTCTCAGATCAATGTATGAGAAAGCAGAAACAAACATACATGGAGATCTAGAAAGATGTTGGAAATTATACATGAAGTACATGACTTAGACAAATAATACCACAATACTTCAGTACATAAATTGGATTGTTTTGAAGATTCAAATCTCAGCGGTGTGTAGTTTAGAATTTTATGCAGCCAAATTGAGAAAATCTGATTTGAACTATGAAGGAAACTGCAACTTTAACAGTAGTTCTTTCCATCTTAAGCGTTGCAGGCAAAGAAACGCATGTGCATTTACTTTACTTACTACTACGCCTGTGTGTATACGTGTGTGCATGTACCGTCATTTCGTGTGCGTGTGTGTCTGTGTTAGGATGGATCTGGCCTTTGTGCTCAGCTCTGCCGGTTGAGTGGACAGTGTCCAGGATGATGAATTGAAAGTTCAGAAAAATATCTGTTAGAATTTGAAAGCCATGGAAGGAGAAAATTGGCAACATTGTCTAAGGCAGAATCTTTCACACCCTCCATTCATCATCTGAAGATAAAAGGTTAGATGGGTAGCTATAGCTCGTGAGTGCTCGTGAGTGCGTGTGTGTGTGTGCGTGCGTGAGGCTGGTTACAGTGGCCATGGATGGATATTTGCTCTTTAATTATTAATCACTTCAGTTTGTTTTATGGTAATTTGTGTGCTGTGGGATCTGCGTGCATTCATTTGTGTTTGTGCATGTGGTGAATGCGGCAGGATCTGCAGAGAAATGAAAAGCGTGAATGTGTTGATCTGCAACGACAACAGAAACGTTGTTTTAATACCTGTCACAGTGGGGACGCTGACAAGTGTTTGCTCTTTAGTTATCAGTCACCTCATGGTTTATTTGGGGGAAATTTGTGCTCAGCTCTGTGTGCGTGTGTGCGTGTGGATGCATCCCTGTGTTTTCTGTGCTGCGGAGCTCTTAAAATTCTCACTGAGTATGAGTGTAATTTGTAGGGAACAGTGTGTGTGTGTGTGTGTGTGTGTGTGTGTGTGTGAGAGAGAGAGAGACAGACTGTGTTTGTGTGTGTCTATATACAATATGAGAGCACAGCATTTCTGGCCCACTTCATAAACATTCGGCGACACAATCTCACAGCAGGTGGTTCATTACACGGCCTGTAATTAGGCTGACTTGACTTTCTTCTGCTCCTGATTACAGATACATATTGGTTTCAGTGGAGCATGAAAACAAGACATTTTTTTAATTTATCCTTATTCAATAAATTGTGTTGCTTTGGTTCACTGTGGTGTGCTTGAGTTAGTATTTTCCCCAAAATGATCAGTGTTACAAACCAAATAAAAGAGGAGGTGAAACATATGTCAGCAGTGTATTTTGGATTATCTCACTGCAAGTCATTCTTACAGTCTTTTTGTTCTTGGACTGTTACAGAACTAAATACATATGAAATCATCTTGCAGCTTCCAATATGTTGATTTAGCAGCAGTTATGTGAGTGTGGATGTGGCACTTTCTCTTCGATATCATTTATCTGCTAGCTTTTGTTTCAGTCTCCAATCTAAAAGAAAGGCCAACAGGCAACTTCACCAAGTCATAACATCTGAAACAAGATTACATGGACAATATGCATGCAATAAAAACATGCATTGTAAATGTCGCCTCCTGATTCCTGACTTTTTCAAAGAAGCTGTGCTGGACTTGATATTTCCATGTGATGGGCTGATGGAAATGAGGATGGCGATCTGCTACCATTTTCCTCTGGCAATCACAGTCATGAGGTGACTCACTAAGTGCCACCTGACCTAGATACAGTCATAGGTAAGAGCAGTCGGTAATGGAGTGTTGAAGGGGATTGAAGGCTATTTACTGTAGAAGCTAGGCTGTACAAACACACTTCTGTGCTGTTTGTGTGTCTCAAATATCTGTCGAGCGACAGAGATTATCCAAAATGTAGATAAAAACTATACGTGTACATTACCCAATGTAAAAAACCGGATCAAACAGGACCCTGCCTTTTGATATTCTGATGGAATTCAGTTAAATCAGTCGGCAGAGGAAAATGAAGAGAAGGTAAATGGAAAACATGACTCACACCAATTTTCCAGGGTTCTATAAAGCACCAGAGGATCAGCACCTTGGAGAGCGGCACCAGCCACCAGCTCTGTTGGTGCAAATTAAGCACCAAGACCAGCGACTGACAATCCCACCTATGGACCAGGAACACACCAAGTGGTCTGAATAAGGAGTAGAGAGAACAGACACGAACACGAGCTTGCATGCTGACACCTCTAAAGACATCTAAAGCCACCAGGACATCTGCACTGCCTGCCCTTATCCTTCCCTTAGACTGGATCACCTTACCTGCCCTCCCGCTACACACAAAAAACATCTCTGTGGCTCTCTCCTTATTACTTTCTTCCACACTTCAGCGGTCTGATAAGCTCTTTTGTTTGTACTTTATCCAGCCCCACTATTCCCAAGTCAGTGTGTGCATTTTGCCTTAGCCTCATCTCCCAAAGCCACACAAAAATACAATTGTGGTGTGCATGCGCAGTTCAGGAACTTGTTGACTGTGCCTTCCCTAACACCAAGAGCCTGGAATCCACCCATAGTTTTGGCTGTATTTTAGGCATTTCACCGCATGGTGTCTCGAACACAATGAGCAAATGAGCACATGGGTGGTGTGTAAGAATTTGGTTGTTTAATAGCGGAAAGAAAAAACTGCAGTTGTTTCTTGGAGGACTCTGATGGGATCATAAATCAGTTGGATTGTCTTGGAGCTGTCTAATCAGAATGAGTTGTGTGTCAGTTTGGCTCTGATCACTTCTAGTGACAAAAAGCTCCCAGCCTTGGGATGAAGGAGACAAACCAAATGAGAGTTCTTATTAAGTGATAGCTTGATATTTAAAAACACAAAATACTGCTCGACACCAAAGGTCTCACATATTTCGAAAGAGAGAGACCAAGTTGAGAAAATAAAATGGCATAGAAAGTCTAAAAGCTGAAGGACTGGCAGTGATGTCAACAGTGATGAAACATGGTTTGGCGGCATGGAAATATATTTCACTTAGATGTAGTTTACTTTTATTTTTTCCTCTTAGGGCTGTTACATAACTTCCTGTGTGCCTTGAATCACATATAACTGGTCATACACGCCCAACAATTGGTAATATTTCTTTAAAAACAAAAATACTGTGATTGACATTATTTAGGGATAACTAATTTAATTGGTTTCTTTGAATTCTGAATACTGTTTCCCCAAGAGTTTAATAAGCAATTACATGGCATTAGAGTCTGCTATTATATATTTGCCACATTTTACACAAATACAGTACCTTATTTTATTGTTTTTGCTGTTGTGTTCTTATTTTCTCTCTCTGCAGTTTTTCCACACTCTTGACATTTAAGGCATTAGGCACCAAAGGCACTCGCTGATTATGTACTTGCTGCATTTTGCTTAAACTGTGGCCTTTAATGATTTTGTTTCCTCTTACCGGTCGATGAAGCTCAGAAAAAGACGACATATTGTGGCTTAGCGGGTAGACAGACACAGAGGGGAAAGGAGACGGAGAGAAATTGAGAAAATGAGAAAGATAGAGAGGGAGAGAGGGAGGCAGAAAGATTGAGTGACAGGGAGAGAATGGCGAGTCGGACGACGTGTGTTCATGAATTTAATGATACCAGATAATACATGAGATGAGACATTCCAGGAAGAGCAGCATAGATACCCACAAGACACATCTAGATTATAACAGTAAGAAAGGGGGAAGCATGATTCAGCCAAAAAACTGCTCTCACAGAGACTGTTGAGACAAAAAGTTCCATCCTTTAACACTTGCTGTGTTTTTAGCCATCTGCTAATGTAACATTTGTTTAAGATGTAGTAAACTAATTTCCATATACTTTGAACTCTTATTTGAATTCCAGTTTCTTGAATGTGAATATTTTCTGGTTTCTTTACTCCTCCATGACAGATGAATATCCTGGGGTTGTGGACAACACAAGAGATTTCAGGACGTCATCTTATTTCAAAGATCAGTGCTCAACTAAACATGTCACTGACAACAGATAAAGCCAGAAATCTTGGTGTAATTATTGATTCAGACCTGAATTTTAACAACCATTTAAAGCTGATTACCAAATCAGCCTACTACCACTCGAAAAATATAACCAGAATCAAGGGATGTCTGTCTGAAGAAGACATGGAGAAACTGGTTCATGCATTAATTTTCAGTAGGTTGGACTATTGCAATGGAGTCTTTACTGGCCTAAACAAAAAATCAATTAGGCAACTACAGCTGATCCAAAATGCTGCTGCACGAGTCCTTACAAACACCAGAAAAATGGACCATATCACACCAGTCCTCAGATCACTACATTGGCTTCCTGTGAGTCAAAGAATAGACTTTAAAATCTTACTGTTGGTCTACAAAGCATTAAATGGTCTAGGACCAAAATATATTCTAGATTTATTAACTCCATATGTGGTCTCCAGACCCCTCAGGTCATCAGGGGGTCTATTGTGTGTTCCCAGAATCAGAACCAAACAAAGTGAAGCAGCTTTCAGTTATTATGCTCCTCACCTGTGGAACATTCTCCCTGCACACCTGAGGTCTGCACCAAGTGTCAGCTCATTTAAATCAGGGTTGAAAACATTATTATTTGCTACAGCTTTTACTTAAAGTAAATGTATTTGCTCAATGGTTTTAATCATTCTAAATGCTAAATTATTGTCTTTTACTGGCTTCTGTTTTTAATTTTCCTTTAATTGTATTTTATTTTTATTTTTATATTCTCTTCTACTCTCTTTCTTTCTTTGAAATGTGTGATTTCAATGTATTTTTATTCTTCTGTAAAGCACTTTGAATTGCCTAGTGTATGAATTGTGCTATACAAATAAATTTGCCTTGCCTTGCCTTATTTTGGGAAACACAGATCGACATTTTTCATCATTTTATGACATTTTCAAAACTAAACAACTAATCAATTAATCGAGAAAATAATTAAGCGACAAGGAAAACAAACGTTAGTTGCAGTCCTACTTAGAACTCTGATTCCAATATAATTCCAAATCTAGGCCTGACCGGACAACCGGCCCACAAAATGACAGGAGTGGGTTTATGACTTTCACCAGCAACAGGTCTTCAGAACTGCCAAACGGGGCAGTGTTCTTTCCAAAAACTGTGTATACTTGATCACCTGTAGACAATGTGACAAGAGATACGTGGGAGAAACAAGACTTTCCATACATGTACGTGTCACATGTCACAAACATAATATTGTACGACATAAGAACACTGACTGGCATGTTGTACAGCACTTCATCTCCCATGGCTGGGTGCAGTGCAGGCCCTGGTCCTGGAAGAAGAAGAGCTGAAAGAGACTGGATTTTCAAACTGGGGACTACATACCCACAGGATCTCAATGAGAGAATGTATTTTTGTTCCTGAATTTTATTTGCATATCTCGATCTGGCCCTAAACCCAACCCTCTTTAGTCATTATTATAGCCCCATCCCAGTCGCTTAACCACTTGGCCCTAAACCCAACCTTATTTTATTTATGTTATAACCCTAACCCAGACGGTTTTCCGTTTTCCCTTAACCCTTTGAATTTGGCCCTAACCCCAACCCTTATAACCCTATTTAATATTATTATTAGTATCTGTAGAATATCCTCAATTCATTTGGTATTTTGGGACCCAGATCAAGATAATGTACTTCAGAAAAAAAATATGTATATACTTCATTTTGATATTTCTCATGGATTTTTTTCGTGTGTGCATCTGGACATTTATATATTGACAACAATCTCTGTGTCCACTCAATATTTACCTGGAAAACAATCCCTCTGTTTATTTTATACTTACCTGTAAAACAATCTTTTTAGTCATTCATATACCTCCCTGTAAAACAATCTCTGTATCTATTCATGGATGGTGTTTAATGATGGGGGTGGTGTGGGGCTGATCCATATTGGGATGGGCTGGATGGAGAGTCCCCATAAGGGGACGACGTGCCCCAAAAATCCTTTGTCCAAATCCAACACATGATCAAAACTATCTCAAAACGACCTATAAACCTGACACATCTTCATAAGAATAACAAGACAATCTTTGGAAGCAGACGAACAAACAAGATGATAGATGAGAAGAAAGGAGAGAAGAGGGAGGCCTGTGTTAGGCAGGCCGTGATAGGTGAGTACAGGTCGTTCAATAAATTCATTAAGCAATGAAATAGTTAAACGCAACTGAGAGGAAAAATGCAAATACAGAGTATATAGAAAAGCAAGTGCAGTCAATGTTTTTTCACAGTCGTTTTCTTGATATTAGGCAAAGCATGTTTAAAATAAGTCATCATTCCAGCCTAGTGGACTACACTTTCCAGCTTGTGTATTACCTGACTCGCCACATTCCTGTTCCTGATGCACCTGTCATGTTACTGTTACACGCGTGTAATTTGGGTGCACTGAAGGCACTTATCTTTGTGGGCTTGTTTTTGGATGTTAATTATCAAAACAGTCTCATTTTACATGTGTTTAAAGGTGTTTTTCATTGGATAATCTGATTTCACGTTTCACTGATATCATTGCAAAAAGTCGTTTCAATCTCCTGATGCCATAATAAAGTGTTGGTGGTGGTTTCTCTCTCTTTCTCTCTCTCTCTCCCAAATGCAAATGCATGCATACACACAGGCACAGGCACAGGCACAGGCACAAGCACACGCATGCACACACACACACACACACACACACACACACACACACACACACACACACACACACACACACACACACTTAGAAAAAGGAAACACCTCAGCACACGAATAACCTTCTTTCTGAAGGTGAGGACATGCAAATTTAACCCCCAAATTTAATGAGAAGGAAAGGAGTTGAGGCAAGACAGACAGCTACTTTTCAGAAGGGCATGCATGTGCACAGATGTGGACACACACGCATCCACGCACACACTTAAGAGACGGCGAGGGAAAGCAGAGAGAGTGGCTATAAATGTGTCTCCCAGCACAAAATGCCACTAAACACAACACGCCGTGTCTAGGTGAACGGTGCCAAAGGCTCTTCTCCACTGAATACAGAATGTACCATGCATTCAAAGCATGAAACGATGCTCTACACACCCAGCATACAGGAATAATATCACTTAAGTTATTGTAAGTTGTAGGACACTATGAAGTCTATACATCAGCACACCCCATTAAGCTGTCATAGGTGTGACATAAGTTATAAGAGTGCAGCAGACATGACAGAGGTCATAAAGCTGTCTGCTGGTATGACTGTCATAAACTGTATAGTAGCTGCTTTAGCTTGGCTGCTTTGATAATAACATATGTCAGTGGGGCTGTGGCACAAAGTATCAAGGCAGTGTGGGTAATGACCTGCCGTGCACTAAACAGCTGGAATACTACAGAATTGTCAGAATCAAGCAGTACATTCTGACTTAACTCTTAGTTAAGTTACCTGTAACAGCTAATAACCAGATTCAGCCTCAGACATGAAGTGATGATGATTGTGTGCCAGATTCATCTCAGGCGTGTTAAAGGTCATATCTCCTTATTCAAACTGATTATTTTAACTGAATTCCTCTTCTCTGAAATCACTAAAAAGAGTCAAGAGTTGCACAGAGTAGTTTTGCTTCAGAGAAGCACTTTGACAGGCTAATTGACAAGTGTTTGCTCAGGTACAGAGATTGGTCATACATTTGGTTTCATAAAATGGACTTACAAATTTTACCACAACAAATTAAATCAGATATCAAATCACTGTTTAAATGTAATTTGCGGGGGGTGGGGGGGTGGGGGGGGCTTGGGCTGGACTGCCTTTGCTGTGGCCCGGTCTTGGGGTCTGAGAGCGCAACATAAGAATGAGCACAAAAGCGAAAAGCAAACAGGTGTGCGATTTCTTATCACACACAATGAAGGCAGCCTAACAAATAGCGAAGCTGACCTCACAGTGAGCCAAAGGCTAAAGCAACTAACAAAACCTCACTACCTCCCCAAAAACACTACTAGAGTGAGCAAAACAAACAAACAAAAGACACTGACTAAATCCAACTCCCTCAGCTAAACAAGAACAGGAGAAAACAGTGTTCGACAAAAATGGCGATTAGCTCCAACTGCTCTGTGCTACACAAAGATACAGAAAGTTATGGCTATTTACAATATCTACAACAGTACTGTAGTGCACAGCTGACAAACTAGCAGCAAGCTAGCACAAGAAAACGTGGTCTAATCACAGTCTACAAACGAGGCTCTAGCAAAAGCTAGCAGTAGACTAACACAGCCACAAATTATTTAGCTCAGTGGTCTAATTACACAAATATTTCAATCTCACTTTCATACAATATCACAAAAAGGATGGAGGACAAAGAGGATCAAGGCTGCTGGCATCGACCCTCGGCATCTTCTGGGCAACCCTGAAGCTAAACAGGCACAGCCCACAGATCAGTCAATCTGCAGTGCCAGCATCACTGAATGTCAGCCAGTCCCGGCTGGAACCAGCATCCGTCAAATTACACAGATCTTCACAGGAAAAGAGAGCTCTCAAGTGCTAACAAGAACAGATTTATGCAACACAAAGAATATACAATATAAATACAGCTGGGGCTCTAACAGCTTGAAAATAGATTTTCAGTGGTCCATTGGCAGGTCTGTGTGAAATTACACAGCTAATATACCCCAGAAAAATTCAGCAAAGTGTTCACAATTATCATCATAAACTTTTAATCAACTCAAACTGTCTGAATATGGTTTTAAACACACAATGTATGTGAGTGCAAGGTGCAATTACGGGCTATTCAGAGAGCATTTTATTCACGGGTATCCTGCAAATTGCATTTCATTATAAAGACTTATGCTCGTGGTCTTACACTGTAGAACTTATATATTTGAAGATGTTTGAAATGCTTCTGAACAAAACCTGTCTGAATCATAATTACACAGTGTGAATTTCAGTTTCTGTGGCTTAACAACATTTTCTAATCAAAAATTAGGGTCTTAAAATCTAAGACTGGCATGGCGGTGTTGTTGTTAGAGAAGCTGCCTCATAAAAGGAAAATCCTGAGATTAATTCCAGTTCTATATCAGCTTGATATAGAATATGGGTAGACAAACGTGGGTTTACTAAAGTCACAGCGGTAGAAGAACTTAAAACTTCCACTGGTGTGCAACCACTTGACTTTGTATTTTAGTATATTTCTTTTCTCAAGAAATGTGATGACTGTTCAAAACTGCTGACTGGTTTAACAAGTCAAAAACAATAGGCATTATGTAATCGGTGCAACTGTGTGTGTGTGTGTGTGTGTGTGTGTGTGTGTGTGTGTGTGTGTGTGTGTGTGTGTGTGTGTGTGTGTGTGTGTGTGTGTGTGTGTGTGTTCATGGCAAATTGACAAAGACTCTAAACCTAACATCAATCATCACATCACTTTATCCTATCTTACTTCATTAAGTAGCAGTTGCAGTTCAGAACAATGGTGTTTATTGGGATCCAGCTGTTGCTAAGACACCATCGAAAGGCTGCAGTATTATGGTCTGTCTGCTCACCATTAACAGAGATATCCATATGCTTGCTCCAGATGCCCAGTGCCTCTACTACTCGCTCATTATCTGCTCTCCATTTACGAGCTGGCAGAGTGGAAATCATGTCTCATTCCAAGTGCAGCTGGAAACATTTGGATATTCAGCTGTCCATTTATTTTAAGTGTATGCTTTGCTCATTACAAACACTTCTGATTGTTTTATTCCAGGTAATAAAACACTGTCTGTGTAGAGCACTGACATACTCAATGGAAATCACATAATGTATCGCAGAGAGCAAAATTCTTTGGTCTTCATTTTCTGTCAGAGTAAAGAGATCATATTCTGTCTTTTGTTTATTTAGTCACTTGACAAAAACAGTGTTTTCCATCTGTTGAATCACAGAAAGTAAAAAAATTTAAAATAAAAAAAGTGGGGAAACGGCTGGGTTTACATATGTGATGACACAGATATTTGACTCCTGAGTTTGTGCATAAATATGGCTCCACTGGTATTGTGAAACATATCTGAGTCAATCAAGATGTTCAACAGTATGTCACCACTGACGAAACAGAGACACACATATGCCCCTGTGCACAGTCTGAAAATGCATCTTTTCCAACAAACACAAGAGCAAACACGCACAATATTAGATCAAATTGAGCATCGTCATCAGCGGTCCTTGTGAGGGGATGAAAATCCTCTGCAGCCCCGATCAACCCACCGTATTTACTAAAGATAAAAAGCCTGTTGGTTGGTGTAATTAGGGTGCTGATCTGCTGTGCAGTGTGGCAGGGACAGGCTTTAATAAGGAAGGCTGGCACGGCACACACACTCACACAAAGTACAGGCAGTGTCACCTCAAGGACAAATCAAGATATTCACTTTGAAAGTGTGTGTGGGGTTTTTAACTCATATCACATTCTGGTAACATAATGACATTTTCTTAGGAAATTAAAACAGCAGCAGCTTCAATGCCTGAATGAAAACTGCTGAATAATAAATTAAATCACGAGAAACTAACTAGAACCAAAACAAAAGCTTGTGTCTTACAATAAATTGATGGCATTTTCATGTGATTACTGCGTCTCCTACACATCTCCCTTGCAAATGTTACACTGATTGCCTCAATTTGGCCTGTTTTTCATTATGGCACCATTTTTCTCTTATCATGTAAAAAGCATCCTGTTTGCAAAGACCATCATCAGTGTGTTGCTTTTAAAGAATATGTGGCAAATAACAGCACAGTCTTCAATTAAAAAAGCTCTTTCTCAGAGGAATACTGATAACTTTGACCCTGCTGTGAAAGAAATTAAAGGCCAGGATCGGTTCAGAGGGACGCAAAACATCCGCTTCCTTCCCACTGCTTAACTTCTTTCCTTATATCCTTTGTCCTCGCATCCCTGGATACTCCCTTTCAACTATTCTGCAATTTTTGTCCCCTTGCCTCTCTTCTTTTTTTCTTCTTGCCTTCAGCATAACTTTTTGTGCTCTTTTCTGTTTCCCTTCAGTCTCTTCCCTCCCTTCATCTCGCCTCCTTTCCTTTTTCCACTGCATCTTGTTTTGTTTTGCCTTTGAAATTTGCGTTTTACAATGTGATAATAAGCTGTCTGTCTAGGCTTGCAATGCCCCCCCCCAGACACTAGTGTGTGTGGAAGTGTGTACATGTGCATGTGAATCAGAGAAAGACAGTGGAGTGTATATGCGAGTGACACAGTCCCTGTCTGTGTGTTTGTGTGCCAATGCAGACATGAGATTGTGTGAAAGTGTGTGATGCTGTGCGCGGATGTGAAGGAAAGTGACAATGAGCATGTGTGAATGTGTGTGCGTCTGCGTGACATCCATCAGTTTCTCCCAGACTGTGAAGGCGACCCACAGAGCAGGAAGCAGGGATAAAGTGCCACACCCCCCGCTGGTGAAAGAGAGAATGAGCTGGGTAGATAATGCCCTCTTATCTACCCCGCCACCCCCCTCACCTCCTTTTTCTCCCTCTAACCCGCCTCCTCTGACTCCCCAACACACACACACACAAACTCCCCCTCCACCCCCACCACACTCTCTGCCGGGGGGGGGGGGCTCTAAGTTGGATTTGGTGGTGGTGGTGGTGGAGAGGGGTACTCAAGTTGCAAGATGCCAGCCCCATAACTCACACAAACAAACATTCATTTTCAGTCAATCTGCACAAAAACACAGACGCACGCACACACGCACGCGCACACACACACACACACACACACACACACACACACACACAAACACACACACACACACACGCTATATCTCTCTTTTTCACTTGTGGCAGAAGTGCCTGTAGGAATTTTTTATGCTTGATTTAAGCAGGCAACTCAATTAAGTGTAAAATTTGTATTTACAATAATTGGCCTGGCAAAAGACTTCTTAATGTGTGTATGTGCGAGTGTGTGTGTGCCAGTCAACACTGACAGAATCTGAGAAATGCACAGAAATTTGACAGCACACATGTTGCAGGGAGTATACATCATTTCATGCAGTGTACAGAGGCAGTAGGAAGGCCTGTGTCCTCCAACTTGTCAAACAACCTATCTAGGAACTAAGGACTTCTGCAGCATTGTCCCTGAATGGACAGCGCCAAAGGAAAGTTTTCAGACCCTTTCAAGTTCTCCACATTTTGCTATGCTTCAGACTCAACTTGAAATAGATTACATTTTTTTTCTGAATAATCTATGCATAATTGACAAAGCAAAAACACTTCTTTTGAGTGCTGTTAATTAAAAGTACACTTGGTTAAAGCGCCTTTGGCAGCATTGATAGCCTCAAGTCTTATTGAAAATCTGACAAGCTTGGCACACCTTTCTTTTCAAAGTTTCTCCCATTCAAATCTTCAACCGGGCTGGATGAGGAGCGTCGATGCGCAGCCATTTTCAGATCTCTCCAGAAATGCTCTACAGGGTTCAGATCCAGACTATTCTTGAGCAACACCACAACCTTCAGAGTTCTCCCAAAGCCAGCCCTATGTTTTCTGCTTGGGGTTGTTGTCTTGTTGAAATGTTAACCTTCTGCATCTATCTTTCCCTCTATCCTGACTGGTCTCTCAGTCCCTGTTACCGAAAAATATTACCACAGCCTGATGCAGCCACCATCGTATTTGACTGTAGGGATGGTATTAATGAGCTGATACTCAGTGCCTGGTTTGCTCCACACACGCTGTTCTGAATTGTGGCCACATGGTTCAATCTTTGTTTCATGTGACCATTGGCTTCCTGCTTACCTGTCTGACCATCTGCCTGGGCAGCCAGATCTATGAAGACTGCTGCTGGTTCCAAATTTCTTTCATTTGAGAAAGATGAAGGCTACCATGCTCTTGGGCACTTTCAGTGCTGTAGAAATCTTCTTGTATCCATTCCCAGATCTGTGCCTTGACACAATCCAGTCTCGCAGGTCTACAGAGCATTCTCTTAACCTCAAGGCTTGCTTTTCACTCCGACACACATCAACTGTCAGACCTTATATAGACAGGTGTGTGCCTTTCCTAATGAGGGCCAATGAATTCAATTAGGCACAGTTTCTCAAGATGCTTCATTCAATCAAGGTGTAGAGGCATCTCAAGAATCACTGATAGAAGTAGGACGCACCTGAGCTCAATTGGGAGCGTCATAACAAACGGTCTGAACACTTATGTAAACAGGTATTTCCGTCTTGTATTGAAAGGGTCTAAAAACTTTCCATATTAACTGTAACTTGGTACAGTTTTGGTCCCCAAGCCATACGACAGCTCCTGCCACTCAAATAGTCTCAGTGCTCCTGAGGTAGTACTCATACTTTGTCAATTATCAGGATGGAGTTTCAGAGCTATCCATCACCAACTGATCAAACGTAAGCGTTGGCAAAGCAGCAACTTCACAGCATTCCTTCAAACTGTTTCAATATTAGGACTTGGACCGGAAAATGTTTTGTAACTGAGTTGGGATTACTGATATTAAACAAAACAATGCTGCTAAATTCCTTAAAAAAAAAAAAAAGGAAGTTAAAAGAAAGAGTGGGAGACTCTACTACTACTAATTAAGAAAACATGACTACTCAACTGTAGCATGAGAATACATTTCAAAAACATTTCGTATACATAAATATTGAACACAATATCTTACTGTATGCAATATTTGCATCTTAAGTAAACTCATGTCTGTTAAATCCTTTATTGGTCTAATCTGTCTTATCTTCACAGTCATTAAAATCTCAAGGGGAAATGCAATAAGGAATGCAATGGAAAAAAAAAAGGAACTTCACAGCACTGATTCTGATTTAGTTTCAGGGTTATGTGGTCAAAAAGGCCAGAAGACATATTACAGCCTGGTTTGTAGTTCATGTAAGGTCACTGTCATCCCTGCAAACACAATGACAAAGGCTTTTAATAATACATCAGACTAATACCAGGCCTAATGCAATCTCTCAGACATCAGCCGCACACAATGAAATTGTATGGTATCAAATCAGGCAATCTCTTGATAAAATTAATCGCTTCAAGTCTGGTGATGCTAATAATCTCCTGATTGTATTATCTTCACAAGCCCCCAGTGGGAATCTGTGTGTATTATAACAGTCATTATTATGTTTATATCTGTGGTTGGGAGGGTGAAGGGTGAGCTGATTTTTAGAGAGGGAGAGGGAGAGAGGGAAACTGTGTGTGTGTGTGTGTGTGTGTGTGTGTGTGTGTGTGTGTGTGTGTGTGTGTGTGTGTGTGTGTGTGTGTGTGTGTGTGTGTGTGTGTGTGTGTGTGTGTGTGTGTGTGTGTGCGTCTGTATCCCATTATCTTTGTCATTAACGACAATAATGGCACTCATTGTGGGCACCTCGGGGTATGTTTTGAGGATCTTTTACGCACACTAAACACACTAACACAGATACGCACACATATACACACACACACACACACACACACACACACACACACACACACAAACACTGAAGCTGTCTTCCGGCCTGCATTGCTGCCTAATTGGGAAGGGAACAGTAGTGGTGTGGGCGATCACACCAAAGCCCCTAGCTCATTGACACAAGGTTAAAGACCCATTAACTTGACCAGTACAAAAATTGAAGAGAGGACAAAAGGGAGACTGAGTTAGAGAGAGAGAGAGAGTTAGAGAGAGAGAGAGAGAGAGAGAGAGAGAGAGAGAGAGAGAGAGAGAGAGAGAGAGAGAGAGAGAGAGAGAGGCGGATGACTGCGGCCTCTTTAATATCAAAACCTGCCTTCCCTCACAAAGCTTTGAAAACACTACAACATACCTATAACACACCAGCAGAGTAGTGCTGGTTACGTCACAGTACATGTCTACTGACATTTAAGGTTTCTTCAGTAAAGATCATGTAAGATTTCTGTCACACAGGCCAACTGAGCGTACTGACACAAGGGAAAACACAAGCCCAGTCTCTAGTCCTAGTAATTTCATTCACTGAGTGATTCTGCAGCACACAGCTCAAGGTTCAAGGTGAAAGTTTAGTGCAATGCAATAAGCGGTGTGCCATGTATGTGGCCCAGTGAAAAGCAACATGTTTGAATGTGATGTCAGTGTTTAGTGTAGGCTTGTGTCCTTTCTTTAACCAGTAAGCCGCATCTTTATAAGATACGTAATCATGATCATCTTTCCCTTGACCAAGTGCTTTAATGGCAAAATCGATGTTTTTGCAGAATCCCCCATCGCCAATGTTCTGCTAGAGGTGAAAATACACAATACATCTCTGCCAACATACCAAAGCTTATAGCTATGTTTGTTCACTTTATAATATGGCTCATAATGGTAGTGAAAACTTTGGATTTTTTTGATAAGAAGCTACGACCAAGTGACAAGTTCACCTCTGATTTTAATGAAATAAAATGTAAAGCTATGTGACCTTTTTCAGGTCTTTTTCTCATGTATAAAATGAATAAAATATCAGCGCACAGCAGCACTGTGCCAAAAAGTATGACATTAATCCCTCCTTCCTTGTGTATGTGTGTTTGTAAATCAGTGTGCGTGGGTGTGTGCTCTCACTCTGAGCTCCACACCCATCTGATCTTGACATTCAGTCCAAGAGTCCACATCCCACAAAATGGTGTGGACTGTTGCCCCTTGAGTGTCAAGAGAGGAATAATTCAGTGTGCACCCCATGCAGAGAAAGACCCCCCCCCCCCCCTTTAAATCTTTAAAAAGATTTAAAATCTTTTGACTAACACTATGCTGAAAGTGCAGAGAGTGAAGGGCTGGGTAAGTCAATTCTTTTTGAGCTGAGCTTTTGTGTGGTGACTTATAAAGATGCATGTTTTGCTTTTGAAATCAAATGCGAAGGCTTATAAAAGGAATATTCATGTAGAGAGAATAATTAAGAATGAGAGCAGTCTCTGAGAGAATCTTAATGGGGTCTTTCCAGTGTGGCTTCTCGACTTGATAGATGTAGAGGTCACATGATGCTAAGTCTCTTTGATTCTTATCAGACTCATATGTTTACACGCAACTCTCATCTTTCTACTATTGAATCCTATAATGTCTCTACTTCCTTTTAGTTGTCCTCTTTTCCTTTTGGCCGCTTGTCTCCCACTTTTGTACACATTTTGCTCCAGACACTTCTCTCATTAAAACTATTTAGTGTTTCAGAGTAAATATTGTGGGTATCCTTAAAGCAGTTATGATTTGCTTTATTCTTAATAAAAATGTATCAAATGAAGTGCGCGTGCCTCACAGCAAGAAGGCTGCTGGTTCGATCCCCGGGTGGGGCCTTTCTGTGTGAAGTTTGCATGTTCTTCCCGTGCATGTGTGGGTTCTCTCCGGGTACTCCGGCTTCCTCCCACAGACCAAAAAAAAACATGCTCATTAGGTCGATTGGTGACTCTAAATTGTCCTTAGGTGTGAGTGTGAGCGTAAATGGTTGTCTGTCTTTGCATGTTGCCCTGCAATCGGCTGGCGACCGGTTCAGGGTGTACCCCGCCTCTCGCCCGTTGAAGCTGGGATAGGCTCCAGCCCCCCGAAAGGGATAGGCGGTATAGAAAATGGATGGATGGATGGATGGATGGATGGATGGATGGATGGATGGATGGATGGATGGATGGATGGATGGATGGATGCATCAAATGACAATGTAGCAGGGGTCGCTTGTAGAAATGAACCTAAAGTGGTTTGGCACACAGATTTCCAGTTTCCTTCAGCTCCACAGAGCTTTATAACAAGTCTCAGCTCTGGCCTGCACCTTAACTGTTTTGTCTCACTCTCATAGAGTCATCCTCCACAGCAGGTAGCTGTTTTCAGGGAAGAAGCTCTAAAAGCCCACTATACACTATTGCCCAGCACCAAACAGCAGACACAGTGAATTAACTAGTGAGCGTAAGCAGCTGAACGACTAGATATTCTGCTCAGGAATTTGTAGAAACAACAAACGGAGGGCGAACAATTTGTTAAAACTTGGTCAGTTGGTCAAAAAAAAAATCTGTTATTGTGGGTTTATATATATTTCTCCCTTTATTTAAGCTCTCTTTTAATATGTGAATGCCATTTGTGTTATGAGTCACTTCTCTCCTGTTGAGGTACAGTGGTTTCCCATGAAAGAGATGAGAGGCTACATAAGAGCATTCACGTCAGGTACACTTGTGGTGTCTTGGCACTCACTCCTCTGACAGTAATGTGCGTGAAAGTCATGAATGCTCAGTGAAAAAAGACAGGAAGATCAGTCGGTCAAGAAACAAAAAAATCTGTTATTGTGGGATTATATATAAGAGACATCAAAGAGCCTCTTTCGTTTGGAAGACACGGTCAAACTTTGAGGTAGATTTCAGTTTCATTTACCATCAGTTACATACAGGTCTACTGGTTACAACTGTTGAGATGTTTCCTGTTGAAGTAAGAATTAAAACATGGAAAGTTATTAAACTCAGGAGACAGGCTAAATGGGAAGACAACTGACCATCTCTAAATCTACTCGTCAATTCTGTTGTCATTTACACATTTATATCACTCTTTTCATTTAACAGAAAGCTGTACTGCATCACCCCTGTGCGTGTGTGCTGGTAGATGTTTGTACTTCTGTACTATTGAGGATCTTCACTGACATGCCTTAACCCTAAAACTTAAAGAGCCTCTAACTTAAAGAAGTGAGGACCAGTCAAAATGTTCCCCTCCACAAACACAGACATACAACAGAGCATACGCACACACACACGCACACAAAGTAATAGCACCTCTCCTGATCCAAGTCCTTGTGTTGTCCTTGTACAACTTCACATGCATTGGTGTTTCTGTCCCTGCAGTAAGTACACAGGTGCCGAACTCGTACTTAGCTCTCAAACACACAAACACGCACACACACATGCACACAAACACACATAGGTGACAACCTTCTTTTAAGCTCCTTTACATCATTTGAAGTGACAACATCACATTGCAGCCATACAGTGCTGCTCTCCCACACAGAAACCGTCTGTTAACACCATATACACCCTCCCATATGCAATTGCACGCAAGGACTCGCGCACACACACACACACACACACACACACACACACACACACACACACACACACACACACACACACACACACACACACACACACACACACACACACACACACACACACACACACACACACACACACACACACACACACACACAAGTCTCAGAGGAGTGAGTGCCAAGACACCGTGAGTGTACCTGATGTGAATGTTCTCATGTAGCTTCTAATCTCTTTCACAGGAAACAACTGTACCTCAACAGGAGAGAAGTGACTCATAACGCAAATGACATTCACATATTAACAACAAAGAGAGCATGACAGAAATAAAAGAGAAATCAAGAACAAAGACAGAGAGAAACAATGAGAGAGAGGAAAAACATTCACAGTAAAAAAGCTATGACTCTTTGCTCTGCCACTTAGACACCGAGCTGCTAGAACATTACCAAGACTTCTTTTAATGTTGTCATATTAAATGACAATATGCAAAGATCGCATGAGGTTAAGGAGTCACACTGAACTGAGGCGAAATTAAATTCAATGAATCATTAAATTAGGCAATGAAACACACTAACAAGACAACATAAGAAAAAAAGAGACAGCTTATTGAGCATATGCAAACTCTTTGTTGGATATCCAAACCTAACCAGAGTGTTAACATCCAAGCACATTTGTCCTCGCACCTCGTTCAGTTTCGCATGTTTGTAGCCGTAATGACGCTCAAGATTAACCTTTTTTGTTTACTGTGAGTGTGTCTCCACAAACTAACTTTGGCACAGTGGCTTGCCTTGTCCTTCAACAAAAAAATAACAATAACTTGCAAGAAAACCCTGCACCTACTTGCTGACAGTAGGTACGATGCATTGACGTGTTATTAGCTGCTCCATGCGTGTAGCGTTCAGGGACTACTTGGAAGGACATGCTCGTCTACTAACTAATGTTAGTCTCATTATCACTGAAAAAAGTAGGGGTTTTTTGTATCAATGAATTGCTTCGCAGGCTGGAATTTCCCTGCCCCTGTTTTAACCTATATTATCACTTTTTTACAGATAAAAAAAAAGTAAAATAAATTGCAAAATCACATCTTTCACTTGTTCTACACTGTGTTTCCTGAAGGGGATACTGAGATGCATTTAAATGGATTCAGAGAAAACTGAAAACAGAAGAAGAGACGAGCAGAATATCATAGTAAAAGATGTAAGGCAGAGGAAGAGAGGCATTGAGCAGATGGTAGTGTGCTCTCAGGTGTACAAGGACCTGCAGAGAAAGATCTGTTGCACAGAGGGAAGGAGGCAGAGATGGAGAGATAGGTGAATAGTGGGAGGGACAGCAGAAAGGGAAGCTTGTGGGAAAGCGACAGAAAATGGAAGGAGTAAACTCCAAAAAGCTTGGAGGAGGATGGAGGCTGACGGTGAAGGAGAACGAGATCGGAAGAGAGGACAGAGAGAACGGAAGCTGGCTGCAGTAAAGGGACGGATGGAGGCATGGTGAGCGGGTTAGAAGTTGAGGTGAGAGGCAGCGGGATGCAAGGTGACCAAAAGAGATGAAAGCCGAGGCTGGAGGGAGAAAAAGTTAGAGCTACTCATATCTCCTCTAAAGGAGGACGGGAGGGAAGATGGAGAAGCAGGAGGGAGATTTGGAGAGCAAATAGATGAAACTATACAAAGATGGAGGGATGAGATGAAAGGAAGGAAATGTTGTTGAAAGGGGAATTGGTCACTTAGAAGGTGTAGGTAGGGCAAAGAGAGACGAGAGGAAGGGAGAACAGATAGAGGGAGAGAGGAATCGCTCAGACGTAGACGGATTAGTGATGGTGTAGTGGAGGATAACGGGGAAGAAATGACGGAATGAAGGAAAGAAGGGGAAATGTGTTTAGAAGGGTGGAGAAATATGAAGCACACAAACATACTCACAACGCCAAGATATCCTGCTGTTCCTCCTCTATTATCTATCCATCAGATTCTAGTATCTTTTAAGCCTAATAGAAAAATTATGGCAACCTTTAGCATTTTCTCTTTTTACCTCCTTCCTCCCTTATCTTACATGTCCTTTGTCCTTGCTCACTTTTCTTAGCTATATTTTGTTTTGTTTTTTTTCTGCTTCCTCCCCCAAACATATACACTCTTGGGTGCTACAGCAGTTTCAATTGCAACCCTGTCTCCTATGAATAATGTTCATAGGCACCTCATAATAGATATTCATATTAAACATTTTCTGCCAAAGGAGGAAGACAAGACGCAGGGCAGCGTACAAGTGTGTATGTCAGGGAGTTGAGTAGGTGTGCAAAGTAGGGCTGCAACGATTAGTCGACGTTGTCGACAAAAATCGATAATAGAAATAGTCAACAATGAATTCCATTATCGACTACTGTCGGCAGACGCGTTTTTCCAACAGAGTGAGGCATCTCACCTGATTATAATCTCTGCCGTGAGTCGCTCATGCGCAATAGCGTCTCTGTCTCTGAGCGGTAATATACGGAAATGGCGGTGTCAACATCAGGTACACGTACCAAAACTTCTAAAGTTTGGGAGCATTTTAGCCTGGATACAGCGAATAAAAAGACTACTTGCAAGGTTTGCAAAGCAGACCTTGCGTATAATGGCAGTACCTCGGTGATGCACGAACATTTAAAGAGAAAGCACGTCGGGCAGTTGAACGAAACAGAGTCTGACTTGCCTTGGTATGATTCAAGTAATATTCAAGCCAGTACGGTTTTTATGACATACATTGTACATTTTATAAGCATATTTTCGCTATAAAAGAGAGCTTGAGCGTTATGCCAGACTGTGCCTGACAAACGTATTTTAATTTTTAATTTTTTTTTTTTTTAATTTTTGTACGAATCCGCAGTATGTTCAATAAAAGATGTATTTTTCATTGTACCCATCTTTCTTGTGTTTATTATCATTTGCCACATAATTAAATCAACTTCATGCTAAATTTAAGAAAAAATTAATAATTATCCGATTAGTCGTTTCAATAGTCAGTGACTAGTCGACTATTAAAATAGTCGTTAGTTGCAGCCCTAGTGCAAAGTGTCTGACAAAGGCATGGGACACCTGAGATTGCACCTCATCTCACCTTGAATTCAGGAATGACTTTTTCAATAAGTATAAAAATGACAAGGTGTGGTTTTATGGGGGATTATGTGCTGGACTGTTTCTTGGCCAGGAGCAACAACTTCCCTCAGTCCCTGCTGGTGGCCTGGCAACATCAAGGACAACAACACCAACTTACTGTTTTTACAAAATACGCTAATTAATGAACTAGAGATGCTGCTGGATTTTGGTCAGAGCGAGGCCAGCTGTTGACCATTGTTTCTAGTCTTTATGCTCAGTTAAGTAACAGGATACTTGGGAACTCTTCCTTTAATCATGACCATAATCTTCCATTAACCTGACTTCTTTTGTTGCAAGATACACTTGTTCAGTTGTTGTTGCCAGGAGTTTCATGAAGAGATTGAGACCACATCTGAAGCTAAGTTTAAGCTAAGCTAGCAGGCTGTGAGTTTAGCTTAACACAAAGACTGGAAACAGGGGAAACAGCTGGCCTGCCTCTATCCAACCTCTACACATGACCAATTGCCATCACATCTGGTTTGTTTAATCCATACAAAAGCCAAAGTGTAAAAATGATTGCTGGTTTTATGGTGGATTATGTGCCAGACTTCTCCTTAGCCCAGCGCAGTCACTACATGAAGTCTTTGCTGGTTATTGGACAACCTCAAGGTCAAAGCAAGACTCCAGGAAGTGACTGTGCCTGGCCAAGAAATAGTCCAGTACATAACCCCTCTTAAATGTCGTTGCTACACTTTGTTCGGATTAAACTATTTTCAGAAGAAATGGCTCAACACTAACGTACTCTGATCATTCCACCCACAATTACTTGTAAGAAACCTGGACTCATCACTTCATCCTCAATGTCCTTAGAGATACACAGGAGACCAATACAGCTCTCAGAAATCATTTCTACATGCCTCTTCTGTGTGTCATGGAGACGAGAAGCAGTTAAAAGGTTAGACTGACGGAGACACCCTGTGTTCAGGCCGAGTTTGCCTTTTATCTTGTTCCATTTCATTTGTGAGCGTTTGATCAAAACAATTATCGATGTGGATATTTGCACACAAAGACTGTACTCAAATCCACACAAACACTCATCACAAAAATCAGACTTCACAGACTGACACAACACCAAGTCTGTCCCACATGAAGGCTGTCTTAGTGCGTGAGGACATGCTGATTGATTGGCGCCTGGGGGAGCCTGTCCCTTCCCATTAACATCTCCCCGTCGGTGGGAATGTGCGAATAGATATTTTGCCACCAGCGGTGTGTGGGTCTGTATGAGCATGTACAAATGAGGGGTGTAACTCTGCCTCACATGTGTACGCCAGCACTTTCGCATGTGTGTGTGGGTGTGTGTCTGTGTGTCTTTTCAGTTTTCCTCCATCTTCTCACAGCGAAGCTCTTTAATAATTATTTTGTGCTCAACAATAAAGAGAAAATGATCAAATATGACACAATAGTATAAGTAATGTATTTAGTAGATAAGAATACTTTCAAGCATAGGAAAATAGGAAAATGTAACAAACCTATGCTAGATATATGCTGTATAAATAGATTTCAATATCATCTTTATGGCTCTCATCATTCAATCAGCAGGAAGTTTAAGGTAAAAACTGACATAATTTTAACAAAGCTTGCATAATAGAAACCACCAGCTTCATCCTTCAGACTGCTCAGGAAGCACAGGGGAGACTCCTCTACTGACCCTGGGCTAAAGTTGTCAGGATGCGAGTCACTGTGCTCATCTGCTGGAAATTCTGCTTGGTTCTTGAGGACATGTGACATCTATTTTCTGACACATGGTAGCTGAAACTAAATTAGTGTTACATTCACAGGTGTTACATTTGTTCAGGCTTTTGGTTTTCCATGCTGGCCTGTCATTGTTAATCCATGTGGTGAGGTCCCAACATCGGAGACAGTGCTGTAGGAAACCAAAAAGAAATCACAGAAAACCTCCAGAACAGCTACTAAATGGACTTTGTGGTGAGTTTTGTTTGTCAACTTTTATTTCCAAGGTCGAGAATGAACTTTCAGTCTTACAATCTTAAATATGTTTATAGTCATCCAAATAAATTATCATCCACTTAAGTAGATTTTTGGCATCAGTTCAAATTTGGTGCATTCCATTTTATTCATAAACAAAAAAACTGCCAAGCACTAAAAGGATTTTTAGTAAACTCCAAGAATAATAAATTTGTTACACCTTTGACACCTAGAAATATTTGGAGCCCGGTAGGTATTAATAGATGGCTTCTGCCCATATTCTGTAACTTACATTATGTCTCCAATTCACAATAATCAAACTGCAGTAAAGTCAAACTAAAGTTGTATGTGTATCAAGTAAGTACAGTTCCACTGTTAGTTTGCACAGGATGTATATTAATGTAATTTGAATTTGTTAAATGAGATGTCATTATGCTGCCAAAGTTTGCATGCATGCACACACCATGAAACACAAAAAACATTTAGGTTTGTGAGGAAGAACAGACCTTTTGCACACGGCACAGAGCCCTGCGTAATAGAACATCCACAACCCCAGAAGGTGAAAAAAGCCCTTCCTATCTACATGTCAAATTTATATTGCTTTGACCTTTTCCCTCAGGTCCTCCTATTTCTCAGTGCATGCAGAGATTCTCTAAACTGCTGATGTCTGCACCACCTTGCCTCCTTCTACACATTTGGATAAAGCGGTGGGGGTGATACGGGGGGGGGGTAGGCAATATCTACACCAGCACTTTCAGCTCTTAATTCACACAGATAGGACACATGAATGGCAAACTGAACTCCCTGGAGCATTTTTCTTCACCGTTCAACTGTTTGTTCCACAATGAACTGATGGGAAATGTATTTGTAGCTTGAAAATTGGTTCACTGTGTGTGTGTGTGTGTGTGTGTGTGTGTGTGTGTGTGTGTGTGTGTGTGTGTGTGTGTGTGTGTGTGTGTGTGTGTGTGAGAGTGTACACACAATGTGGTTTTGCTTCCATCAAGTAAATCTGTGTGGATTCTCAAGGACTTCAAAAGAGCAGCTATAGAGTTATGTTTGTTCACCTTCAGTTATTATTTGTAATGATAATGTTGTGGGTATAGAGTCAAAGTAAAAAGGAATCATGATGAATTGGAGTTGTCTAGCTGTGACCTTAACCAACACTGTACAATTATTCAAAGGGGCGTTGGAAGCAAATAATTGCTCTCTAGGACAAAATGGGACAATCAACCCACACATCCACAACTAAACCCCTGTGCACCCAAAGGTCACTGGATGGGAATGTGGTGGAGTACAGTAATTAAACATCACACTGTGACACACAGTCCAGCGAGAAGAGTGAGTCAAATAAAGGAAACAATCAAACACAAACAACTCATTTAATTCTGAGTAGTGCTGTGAATCGATTCAAATATTTAATCGCGATTAATCGCATGAATGTCATAGTTAACTCGTGACTCCTGGTCTCCTGGTCTGCCGCGAAGGAAGGACGACCAGGATGGGTCAAATGTGGAGGAATTAATTTCACGGGAAGCATGGCGTGAAGCATGTTGTGTGCAACATGTAGTGTGACGTGATAATAAAAGTACGATTCTTCTTCTTCTTCTTCCTCTAATCGCAAATTAATCACACATTTTCATCTATTCTAAATGTCCCTTGAATTATCATTTTAATACTGTTACCAGCATGGAAAAGTGGATAGGCTTGCTTTGTGCAAATGTTTTTTATTGAAAACAACAACGTGTATTTTTATATTTCACACTAACATTCTCACTGAGCAGTCATTCACATTTGAATGAATCAAATCTCACACAATTTAACACTTTCAATAAACAGATGACAAAAAAAATACTTGGTTACGTTTCGCACTTGACATCCACACAAACCAGCAGCCTACTCCTTTACAGCTAGCGAGCACGCAAGACCAAGCATGTGCGTGGGGCGTGCCTATTGTTTTGTTTCCAGTTTACAATCGGATCCTGTAGTTTTTCTTACGTTGCTAGCAGTGGCCACAGCTTATAAAAAACTACAGGCTCACTAGGTCACAAAGAGCGTTAATCTCACAACAAAAAAAATGACGTCGTTAAAATTGATGTGCGTTAACGCGTTAATAATGCGATACTTTACTTAATTCTGAGGGGTAACATGGAGTCTGGATGCAAAGATGATGCCTGTGTGTTCACACGCATTTGTATTTTGTATCAAAGCAATTAACTTTGTTTCCATGCTGCTGCATTACTATGCATACTCCACAGACTGACATCTGAAGTAGTGTACCATAAAGGTTATTCTGTGTTATTAATCGGGCAGGAATGAACAGGAGGAAAAAGAACATGGGTGTCTGAGTCAATCTGTGTCACAGATGACTGTTTCTCAGCGTCCTTTGATTCACTGTCCTCTTGTCACACCCTCGGGGACAAGTTAGCACATTTGTGCATTTGTGTGTGTCTATGGGTGTGTTTATGTGTGACCCAAGGCAAGTGCCAGCATCTATGACCAGATTTCACCACCTCTGAGAGCGACACATTAGCCAGTGGCAGCTGAGGGCAAGGACACTATCTGAGGGTTACACTGGGGTGTGTGTGTGTGTGTGTGTGTGTGTGTGTGTGTGTGTGTGTGTGTGTGTGTCAATCATTGTTTAAACTGTGCTACTGATGTAGTGGTTTCTGACTGTCTCAGCGACTCAAAAAGTGATGTTAGAGTGATAAACTTCAACTGGAGCAGAAGCTGTCACTTAAATGTGTCAAATAGTTTGGTGTCAATCATCTCATATCCTAAACATTTGTTTGTTAAAGCTATAGTAGCTATATTAAAAGGCTTTAACTTTAGGCATCTCATTCTTGGTGACAATTCGCTGTATGAGAAAATGCCTCTATAATTGACTGGAAGTGTGAATGCACACAGCTGCATTAAGGAACGGGCAGCAGAAATGTTGATATCTTTGTTCCACTCAATCCTTGGAAATCTAAAGACAAATCCGAAATTTGTGGTTCAGTATGTTTCATATTTCTATCTTGCAAATCTTTCAACTGCCAGCTAATTATTTATGTTATGTTCAGACTTTCAGTTTGCCAAACAGATTTAGGCATTAAAAACAAAACAATATTTTTTTTTACTGACTGTAAATTTAGATTTACTTGGATAAATCACAAAAAAAAAAAACTGTGAACAAAATGACAAATGTAAAACATCTTGTGAATGCAGTGAATGCTTCAACCTGACTAGAATTTCTGGCAACACAATACTTTTTAGAGAAGCAGCAAATGTTTCATGATCACTATTGTGGCGCTCCAAACACAGAGAAATTCTCAATAAGGTCAAACCTGCACTGAACTGATCACTTAAGCTGATTCAGTTGAATAGGAGTCATTTGTTTGCCCTTTTGGAGTACACTAAAACCCACTCCACATTATATTAGTAATCCTCACTCCACCTGTTAACAACTGCCGATCTGAATTTAAAGAGCCCAGTTAGCTGACATTGACCACGGAGGACAAATAGAACTACTTTATCAGCTTCATTCACCTTCAAATAAAGAGATCTCTCTGCTGCAAACATTTCAAGTTTACTATGAGCCACAGCACACAATGATAAAGACAGATCCCTGAGCACCACATAAACACCACCTGATCTGCACAACCACTCAGGCTTTAACCAGCCAATAACACTCACCAGCAGACACACAAGCACATAAATGTACAAGAACACACACGTATGCATGGGAGATGTGTAGACAATACACTGCTGAGCAAGTGAAAGAACACACACACACACACACATATACACAATGGGAAAACAGAATGTGTACTCCTGCCAGCTTGGCTCACACCAAGGTTATGGAGGAAGAAGGATGACTGGTGAAAGGGGGTGTAAGTAGCATAAATGCCTTGCTTGAATTGAATAGATCAAAGTAAGTGGGCCTGCAACAGTACGTAGTCTGATCTACTGTTACAATGAAAAGACTTGTGAACGCATGTTAAGGACTGCTGGAAGAGAAGGCAAAAAAAAAAAAAGGAAAACAAAAAGAAAGAGAAAGCCACAAAAAAAAGCTGCAGGAAGGCAGAGAGGAGAGAAGAGGATAAGGAAGAGGATATGCTGGGCAGGTTAAATGTGGTGTGGGGATACGCTGTAATAAAGACGTCTTGCCTTGGAAGCTTTAGTGCTCCTGTGAGAGCTGCAGACACAAACAGCAGGAGGATTAAATACAAACCTCAGACCCTTCATCTGCTCTCCGTCCTCTCTGTCGCTGGTTTTATCGCTTTGTAGCTCTTCTCTTTCTTCACGTCCTTCTTTTCACACTCGCTTGACTCTCATGCCATGTTTTCAAATGCCCCCTTCAAAATACAAACAGCTAAGCTGCTTTTTCTCTCTATCTCACTCATGTTCTTAGGTATGTTTCTGTATGCTTCTTTCTCCCTCTATCTCTATATACAGCAACACTCACATGTTTGAAGTTAAAAAGAAAGTGATGCTAAATACTAAGTAATTCCACCCTCACTGGCTATATCAGGCCAATGTTAACTAAATCATCACCTCTACATCATCAAAATTTTCATCATCATAAAATTAGCCTGACCTCACTGACCTCTCAGTCATTGCCTATTTACTTTCATTATCAACATATTATTGTTCTTCTGTACTTATTATCCACGCTGGCAGTAATGTGGATCGGTTGATTTGTCCATCACTTTGGCCCAGACTGAAAAATCTTGGCAACTATCTGATAAAGTTTTGTGTGCCCAGAGGATTAATGCTATACATTAATGACCCACTGACTTTTCTTCTCACCGTGAGGTTCACATAGGGCTGGGCGATATGGCTGAAAACTGTATCACGATATAAGTGTTTTATATCGGTCGATATCAATAATTATTGATATTTTTTATTACCTATTTAAAATAAGGACTAGGAGAAAAAAACATTAAATTTAAACTTTTTTATTTTAAATTGAATCTTCCTCTGATTATAATCCCCTCAGCTATCAAGAGAGAAAGGAAAGGAAATGTCAACACAACCATGGAAAACACTCAAATAATAAATGTAAAAAAAAAAAGTGTACAAATGTAAACAGAGAGAAACCTGAGAACTTTTTTTTCTGCAGGTTTAGTGCAGGAAGTTCACAAGCTGATTCACCCTCTGGTGAATAAAATGTTTTAAAATATGTGCAGTGCTTTGGAAAAATAGCAGAAACTGACGTAGACTTGACATCTGTAACATACAAACAAACAAACATGATAGACAGTACAGTAACACTGACTGAACTATAAAACCAGCCTAGACATATGAACAACTTTAGTCACTCTTCTTACTCTAAACATACATGAACTATTCAATTATATTTTTATTGCAAGTGTGTTTAAGAAAAAAAAAAGCACGTGTAAGAGATGTTTATAACTTGGCTTCTCCTCAGTGCTCAGTGAAGCATGTCTTTAGCTATATGATATGCCGCTGCCTCCATTACATTTTCATGCCTTTTAGATGATTTGTCATCAGGCACTGAAGCAGATACCTCTGCATGGTGGTCAGCTGCTTGTGCGGAGGTGCTGCGGTTGCCGGACGTTGACGAATACGGCTGCGCTCCAAAGAGTGAGCGTGGCTAAGGTGGTTAAATAAGTTTGTGGTATTACCGGTCTTGGTGGGGACGACAGTGTTGCATAAGTTACAGACCACATTGGTCTGACTACGGTCCGACTTATAAAATCCAAAAAACTCCATACTGGCGAGCTGACTTTCCCTGTTCTATCGACGATTTCTTCGCTCGCTGCAGCGCTCACTTTCTATTTCTCATCTCACTCCTCGCGGAGCAACAAACACATGACAATGACATGGCGCAACCGAACTTGATAATGTTACATGATTGGCGTGTTAGCGTGTCTCTCTCACTGATTAGCGATTACTCCCTACGGTGCTCAGTTACCTGAGAGCGAGTGCCTTTGTTCATGCAACCAACCTCGCTTCGCAACTTCAGGTTTCTTCCGACGAAGAAAAAAATTATCAAATGTTTTATTGAACGCATTTTTCATTGATCTTGATTACGTGTCTATCGCGAGACATATCATTATTGTTTTATCGCCCAGCCCTAGGTTCACATTTGTGAAATTTGGTGCAATACCCTGTAGGATGATTTCTCATAAGTTTGATGATTCTTTAACTTTTCATCTAGCGCCATTATCAGGTAAAAATTTCAGTTTGTGCAATACTTCGTTTTTTGGCCAAATACCTGCAAAACTAACGATACAATATGGTGAACATGGTACCAATGAAGCCTCTTAAATATCAGCGTATTAGCATTGTCATTGTGGGCACGTTAGTAGTAAGCTCACAGTGCCACTGTGCATGAACACAGCCTCACAGAGACAGTAGCAAAGCTGTAGACTCTCAGTCTTTCAGTCTTCTTTAAATTGTTTTTTATGATCCATTGTGTATTACATAATGTTAAAAATGTCAAAAGACAGGTACAAACGTTGAATAGCACTGACACAATGATAGTGTTTCCTGCAACACTGAAAAAAATGGCAATTTCATTAAATTTGGAGGAAACACTGATAAATGTAATAATTCAATTACATATTGACTGAGGTGTAAAATGAACTGCTTCGTAAAGACAAGATATATGAGTCTAATCGAATTGCCTCATTTCCCGTTATGTGTGTGTATGTGTGTTTAAAAAGCTGTCTCCCCCATTAACTGTGGTGACAGCTACTAAAGATGATAGACATGCTGTCGTCTTATCACACTAGCTTTCTGCTTCTCCCTTACATAAACACACATGTAGCACATTACAATTAAGTCAAACACTTCAATCACTCACACACACACACACACACACACACACACACACACACACACACACACACACACACACACACACACACACACACACACACACACACACACACACACCTTGTAATGCCTCCAAAACAGAGTCAACTTTTTCTTATCTCTCCTCTTATCTCCCTTTAAAATGTGCACTATGTTGCACATGGAGTGTAATTATTGATTGGTTCTTTTACTGTATACGAGTGCACAGGCTACCTGTGAACAAGTTTTCCAACTAAGTTTTGAAGAAATCTGAGCTAAGAACAAGTTTGGTGGTAGAAGAGAACAACTGCATAGTTTCCCCCCCAGGAGGCTTGACGCAAAACAGGCAGATACAGAAACCCAAACTTTTTATGTGGGGACACAAACACATACACAGGAAGACACATTTTTGATCAGAACAGCTTGTCTTACTGACTAATGCACAAGTCTTCACGGACCATTAACTTGCTCCAATTAAAACATGAAGCAATATGTTGTTTTCCTAGCAAGAGTTTTTGCATAGTCCTTCATCAGCCCTCAGGGATGACACCTTGAGTCCAGTTCTGCGTCTTATCCCTCCAGTCATTCACATATGGCTGTTTGCAGCTTCTCGTTGCTTACAATATGCTAAAGGAAGATATGGCTGCTTTTAAAAGTGTGATGACTGCGTACTCATACTAGACACGGGAAGCTCTTCCACTTCCATGAGCAAGACAAAGAAAATCTTTTCTTTCTTTTTTTTTTTTGAAGTAATTTGAAATTAGTTGGACCATTCTGAGACTGCACGCTTTCTTTCACGACACCGACAGCCCTCTGCTGATCCCTCTGTTGTTTCACATATGGTTGAGTGGAACTTGGCACCTCTCGTACAATATGTTCATGGGTATAGTAGATTGTATTCACAATATGGTTTGAAATGACATTTAAATTAACCATGCAGCACAATATGGTGTCAGATGTCCTCATTAACCCTTTCAGACAAAACTGTCTTCTCCAGTTCATCCTTTTGGGGAGCAAAAGATTGTCTTTCTGGGAAATGCATAAGTCTGATAACAAAAAAAGCACTGACCTACAGTCACCAGCTTGAGGATGTATTCATATGTAGTCACATCTTGAAAAACAGCTGGTAATTATCGCAGATGATATCATATATTATATATTCTTTATTACAATCACTTCCAAAACGTCCTCAAATTGATGACAAGGAATAATAGACTTTCATATTTAGTCCAACATCAACTCCTTACATTAAGTGACATTTCAAGCTAATCAATCCATATGACATGACTGCCTGTATCAAATGTTCTGGAAGCCAAGTATGACCACTTTTTGCCCATTCATTATGAATAATGTTTTGGCTGCTGTAAGCTACATTGATATTTTTGCACAGTCTCAGATGTTGGTGCCAAAGTTCTTAGACATCAGTGTGAGCCGTCTTCCTCTCTTTAGGTAGGTTAACATCTAGCAACTATCCAAAATAAATGTGACCTAATTTTGCATCCAGGCTGTGGTCATTATTGTAGTCACTGGCCTAAATATCTCTTATCGTGCTTTTCATTATCACTATCATTATCATTTCTCATTATGTTTATGAAAAAAATGTGTATCCAATAGATGTAAATGACTATTACAGTGAGGTAAACTAATTAGCATGGACAGACGTGTCATTTTGCAGCAAGTAATATGATCTCTTGAATCACATCCATAAGAGCCTATTTAAATTTTCATCTAGATGGTTCTCTGTCTAGATTTTAAGAGGTTTCATTTGAGAGACATTTCAGGGAGCTGAATTTTGTCAGATGTCGTAATGTTGACAAAAAATATCGACACTATTTTGACATGAAATATGCCACTCACTAAATTAAGACTGATCCTCTTAAGATACAGTGTAACACAGAACTAATTAATAATCTAATAACATTTAATTGCACTTCCTTGATTACATAAGATGCGCAGGGAAACAATAAAAAAGCAGAGTTTGTGCCTCTTGTGATGCATGTCTAGCCCATAAAAGGATACAGTATCACTATTCAGGTGCATTAAGTGTAAATTCATCAAACTATGTGGCTGGGAATCTTCAAGGTTGTGAGAGGAATATGGAACAGAGCACAGCATGTAGTCCAAAGCCATGGGAAGATGTCTGCATGTGTGTGTGTGTGTGTGTGTGTGTGTGTGTGTGTGTGTGTATGTGTATGTGTATGTGTGTGTGTGTATGTGTATGTGTGTGTGTGTGTGTGTGTGTGTGTGTGTGTGTGTGTGTGTGTGTGTGTGAGTGAGAGAGAGACAGAGAGAGAGAGATGTGCAGAGTAATCTATCTGAGAGACAGGTTTGGGGATTTACTCCACACTGAGCCTAGCTCTGCAGGGGTTCAAGGGGCCTACCGACACACTCCCTGCAGCACCACTGGCCATGATGAAGGAGGCAATTTGAAGTTACAGTCTAATTTTTTTTGCCTCGTGCCATATGCAAGAGGGAAGTGGACAGAGGTGCAAATATATTTGTCTAAATATGCATAAATAGTGGGTGAAAGAGGCAGAGGGAGAGAAAAAACATGAGGAACAGAGAGATATGGACTTATAAATATTACACAAAATGTTTTTTGAGAAATAAAAACAACATCTCCTTCACCTCTTGCACTGTCTACACAGTAGAACTTTATTCTTCCAACACAAAAAGCTCCACATACCGTGCAATATTTCCCAGCACGACTTCCACTAGCTACTTTATCATGCTACCCTTGTCTGGATGCTTTACTTCACATTATGGATTCACCACTGCAATGAAATGCAGCAAAACTACACTGGAGTCAGTGTTTGTCAATCAGCATGTGATTTATGTACAGGATGCTAAAAGACAGAAGAGGAAAATTACAGAGTGTTGGATACAGTACATGGAGGGAGAACATTGCAGAGAAAAACCTTCTACTCATTTTCTCTTGAAATAGATGGTAAAAAAAAGTATCACAAGCCAAATAGAAATGGCAGTAAGCAAACACATAATGTATTCGGTGCACTTCATTAGCGCAATTTTGTCATGTTTTCACTGCAATCGTTCTGTGCCCTGCTTAAAGGAGAAAGCTTGTGGACCCAACCGCTAACAAGAAAGTTGCATGCCTCCACACTTTTGTATGCTTTCATGTGTTTTCTGGAGCAGACGTCTGAATGACCAGGTAGTCGGTTATATTTGCTGCCTCAGTGGCAGACAAATCTTTCAGTTCAGTTGAAAAATCGCTCCTCTTTATAACGTAAGGGTCACATCCAACATATGTTATGATTTATTAATACCTTTCTCTTGTAATTTCATCTAAACGAGCACAGTAAGACCTTTCCTCTATCGTGTCCATTGCAATTTGCACTTCCGGCCCTGATTGTCACATGACTGCAAACAACCTATAGAGGCAACAGGAAGCTGAAGATCTGGAATAATTAGAAGTGTAGCTGTAAAGGGCTAAATCAGTTGATGAATACTTGAAATAGTAGGACTTGTGGTACCAATCGCAGTAGTAGGGGGTATTATTTTTTGAAGCAGTATAGCAACCATAATGGTAAAGTATTTATAGCAGCACCAAACAATCTCTCTAAATATTTTCATCTGCAGTCCCTGTAGGACCAGTTACTGTAGGAATCCATATTTCACATATACCCACTTCACATAAAGCCAACACCGACTGTTTCAGCAAGACCAGGTGTGTTTGCCCATCTGCCTCTGCTAGTCTTATGGAATGTGGCTTCAGGTGATGTGAGCGGTGCAGCTGAAACAGACAACTGGTCCAAGTGTCAAAGGGTCGCTTCCCTGGTCAGATCATTAAATTTCCAGGTGTCTGGGAACACCTGGCTGGGGGTGAACAATGGGTGGTCCCACAGCTATTATTATTACAAATGCAGTTTTACAGCTGGTTGGGGTAGTAAAGGGCAGATCTCACATCAGATCATTAATGCCTCCTGCAGAGCTGAACCACAGAGAGAGGGAGGAAGTGAGGAGGAGATAGAGGGAGAAAGCTAGTGAGGCACATGGGGAGATGATGCCTGGTGAAAGCTCTTCTCTCTCTCCTAACCTCCAATATTGGTTGGTGCTCAGTAGTAGGGTTGGGCGGTAATCCGGTATTAACGTATCCCGCGGTATCTAAAAATAGCAACGGTATCAGTTTAGGTCTATAGGGGCCTAACATGATTGTAGCATCGTCATATCAAAAATGAAGTCCACTCCGTTCAATGTATCTGGTTGAATTTTTACTCGAGAAAAATGTGACCGTTATCTCGTCCAAACATACGCTGAAACTCCTCTGTTGAAAACACTTTTTGAGCCTTTTTTCTGCTAGCTATTGTTCTTGGCTCTCATAAAAGGACGAAATGCAAATAAAACAGTACAATAACATTTCGGGCTGCTCAGCAGAGTCCTCTGTGAGCGCTTTGCTCATTCATGAGTTGGAGCGGTGAAACTAACTGCGTAGTTACGCCAGTCAATAGCTCAGCGACCCGCCCAAATTCACCATAGAAACACCAATGACAATCCAGAAGGAAGTAACCCCAGAGATAGGTTATTGCATGAAGAGCACTCCCCCCACTCTAGAAACCACCTCCTCTTTATGTAAACAAGCAGGACCTTCGTGATTGATCTCAAACTAACACAGAGTCATAGGAGGAGACATTAGCAGTGTTTTTTCGAACTGGAAGAAACCTTTTGACCACAAAACAGCAAAGGTTAGACATACTATATGATTTAGCTTAGTTTTTTTCTGCTACTCTTTGGCTGCTAGCTCGTCGAGTTTTCGTCACACAGTGTGGAGGCAGACATCTTTGTGATCATCAGACTCTCTGCTTTCACGTGATACTGGGCTTTTGTGGTTTGTGTGAAGTGGTGAAATCAGCAGATGCGGTACCTTTGACTAGCGCTACTTTCGTGTTTTCGTTACATGCGCATATAATTTCGTGGGGTATGAATTATGTTTCGTTTGGGTGGCAATAAAGGTATAGTTGCACCTTTTATCATTGAGACTGAACCTTTTGACCAGAAAAGTGTAGGGAAAACGTAAAGGGGAAAGAGCACACGTGCAGGTAAGCACTATCAGTCTGAGAAAAACCAGCATGTTCAGGCTGAAATCAGCACCACATTAAAGAACCGCTGCACCAGTGGTGACATAAAGTTCAAGGTGCCACTGAGACAATGAAATATGATCTAGGAAGCCCAGTTTGGGTAAGAGATCCTTGAATTTGATGCAAAAACTCTACACAGCAGGATTTTACTGATCTGTATAATTATCCAAGCGGCATTATTTTGATCACAAGGTAAGATGTAACAATACATCATTGACGTTATCAGCATGCTGACATGAAAGTGAGGTTTCACATCAGAAAAAGCAGACGATCCAATGAGCGCCACAGCGGGACTGACAAATTAGCCAATCAGCGGCACAGGTGAGACTAACGTCATTGTCATGCTGTTGTTAAGTTGTGCGATGGAGCAAGAAGGAGTAATAACAGTGGCGACTGCTATAAACAAGATAGACGGCACAATTGAGGCTATTCTTCACATCCGTTACGATGTTGGGCGACAACAACGGATACAGAGTGTAACCATCTGAGAATTCTGTTTGATATCAGGCAATTACACTAGGACCATGCATGGACTCTGTTTATTGAAATGTCTAAGCCACATTCACTTGTCCGCACCTGTGTATTCTGTGGTTATATGCTTTCATTCAAAATGTATTTGTATAACTGTGCATTTGTTTCCCCCACCAAGAAACTTAAATACACATGCAAGAGAGTAATTGGTCAAGTGCCAATATAATTTACATGCGTGGTTGTGATTGGACAAGCACTGACAACTAACAACTAACATACAAGAGCCCATGAGTGACTACAATTTACAACCAACAGCAGAATTTACAACTGAAGAAATTACACGTTTTAGCTATCCTTGCAATAAAAGCCCTTATAGTGATTAGTGGGGGTCAATGAGTATGCATGTGTGAAAGTGTGAGTGGCTCACAATAAAGATGGAGATGGAGAGAGAAAGTGAGAGAAAGAAAGGGGGGAGGGAGGTTATGAAAGAGAGACATCAATCTTCTCTCTGCCCCATGTGGTCTGGGGTACCTGTCCTGTTTCTGACATCAACAAAGCCAAGCCTTCTGGGTAGTAATCAATCAGTCACACTCCGACAAGCTGGCGGAACTGAATGGTCTCGGTGTGTGTGTGTGTGTGTGTGTGTGTGTGTGTGTGTGTGTGTGTGTGTGTGAGTGTGAGTGTGAGTGTGTGTGTGTGTGTGTATGTGTGTGTGTGTGTGTGTGTGTGCGCGCGCGCTTAAGTGTTTGAGTGTGTATTGGAGTGGAGGGGCCACATTAGCCAGGCAAAGGATGAGTAGAAACAGAGATAATGGAGTGTGGGGGGGGGGAGAAAGAGAGACAAGTAAGGTCTGCGTGTGAAGGAACAGAGATGAATAAAAATTCACATTGGAGGAAAAGGTGAACGATGACTGAACAAAATGATAGAGTAAATGATAGAGAGATGTTAAAAGAGAAGAAGGAAAGGAATAGAGAGAGGGGGGAGGAAGAGATGGTATAGACTGACCAAAGAAAACTGAGACTAGAAATGTTTTTCCTCACATAAAGCCACACAATCAGTCCTATCTTTTTGAAAAGCCTTAATGTCATTTACCTGCTGTATAACAGCAATCCAGAAAAACACTCAGCTGTTTATAATTATATATAACTGTCCATTTGCCTGCACTTTCCCTGCACACCAGTACAGTTAAAGGCTTCTATGAATCGGTAAAATGTATTATGGAAAAAAAACAACAACAACAACAAAAAAAACACCACAAATTTTATTCATTAACAGAGAAATGCTAAGTATTGAATCTAAAACAAATTCCAAAGACACTTGAAAAAGGTATTAGCGGGGTCCTCTGAGTGACCTTGGTGGTCATGACAAGTGAAGAGGGCTTCCTGAGCTCTTGGAGAATATATGCAAGCAATGCTAAGATCAGAGACTTTTAACACAGAATGGTCAGGAAGTTTTAATCAGATCTTGAAAAAGCTGTTGACTACTGGCCACAGTCTGACCATGTTTATGTTATATTTCTCTATGTGCAGGAGAAGGAGGCTGCTTGTCTGGATACAAGATCGAAAAGCTACAAAAACAGTAGCCGAAGAACCAAAAAGGAAGAATGTTCCCAAAATAACATTGTTTATGAAGACTGATTAGAAATACTATCTAACATACGGAGGTGTTTTTGCTTACTGCGTCTGATTAGGCCTCCTCTTAGGATTGTGTATACAGAATAGGCCTGTCTGCCTGTTAGTTATGCTGCACCTGTATGTTGCACAAAATCAAATCCTTGTTACAGGCTGCTTTTACAGCAGAAGAAACTTCTTGGACGCACATCTGGTTTTTCTTTTTTATGTGTCCATTTACTATTAAAAACAATAAAGGACAAATAAAATAAATACTGTTGATATTCATATATGTATACATTGTTGGATGAAATTCAGGGAGAAACTGATGAAGTTAAATTTTGTGTGAGGTTGTTGCATCATGATCTTCTATGCAAGATTCACAATATTCTGTCTATGCGATGTGATTTCCTTGATTTATTCATCCATTTACATCATTGCATTTATAACTTAGCCAATAAAACCACAGCATTATGGTGCAAAGACTTCCATAATGGTAAATCACATCCTGACAGAACCATACAGTATGGCATGAACAATGACAGTATGAAAACAGTATATTTAAGAAATGCCATCAGTGTAACTGTACTGACAGGAAACAGTCGTCAGTCACGACAAAACCATCCTTTTTAAGTGCTGCTGAGAAAGCTAGATTAGAACTATATTTTGTTCATGTTAGAGAGGCTGTCTGAATCTAGTCCAAACCTTCCTGCCACAACAGATCAATAGGACTGCAGACTAATTACCATGGGACACTATACAGAATATTACAGGAAACCATCTGGAAAGCGTTGCTCACAGTAATTAAAACAAAAGACATCACAGGTGAGAGGGACTGAAGAGACGGGATGTAACGTGACAGAAAAAAAAAAAAGGATATATTAAACCTACCTCCACTTCTGTTTCAGAACAAAGATATTGATGCTAACCTAACCAATGGCAATGGCAATGTAAATTGAGGTATATTATGTCATTTTTGTGAAAGATTACTTCCTTTACTCTTCAGTCTAAACAGTTCATATGTTAGCAAGCTAGCATTTGCTTTCTCGGTTGGCTTCACTAACCCTGCAACAGATACATAAGGCAGTTAACATTTAATAAAATCTCTTAGTAAGAAGTCGTCAAATTCTTTAAGAACCAAATCCAAACAGAGCTTTTGGGAAAAACGTGTGGCCCTGTTTCACAAAAAGTTCTTCTCATCCCGTTCTGCCTTTTTCTCACTTTGTCTTTGGAAGGTTATAGGAACAGCATTTCTATTACACCATAACTTCTTTTAATAGAATATGATCATTTCGGTCTCTGGGAAAAGAAAAGAAAAGAAAAGAAAAGAAAAGAAAAGAAAAGAAAAGAAAAGAAAAGAAAAGAAAAGAAAAAAGAAAGATTTTACAAAAGGTTGTCAGATATTTGTGTTGTTTTCTGTTGTCTTCTGTTGAGAGATGTCAGTTTAGATGTTTCCTGAGGTCTCCTTACAGGCCTTTAGTTATCTCCCAGTGGAACATCGGACCTCCCAACCAGCCACAACAATACACTGGCCCTCGTAAATCACCAAGGATCTCTATTGAATTAGCTCTGTGGCCAGATCAAATCTAGCATAATTGGTTAAATGCATTATGTTGATTAATCGGTTCCGCAAGCTGTAATAAAGTAACAAGCAACTCATGGAGAGCAGATCATTGTTTTTCTGTTTCTTTCTTTGGTCTTTCATACGGAGAAATCTTTACAAATGACCTGACAAATGAGAGTTAGTGTCTCCCTCCTTCTCTTACTGTCAGTCTCTCATTCACTGCTCATTTTTGATTGTTCCCCCATTCTGTGTCTCAGGCTTCTGGTAAAAGCTCTTTCTACCACCACCCCCTTCTATCTCATTATCTTTCTCTCCATCTTGTGATGCATAGGCTTTTAGGAATGAAAAACTTTGCAAAGCAACAAAACTGTCCGTTCTAATGAAGAAAATCACATTCTTCTTCTCCCTAATCACAGCCCCTCCATCAGTGAATGCTACTCACATGCCGCCTCTATTTAAAGGAATGCTATTGTACTCTGAATAATGCCATGATTACTGAGCACTTTTTAGAGAAACAGCCACCAACTCTATTGTTCAAAAGATGCTCAGTAAATTTGGGCCACAAAGGAGAAAAACTATTTACAACTGTCAAGTACCTCTTCAGCAAAAACCAACTTGTCAGAGACAAAAACCTGTATTTTTCCACTGGTTGTGTGCTGTGCAAAGGAGCTGTGTGTTGATTGTATGCATTTACACACCGCACTATGAGCTAACTCTGCTAACACTTGATATCATACCTATGCTTCATACAGTATCAGGGTTGAACCTTGTGCAGAACTTTTGTTCTAGTGAACTGGCTCAACATATGCAGTTATGCAGCGAACAAAAGAAAAAGCAAAGAACTGCAGGTTAGAGATTTGTTTTAATCTGCAAAGGTTTCCAACTGCAATCCACTGGATGCCCTTATTATACTGTGAAACAGATACACGGAACTGCTAACTTGAGGATAGTGACTAGGCAGTCAGTTTTAAATGTTGGAAGGAAGGAATAACAACAAGAGACGCAGGCAGAAATTAATAGGTTATGTTAAAAGCTGCATGTGATATGTGCTCATTTCAGCTTCAACAGACCTCCAAGATATCATCAAGATAAACACCACCTTCCCCCCCCCACCCTCCTGTTTTATGCTAAAAAGCTCTCTTGAATGAATGCAGACAATGCTCGTCTGAGGCAAAGTTGTGGCAGTGTGAGCATCTGTGACTTTAAGCCTCCAGTGATGCAACTTTTGCTTCTTGGAATGAATGAAAATCAGCCTAAAACTCTGAGGGGCTGGAATACTGCATGCTGCCCAGCAACATTACTAATGGGAGCAGTTGGGTATCAGCAATTTGGATGCCAGACAGAGCCAAGTGGTTGGTTCACAAGCCAGTAAGGCAAATGCCATAAGTCCTGGCTTACAGCTACAGATTGCACAGTAAAATTGAATAGATGGTCACGGATGATATAAAAACATACATACTCTGTCACTGTATTGCTTGTACATGGTGAAACCATATAGTTCAGTAAGTAGAGTAGCATTATTGTTATCTAGGTTTAGTTGATTTTGCTCCCACTTTGGACACCCAAATGTACTGTATGCAACCACAGCTCTGTAAGCCGCTTTGGATAAGATCATCCACTGTGATCGTCCACATATGCTGTATGTTAAATTAATATGGAACAATTCAGTATTCTGCTAAATTAGTTAACACTTCTCTAAATGTCTTTGAGGCGTGAGACATTTTACAGGTCCCTTAGGGTTCTATTAGAAGTCATTGCCACTAACTGTGACAATAACATGACAATATGCCAAAACTGACAGAATGTACAATCCTCTAATCAAAGGTTTGTGCTGTTATTTACTGTACCTCCATTCTACTGCAATGGTTTCAAGTAATTAAATTCTGTCAGAGGCGAGAAGCAAAACTGGCCTCATCTAGTGCCTGAAAAACTTTGCTGCACCATTCCCATCATGGCACATTAGAATAAATATTTATCTTGTGTATGGAACATGTCCCTTGTCCACAGTGCCACTGCACAGTCTGTTCCTCCAGCAATCATTTAGCAGCCAAGCACCCGGGCCAGTAACCACCATTCATCCAAAATATCAGTGTCTGAACCGACCTGGGGGTGCAGTGCTGTTATTCCAATAAGCGCTGCTTGGTTTGATACAACCATAAGAAACAGGCCTATCTCTGCACCGCCATCACAGACAGGCCTATCTCTGTCCTCACGCAGTAGTGATGCTATTTGACAGATTATGCTTTTACCAGAGTTCTTTGGCAAGATACCAGAAGTATCTACTCTGTGAATAAAAGCTTTTAACAGAGTATCCTGCTCCACTTTAGCCCATATGCGGCTCTTCAGTAAGATCACATCCATGCTGTCCTGTTCGCTGCTTTTTCACTTCTTCCACTTTGAGCAGATGAATGCAGACATTGCATTAACTGCAATGGGGCAGATCTGGGCCTGGTGCGTCCCCAGTATAAAAGGCTTATCCCATCGTATGGAAAAGCGTCTCTCCAGTCCACATTTTATTGCTTCGGAGACTGTTACTGCAGTTAATTTTTACATCACGCTGGATGTCTTTAACACCCCTAAATGCTGTTGATCACATGGGGCTTGAGTTCACACAGCACACTCTAAACTACTCATGTAATGCGTCACTCTGTCTTCCATGTATTTTTATACAGTATCAAAAACAGCGCGTGCTTGAAATGAATTGTCTCTCACTAAAACCTGCATTTTGAGCATCAGACCTTCACCCCCCCGTAAGCTTGAAAGGTGACTGTGAAAAGTTTGCAGCAGCTGTAGTCGGCTTGGATTCACAACAGATCGGTGACCCAGATTCCATATGTGAACATGTCCGCTGAAAATTCTCAGACCACTCCTGAAGCATAACCCACTTCTCTCCTGTTCATCCTTATGCTCGCAGTATGCTCCCAACATCCAGAATGCCAAATTGTGCCAAAAAATTGACAAACACACAGCTTCACTTGTCACTAGTGCTATGCAGATTTCGCATTTGTCAGTCATGAACAATGCTAGTAAATCCAAATTATTGGCACATTTCCTCTAAAATCTCAATCAAGAACATGTTGCTTAATGGAGCTAAGACATGAAAGTTTAATGTGTGTGTGTGTGTGTGTGTGTGTGTGTGTGTGTGTGTGTGTGTGTGTGTGTGTGTGTGTGTGTGTGTGTGTAAGAGAGAGAAAAATAGAGCATCTTATGTACTCTGTATACCGCAGCCAGAAAGTGAGTTTATGCGCATATGAACACACACTGCTCAATATACAGCAGTATACACAATATCAGTGTGTGTACAGTTTGTATACACTGCCCATACTGCATTCTGATGCACTGTTCAGTGAAAGAAACAGGAGCATAGAAACACACACACACACACACATGCACACACACACAAACACGCACACATACACGCACACGCACACACGCACACACACACACACACACACACACACACACACACACACACACACACACACACACACACACACACAGCACCTGTCCATGATTCTTAGTCCAGTCTTAGAGATGATACATGAGCTGTCAATACTCAATCAATACCTTGTCTTGTTAGCTAAATAAATGTCGCCAAACGATGACTGCGGTTATGATAAAAGTTTTTCCTAATTCATTATGTCTAAAACAAAGTTGTCTTTTAATTAAATCATATTTTTCATTATTGTTTGCTTTCATGCTGATTTTGACTGACATTGCTGATTGTTTCTCTTTGAAGTCTTTCTATTTTTGAGGCCTCATTTTCTGTCTCAGTTCTACCAGCTGTTATTCTGCTGGATTGACTGATTACAACACTAATGCATTCACACCACAAACAAACTTTTCTAGTTTCAGTTTTGAGACATCATTATCCTTTTTCATTTCCAGCTTGATTTTAAGAGTGAAATTTAGCTTAATTAAGTCACTCTGTGTGTCTGTTGAACCTCAGATTAGCTTTGTATTCGTTACCAGGTGTTAAAAAGTCTTCTGAATTTTACAGCTGTTAAAAGGAATATTCCTCTGCTTCTCTGATGTCCACCCCTGTTCCACACCTAAATCTGCAAATTAAGGGTTTATTTTGCTCAAACCAGAGCTGGTGGTGATTGTTGGAACAGTCTAAGACAAACCAAGAAGGTTTTGATGAGTTTCTTGTTGACTTTGATCGAAGTGAGTTTTACAATGATAAACTTACGGCCTCTGTAAATGGAGTCCGGCGGCTTTGACGAGAGGATATACAGTAGGTTAAACAAAAAGGATCTTAATCTTACACAAAACGGGAACATTTTCATAATGTTGTCAGACACTTAGAATAACAAGCTGAGCCTGTCAGCAGCAAAAACAAACACTTTTAATGGATGTACATTGACAGCGCGCAAACAGAGGGACTGCATTGTAGTCCTTTTGGAGGCTGCCGGCTGCAGTACTCTCGCTCAATACTGGGCCAATTTCAAAAATTGTGGTCCCTATTAGTCATTTTTGACAGAAAAACATGAGAAAACAAGGTCCATAAACACAGATGATATTTGACTGGAATTTCTCCCATTTGTGCAGGACATTGAAATCCTCCAGGACATGGGGACCGGCACTAATTCTTTTCGAATGGAAACCCTTGTTTTCTGAACTGTTTCACGTCTCAAACGAAGACATGTATGGTGGCCCTGAGAGCTCGACACACTGTAATTTTAGAAAGCACGTGCAAACAGACAAAACACCAGCAAATTAAGAAATCACTGACCAATTTCTCAAGACATGTACGACATTTAGAAAAAATTCAAAGTGATATAAACAAACAAGAAACACGGTGTAAAAACAGAAAACACGACCATTTCCAGAAACGCTGCAAGTAGCACTCACATCTATGGAAACTGTTTCCAGGGGACACTAAAAAGTGATGAACGCAGCCAAACACTTTTTAGTGAGACATTTCGCTCAGGAGTGGGTGGAGATCAAACCAAAGCTAAAAGAAGAGTGAATATTGGCTCTCCATTTGTCAGGTGACCAGAGATAAGACTCCAAACAAATATTGATGTTGCTCTACATCTGTCGGCTTTGTAAATAAGCAACTGTTTCCTAACACGCTCAATATGTCAAATTAAAAAGTGATGTCAGCCTTGTGTTCACAACTTGTTCCCATTGCCTCCAAGTGGCCCAGAAAAATCAGTCAATGCAGGTTTAACATCAGAAATAACATGCTATTCTTGCATTCAACATACACATAGAGGCTCGTCATTAATAATGGAGCTGGAATCCAAGATTACTGAGAAGTAATGTATCAGAGGTATCAATGCTGACTGATCACACATGCTTATACTGTATTGATCGAGCAATTCTCAACCTAATTAACTCGAAAGTCTTTGTACCACAGAATGTACAGTCCCCATCATTCGTTTAAAAAACATAAAGATTTATAGGAATTAAACACGATGTAGTATCACAAAATCAGCGTGAAAGTTTGTCCTAGTTGTTACAATTCAATGCTTTCGTTATTTTATCAGATTCTTACTGATTCGTTTATTTTCTGAAGATGAAAGTCAAAACTTGATCAGCATTCATCTCTTCTCTGTCACGAGAGCAGCCAAAAATCACTGGGTGGCGGCACATCAATTCTACATCCAGAGTGACTGAAATGAAAAATGTTTCAAAAAGAAATGCCATCTGCCAAAAATCACGGTTTAGAAAGTGCATTGTTGTGACACTGATGTAAATTATGTAGCAGCTCGTGTCAGTACTTCTGGCTTCATAATTACCGTCACAAAGGCAGTGTTCATTTACTGTTAATCCTGCAGTCGTCCTCACACATGATTGCACCAGAACATACACATACAAACACATTCACAGATAAAATCCAAGTGCAGCTGGAAGCAGGAAAAAATAATTCTGATTGCTGACAGCAAAAATTAAATAATCAGAGAGAAAGAAAAGAAAAATCACATCTCCTACATTGCTGTGAAATAATGAAATCTACTTGACCTTCAATCTGTTTGGTGCCTTGAAGCCCCTCGTGCCATCTCTGTCCATCAATCTCACATGGAGAGATACAGAAATGGATTAACTTCATATTTCTTTTCAAGTACATGCTGCTTTGTGTTTCCAGAGAAACATTATTATCAGCAAATCTGCCTCAAGCTTCACAAAATGACATTATAGTCACTTTTGGACACAATCTCACAACAAGATGCACATAGAATTGGAAATCAGGTCAATCTTTAGCTGGTAGTCCACATACAGCAACACACTTAAGGTACGCACATTCAACTTTAGTTGCTTATTAGCATGCATACTGGCTCTTTATTCGTCATTATAAGGCACTTAGTAATGCCTAATTCTGCATGACTGTATTCTACAAATACTAGGCTATTAGCTAAGAGTTTTCCCCCGATAGCATGCTAATTACTGCTTTTTGATAGTAAGTAAGGAAGTAGTTGTACATGAATTGCAAACTTAATAACCTAACCCTGAGCTTGCATAACCCTTGTCCCGAGAATAAGGCATTAATAAGTGCCTACAATTATTAATAAAGAGCCAATATGGTACTAATATGAAATAAGCAACTATTTAATAATGATTATAAGCACCTTAACATAAAGTGTTACTTGGAAAATAAGGTTTCTTTGCAGAATTGCTTCCTCTTCTCGTCTTCAGTCCCCACAAAGAACCGTGTTATCCGCTGGTTCAGTCTCATCATTACAGAGGCTGAAAGAGAAGCCTTTTCTCCTCTCAAGCTACAGATTCAGCCGACCCGACTTTGCAGATATTTGAAGTGTTTTTTTTTTCATTGTCCTTTACCCCTGCGCACCTGCCCTTGTTGATTTCTTTACTCCTACTCATATTCCGTATCTCTTTCCATTAGACTCTTTCTCACCCTGTGATCTGAAATCAAACAATGTATCCACACTCTCACCGAGGCATCTGCGCTATGCTGACACGCGCTCACCTCTCTGCTGTTTATCATTAATTAATATGATTTGTTCTCCCACCTGTTTCCATCATTTCTATTATTCAAACATTCTTCTGAGCATCTCTCAGCAAATAGCACGCCTAGTGTTTGTTGTTTTGACTCCATGCGTGAACTAAAATGAACTTGGTTTCTCACTCAAGAGTTCCATCTGTCACCTATCTGACTTGAAAGAGTCTAAAAAGAGCTTTTTATCTGAATGCCGGATGAAAGTCATGTTGAAAAAAGAATGCACATATCCTAAACTTCAAAACCACATGCGCACAGTTCTATTCAAAAAATTAGACGTTTGACTTTTAACAGTCCTTCCAAAATAAAGGACATGTTTGCGTCAGTGAGAAGCACAACTAATGATACGGAAGTTGGTCTTGTTTCTGTGGAGAATTAGGTAAAAAGTTTTCAGGATATTCAAAGCAAACACTAATCAGTATATGTAAATCAGGATACTGTTTTTGTTATTCCTTTCCGCAGCACAACCCTGGTACAATCTGTTTGATAAGAGGTTTTCATAATCACATCGAGATGAACATAGAAGGCTGTGCAAATGAAATCAGACCTCTATTCTTTAACAACAGTCTCCTGATGAGGAAAGACGGACCGAGAGAGGCACGAGTGACGAATACAATGAGAAAAACAGACCACTGCTCACGACGTGCATCACACGGTCTGAAAGAGTGAAGTACAGCAGGAAATACATAAAGTGACAACAATATGAAGCGTACATACTTCATACGCACATTATTAAAGTAATCGAATCTGAAAAACATGACTGGTTCTATTAAATCACTTCTTCGCAATTGAGAAAGAAATGAACTAGTGCTGAAATTGGATAATTTTGATTCTCAGGTCGCAGCTTCTCAAACATGAGGACTTGCTGCATTCAACTGTTCTATATCTTTTGAAACTGACAATCATTGGGTTTGGGATTACTGATCAATCAGCAATGAAAATAATTATGAGCTGCAGCCCTACGCACTTGTGCTGTGCACATGCCGACTATTTATTTTAACAGTTTTGCTCAGCTGCTGCAGAAATTACTTGATAACTTACTGTTAACAAGGCTGTCAGGCATTATGTTCTTCTCGCTTCATATTTACCTTATAAATAGCTTGTCCTTAGGGAGATTGTACATTTAGAGGATGCATCTTAGAAAGTGGAGCATAATTCCCAAAAAATATTAAACCTGCTCTGAAAAAAAAACAAAAAACCACTTCAATAGAGTTAACTGAGCTGATGCCCAGTAATGCCAAAGGTGTTTAAAAGAACTGAAACAAAAACTGCTTTTTCAATCATATGTTCTACAAAGCAACATGAAAACTACTCTCATGTGCATGGGTATTAAAGTACCTGTGAGCAATTGTTAATATATTACATTTTCCAGTAATGTCCTGACTAATGATGAGAGACAGAGCAGCAGTTTTCATAATCATGTAGATTTGTTTGTATGTTGTTTTGCTGCTATCTCAGCCTTAAACATACAAACAGAATGTCCCTCCAATGATTCACTACTTTGCATGATTTGCCATTATACAACACTCCTGCTATCTGTCGAGAATAAGCCCTGATAATGACACCCAGATGAGCGCAGCAAAATGTGGAAATGAAATCAGACATCTATTCTTGAACTACAATGCCCTGATGGGGAAAGACGCGAGGAGGACGGGTGGGAGGGAGAGGAGAGAAAGGAAGAGTGTGCACAGGTAAATTAGATTGAAAGGGAGAGAGAAGGCCTGGCAGCAGAATGTGGAAGAAATAGAAATAAATCAAAAGTGTGAAAAAGAAATGATATACTGTGGTAAGATGGAAAAAAGAGAGAAGCAAGGGGAGGCAGCGGGAGAGGGAGGGCGGTGAGGGAGCTCTGAAGAGGAAATCAGCTGCTTTCTAATGGGCGCTGATTACATCTCCTCCTAAATGTCAAGTACATTTCCATTTAAAGTGCCTTGCAGCTTAAAAAGGCATGAAGAGAGGCACACCCAGACCACACACACACACACACACACACACACACACACACACACACACACACACACACACACACACACACACTCACATAGGCTTCTACATGTAGCCATACAGATGCATGTGCACATACAGTAATGCAAACACATGTAAACAAACAGCACAAAACTACACACAGTTTACTTAAATCTGAATACAGGCTGTGTGTACGTGTTTGTAAGCGCATGCGTCATTTCTTTAAACATCCCTGTATGTCCATGAATCATACCAAAGTGACACAGTCGCCCCAGTACACCTTAGGCTCATCAATAAAATCCACACACGCACACACACTTCTTTATCCTTCACTTCAACCCACCCTCAAATCTTCTCTGAACCAATGAGGTGTGTCCTCCCACTGGGGGTTCGGTAATGACTGCCAATCAGGATCACCCTAGCTGTGCCCAACAGCAAAGACCAGGAAGATAGATGAGTGTCCCCGAGGCCCCCGCTGCACTGGAGCGAACAGAGCTTAGGGATGGATTCAATATGTCACAATAACATACACATGCGTCGACACTCCCACACACACGTGGACAAATCCTGGTGTGTGTGTGTGTGTGGTTGCAAACACAAGAACACATCCGAGCAGTGTCTGCCGAGGTGCAAAAACGAAGACGCCACACCTTCTCATCTTCTCTCACATATGCACCAAGGCACCGACACAAAAAGCTGCACAAACACACAAGATTTTGAACTAAGATACAGAGTCTGAGGGGCCAGCTGAGAGTCCAGTTCAATCAAATAATATTCCCTGGAGAGGTTCAGAAGCCAAGTGAGACAGGTCACCAGAGAAATGAAGCTTAAAGGACAACAATGCGTCATTTTACCCACTAAGCTGACAAACTGAGATTTGTAATGCAATTTCTCTGTGGTTCAATATGGCAAACTACATAATGCTCAATTAATAAACTTTTAGCCAACAGATATACTCTCTGCCCACTTTATTAGGTACACCTGTTAAATGCAATCAGTGTCGCCCTGGGCTGTATGACAGTACCTGTTTTTTCCTGCCTGTGCTTTCCTCTTTCAGGTCCTCCCTGATTGCCTGCCATCGACTTGTGCTTCCCAGATGGCACTCTCCCTCCCTCCTCGAAGGGTGGTGCTTTTCAGGCACTCGACTTGGCTTTGTTTGGGTTCACTGTGTTTGGTTTATTCCTTGTTAATTAGTCCAAGTGTAGACTAAGCTCAACACTAACAGCTTCACAGCATCCAGCACCCACACTTCGCCACTGACTTCACACATCACTCTTTAACTTATTTGGAGTTACCCTTGTAATTAATTATTTGCTTAATTAAGTTGTTACTTTGTGGACCTCCATGCTCTGTTATGGCCTGAACAAGGCAGGCATACTAAATCTAACACCACAGCTCAACCATAAACTCTACCTTTAAAGACAATAAGATTTGATTAAGACTGTCAGAGAGGTATTAATTTAACTGTGTGCTTATTATTGTGGTTGTAGTTTTCAGTGGAGTAGAACTGAACTGTATAATCATGTGTATTTGTCTCGCCCACACATATTTGCAGATGGGGTGACCAAAACATTAGTAACACCTCAGCATTAGTGAAGTCCATGTATCACATTAATGACTTACAGTGTAGTCTATATTCTTACCATACAAACGAAAGCATGCATGTCCTTTGTATTTCTACTTTTAAATAACAGCACATCTAAAAGCAAGAATGAATACTCAGAAGCAACGAGCAACACACAAACCAAACACAGCACAGTCAACAGGTGACTGCACAACCAACACAAGCAAACTTGAAGAATTTCAAAATGTCTGTGGTGGACAGCAGCTGTAACACAACACCTCAGCTGTATGTTCAGTACAGCGAAGTTAAATCACAAAACCACAGAGGCCACCAGCAAAGAAACCAGCGAAGACAGAAAGGGACTTACAGATGGAGGATGTGTCTCACTCAGGTTGTTTGACGTCAAAGTTCTTCTTCCACTTCTCTGTGAAGAGGTCCATTTGAAAATAAAGTGGTCCAAATCCATATAATGTCCAATTCCACTTAATCCTGCGATTGTCATTTTGCTTCTTTGCCGACAAAAGTTCTTATTTCCTCTTTTTTGCGGCTAGCTAACTGTGCTAGCTAACTAGTCTTAAACGCGGTAGCTATCCTTGGCAACGCCGGAAAAACAAGCTAGCTAGCTACTGTAGCTATAAATTGTTTGTTTCATTAAAATGTCAATTTTCTCTTGTCTGCTTGTGTTATTCCAGAGTATAATTGGCTTCGAAATCGTTTCTTTTCCAGTCAATTCAGTTTCGCAGCTGTGTGATACTAACAGCATTAAATTATTTACCTCGCCACATAGTTTTCAATCAACTGACGCCAACTTCACCTGTCGGCAAGGCTGCAACACCGTCTCTGACCACACACATTTGTAAACATTGAGCAGGCGTTACAATCCAGAGAGGCGCTGTTTCCCTCATTCGAGTCAGTGATGAAAACCGGGGAATAAATTCTTCTTTTTTTTTTTATTATTAAATTAACGGGTGATTTTGGACAATGAGATCGCTGAACTGCTCTAAAAATGTGTACGTGTTGAAAATTGTAAGAGCTGTCTTTGACAAAGAATTAAATATCAAACATTCTGTTTATTTATAGAAAATATTCATCTTAAAACATAAAGTTGAATCTCACATGATAAATGTCTCAGAGCATCAATATGTTTACAGTCACAATCTCTTACTCTCTCACAAATGTTAGCTGACGCTTCATGCACATAAGGATGTAGACTGTATGCATACAAGTTCTGCCCCAGTGAATTAATGCATCTACTGTTACAACACGTCATGGTAGTGTTGATAATAATTAAGATAATTATGCCAGTGGAGACATGGCTTATTGTTGTGATGTCACATCAACATAAGCTAACTTGACAGATCTGATGACATAGCCTACTGCATGAAAGAAAAAAAAAAGAAAGAAAAGCCATGCATTAGAAATCCAACTTAAATGGACAGAAAAAGCACTTCCAGGGCCATCACTGGCCTTTATAGCAGGTTTGATTATGAAATATACTGTCTTTAATTCACTGGTTTGAATTCCAGGATGAGTTGTAAAAGTGTGAGTGGGCAAAATGAATGAATTAATCATGTTTCCTTTCCTTCCTGACTGACTGCTGTGACTAGTGTAGTCCCCAAACAGTCCAGCTGAGCAGCACAGAGGCCATCTGGGGTCAGAAGATGTTAGTTGTTCTAGCTGAGCAGCATAACTGAAATGCATCCTGGGAGGAAGTGGCCACATTTAGCTTTTCCTGGACAAAATAGAGGAAAAAGAAGGTACTGGTAATATGGGCACACCACCGTAAACCCTTACTGCCACCATTGGAGTATCAATGGTGAATGTGTGACTACTACTGTAGTGACAACAGTATGCAATAAAAGGTATTCATAGTATAAAAATATGAACAGTGAATGTGGAAATATACTGTTTCAGCCTTTTGAAAGTACTGCCCTCCAATTCTGAGGTCAGCAGACAAAATTTATTGGACAAGATTTAAAAATGTCTTAATGAGGGAGACGGTCTGTCTCAGACAAGATTTTAATAATTCATCAGTAACTTGCAGCTATAGTGGAAAATGAAGAAAGAGGGGGCGAGATGGGGGCAAGGGTACGGGTGAAAGAAAAAAAAGAAAAAAGATGTTGATGAAATAATGCAGAGATAATGTTTGTGTGGATGTTTATGATTATGTTTGTGAAACAGAAAGAGAAGAAAGTTGAAGTCGTGCAGCCAAGTGTATAAAATATATTTATACTTTGAGATTTGTTGCCCAGCTAGTGTTTGGCAGTGTGTGAAATGGGTCTGCATTTTTAACTTTTTAATTAATCAGAAGATTGCTCCATGCACCTGCAACAACAACACTTTTAGAAAGCATAACAAGAGTTTTCTCTTAGATAGATGATGGCAGAGGATGACAGGAAGCACAAGAAGCATCTTAAGTCTGTGGCCTCAATCAAACCAGGACATCACAGTTAGATGGTCTACGTCGCAGACTTGGACCGCTGGCTGCTCAAGTAGTAGTCTCCATGTAATATACATAACAGCAAACATGTATTTTAAAAGCTTTACTCTCAAGAAGCTGAGTTATTGTTTGGTGAATCTCATTTCTACAGAAGCCCCGAACAGCTGCCTGGCAAAATCCAAAACATGAAGTACTCATAATGCCCTTGTGCACTACATTAAGGAAAGAATTATCCACAGCAGCTCCAGGCCTAAAGGTGGATTGATGAAGGGAGGAGTTCAGCAGTGGCTGTCCATGAGTGTAACCCTGTCTCGTTCTTCTCACTGTATCTAAATGAAGCCTTGCCGTCTGTTCTGCCCTTGTCAGCACTTGTTAACCTCTGCATTGATTCTTCTGCACTACTATACATCTCCTTTAATTAAAGACACCGGCTAATCTGGCTTTCACCAAGCTGTATTTGAGAGCGTGAAGCTGTCATCTCAAAATGATCGTGGCTAAATATAGCACTTTACATTTACATGTATTGACAAAATGTGTTATAAGGTCAGCAGAGGACTGACAAAACTAGTTTGACCTCTGGTCAGTTTCCCCAATGACTTTCTCTACTTTCTCTCTTGACCTGTTGTTTACAATGACTTGGGCTCATTCACCGTGGGACAAAAGTACCACCACTCCTGTGGCATAATACGTACTTCCACTATCCATCTACACAATCAGTATGTTCCAACTAAGCACAGATGCTCAAAATGCAATTAAATATACTGCTCTCATCTCAATCTTTGACATGGCTTGTGCACATTAGAGCAACCGCCTCCTGCTCCCAATTAAGCATGTACTGTAAGCTAAGCCATCTTTAAAAGCCTGCAGAAATAACTGGAAAAGTGAAATAACATGGACGAAATGTCTTATCATATCTTAAAATATTCAAAAAGGTCACAGTTATGCATCACAGTGTTTTGGATTCTGAAGCTCAGTTACAAGTTACTGGAAATGCAAGCTTAAAGAACAAGAACAAAAACTACATTTTATGTGGTTTAAAACATTGCACAAAAAGGCAAACAAGGTCTACACTGCTGACAGGCAAACAAAATCTCCAAAATAAGTTAAAATACTGATTTAAGATGACCTCGAACTCATTAGCTGTCTTCGTTGTAGACAGTTCTGTCATGGGAAACCATTTAAAAAGCATTGGATAATTTGAAATAAATGTCAATCCACTGAAATCTCTTTGCTGGTAATAAAATCAAATTTTACAATACGTTTCATGATCAACAGGAAATACAGTAGATGTAAAAGAATTGTAAAAGAAAGAATCAAATAAACCCATCGCAATCATGAACTCACAAAATAAACCATTTACCAAAGTATGTTTATCATGGAATATGAATATTCATTTCATTCCTGGTTTGGCCAAAAAATTACACATTTCCTAACAACATATTTGGACAACATATGGCCAAACAATTACCTCCCAGAAGCAGTTATTCCCTAGAAACAAACTGCAGCTTTAGCAGCAGCGAGCGGTTTGCATGTGTTTCATGTCAGAGTTGCACTATAACCAATGAAAACACTGATCAGCTTACCTCTATTTTACAATTATCATGAGATCTCTCAGGGACAGCTTCAAGGTTTGGCACAGCTAATTAGATTTAATAATGGCTGAAAAGCAGAGACAGGGCGCTTTAGTGAATGAGGTAATAAAAATGCCTTTCTGGTGCCTGGATGCAAAGACAATGAAAACAGCCATCACGAGGGGACAATGTAAGGACAAAACACAACATCTGTAAGTGACGGTGCTGTGTGAGAGATGAGACCAGAACTGGAATAAGGACCCATTTGAGCATCGATCACTTTTATGCCCCCGGTCTGTTTGCATATTTTAGACCTATAAACAACATGAATGATGTGCCGTGTAATGCACCATAATCGAGATTTATTCAATCTCGGGTGGAGGGGGCAGGGGGAGGAGATTTTCACAATCCCAGAATCAGGAGCGGCTGTTGTGGCTGTGCGTGCGTGTGTGCACTGTGATTTATTTGATTTAATTAGATCGTCGATGTAAAACAGCTCGCAGGGAAAAAAAAGGTAAAGACGAGTGCCGGGGGAGGCATAAATAACACCAGGCTCTTTCCTCTTCCTCTCTGCCTTTCTTTCCTACCCTGCCTCTCGTTTTCTTTCAACTGTCTGATCTTTCTTCTGCCCATGTACAATCCAATTTTTCTCCATCTTCCACTGGCTTCTTTTTTCCACACCCCCTTTTTTCTTAGCTTGCCTCTGTCTCCATTTTGCTCTATATCTTACCTTCCTCTCTCTACCCCCACCAGCGTCTCCCCCTCCCTCCCTCTCCCTCTCCCTCTGCTCTGCTCCCAGCTGAATAATGATAGGGGGTAAACACCTCATTAGGTTAAAAGGCCCACAGGAGCAATCAGAGACATTGTACTCCGTCGAACCTGTTACTCTGAACGCTCAAGACATTTTGTACACAGCGGGACAAGGAAGGATCCAACACAGGAAGAGGGAAGGGGGTGGAGTGAGTCATTCAATGGAAAGGTTATTTCAAATCAGATATGACCAAACTGCATTCTGACAACAGCATCTACCTGCACGGTGTCAGCTTAAACGCATCTTCCTGCTTTTCGTTCTGTCTTCAACGACCGGGAACACGCACATTCGCACACAGCCATGAATAGCTGATTTATGGTGAGTGATCAGCAGAGAAGAGGAGCATAAATCTACACTCTCCAGTGGTAACGGCCAGTAAAAGTGGTTTATCTGACACTTTGAACAGCCTGCATCACCTCGTCCCAGCCAGCCATCTCTGCCTCCCTGAGAGCAGATGTACAAGGTCAGGAACTTTTTCTCCTTCACCTTTCTGATGTTCTCGCCGATGCTTTCCTGAAGCAACTTGCCCGCCCTCCCCGTGTATCTTCTTTTAACTTTGCATGCTTGACTTTGCAACACATACAGTAGATTAATGTCCTTGATTTGAAAAAAATGATCCCAACCTTCAATCACCTGAAAAACTAAGTCTGCCCTCGTGTTTAACCTGAGCTTTTTTATGCGGGCTCACTCAGTTAAGAAAGAAAAAAAACATATCACACATTACAGTACGGCATACTTGAAGCTACAGCCAGCAAGCAGTTTAGCTTAGCATAAAAACTGGAAACAGGGAGAGAAGTTAGCCTGGCTCTGTCTGAAGGTGACAAAATCAGCACCTCTGATGCTCAATAATTAACTAGTTTGTTTGTTCAATCCATACAAAAAGTGTAAAAACAACAAGTTGTTTACTTTGGGTTATGTTCTGGATTTTTAGCCAGCAACAGCCGTCACTGTTAAGTTGCCAGGAAATCAGCAGACACTCCCCCCCAAGGTTTCTGGCTGCTGACCGAAGCTTCATATTTAAGAGACGTATGAGACGTGAGAGTCGTATCAATCTTTTTCTTCCATCGGCAAGAAAGCAAATAAGCATATTTCCCAAAATGATGAACTATTCCTTTAAGGCATAGTTTCTTCCATCGCTGCTACACACAACTTTCCTCTCACTTCTCTTCTTGACTCTCCAGCCTCTCTCCTCTTGCAGGGCATTTCAAAGGATCCAAGTGTTGTATACTCAATATTTCATACTGTAGTCGCACATCAGATCTCTCCTGTGCATGCTGAGTTAAAGCAAAGTCAAAAGCACCAAATAATGCCGCAACAGACACGCTATCGCACCAAAAAATCATGAACTTTCACATGCAGGTTGTGTGTTCCTTACTGTATGTTGGGCAACAAAAGGTGACGCTTCTTTGATTTATGACCAACGTTTATCAATGTACAACAGAACTAAAACATAAGCTATGAGTCTTCTATATGACTTTCACACCACAGACACAATGAATGGTTTCATCATTTATGCATGTGAAGCAATGATGTACGGCTACGAATCTGTAGGAATACTAAGGGCATTTTTTTCAAATTGTTTCATGTCCCAGTTCATTGTCATTAAATAAAACATGATTTCTGACAATCCTGGAAGTTGCAGAATGTGTGAGTTAAAATCAAGCCCCACCCTCCCATCATTTTTAATCCGTCTTATTTGTGTCATATTGGATCTTTTGACTGCTGCTTTAAGAAAACAAAGTGCCCTACGGACGAGACGTCCTTTTAAAGACGAACATGGTTTCAAAAGACCTCAGGCAATATTCATATTAATAGCTTTTTAATTGTTATTGATTAACAAAGTGGTTTATACGGAGGGAACCCATGCACAAAAACAGCTGATTCAGAGTGTCAAGCTTGTCATTACTGCAAGTCCAGAATGAGAGCACCATCAGGAGGAGATGCAGGGTCCATCGTAAATATTTCACTTTGCAACACTGAATAAAGAAAAGGCATCTTCTTCCCAACTGCTGCCTGAAACAATAAAAAAGGACAACTTTTAGGTTTGAAAAACTTATTTGCTGCTCTAATTTGTAAATTAAGTGTGAAATGAACTATGACAGCAATTTCTAACACTTGAAAAACTGTAGACTATTAGCAAAACAACAGCTCTAGGGATCCACTGTGTGCTGTTATTTGATTTTTGGGCTCACACACACACACACACACACACACACACACACACACACACACACACACACACACACACACACACACAGCAAAACAAACAAAGATTGGACAGACTGCTTCAGTAAGCTTTCGAGAGGTGGCAGGGAGTAGAAATAATGCCAAGAGAAAGACACTCAAACAAGCCAAAAAGTGATGATTGATGATTATTGCAATTCATCCAAAAACAGCTTGTTTAGAAAACCTCCTCAAGATTTATTATGAATAGCAGTATGTATTATTATGACTGCAATATTTAGATCTCACTACATTTCCGTTCATTTAGTTGAAAAGCTTCTATACCAGATACCATTCAATAACTGAAAATAAGCTCACTCATTATGGATAGAACCATAAATATTCATGAAAAATCAGCTTTGCCCAGAATATGAATTGAAATGTGTGACCTTAAGAATGCCCTTTTGCTCCACTCACCTTTCACCTCTCAACTTTGACCCACAAAGAGCTCTAAGAAGTGCTGGTGGCGATGAAGGTGTTCGGTTCGACAGTGTTATCGGTCGTGTGGTTTGATAAAGGGCCAGGGGCCACACGGGGGGAACAGCAGGGACCCAGAGGGTTGTTGAGTGTCACATTGAAGGTGCCTTTTATTACTGTGTTCATGGTAGCTGGACTCAGCTGCAGAGACACAAACAGGACAGAGATGAGGGGTGATCATGGAGGTAAAATAAGAGTAATAGAGTGTGTTTGTGTGAAATATGTGGGTATAAAACACCAGCATCAACGATCTGTACAACGGGCTGATGTTAAACTCTGAAAACAAGCCGGTGAAAATAAGCATGAAGAAAGAAATATTCATTTCCAATCACAAAAAAATGTAAACAGCGAACAGAACATACTCTTCGGCAGTGATCGACAACTAGCGGCCTGCAGACCCACCAAAGCTTTCCCCTCCAGCCCACAGAATAGTAATGAATTCAGAAAATGCGCATATCTAGTTACTCACCAGTGAAAGAGGCCCAGCCTGTCCTGAGAGAATGATGTGCGATTAGCTTGCCGACCCCTGACAACAAGCCAAGACGTCCATAATTCATAGTTCACCTGCTCTACAGAATTGGATTATTCTCCAATTCCATCTTCTCTACTTGCGGACCCAACATCAAACCGCTCGACTCCCAGGCTGACCATTCCTCGGAGCCGACCGCAGCGCACTGGCTGGACTATAGTTGGTAACTCCGGTGGAGATTCACAAGGCTTGTCTACTAGAGGCAAGAGGGTGGATTTATTAAGTTGGGAGTCTCAAAATGAGTTTTTTTGTAGCTTTCTGGGATCCTGAACAGCAGTTTTTTGTTGAGACGGACTCATTCATTGGGAGTTGAACTGTGGAGTTTGCACTGAGCACTGACTGTCTCCTTGGTGGAGCTCTGAAATTTTCTAGTTATCATTATTAATTTTCCTTGTTTTTAGGAGTCTGTTCACACCTAATATACGCTCATGGGAATAATATAAATTTGTAAAAAAAAAAAAAAAAAGTGAAAATATTAAACAATAATGGGCTAATTAGGCCTAAATAAAGTGTATTTTCTTATCTGAAAGTAAAGCCCCTCACAGTGTGTCCTTGGAAAATTCTGGCCCTTGGGCAATTGCAGTTGGTGACCCCTGATCTAAGGCAATAAAGACACACAAATACAGAAAGATGAATCAATGGAGGCCAGTATGGTGAAGTGAGAAGTGCTGGACGGTTGTCCTCTGTCTTTAAAACAGGAGTAATCAACAGTTCTTGGCATTTTCCACCAAACTCCCTGGATTTACTGCATTTAACACTCTAATAAAACTTCACATAAACTGTATCCCTTGACAGTGTATGAACCTGTTTACCAAAGCCAACAGCCTCATGAGAAACAGCTTTACAGTGTCTTCCAAGAAATGGACAAGCCATAAAAAGACAGAACTCTTTGAAGGATGGAGGCTCACGGTGGTTCAGGCAGGTATGGAGGTCACTTTATAGTCACATGTTCCCCACCATCCAATCATATATGTCCGCAACCTCATTTCTTACAGCAGGTGGTCCATATAAACATCTGCTGCTCTGTCAGTCTGCATAAAGCAACGCTGAGCTGAGCATCCTCTACCTCAACAGCCTCCTCATGTGCAGAACAAAAGGTTGACGCCTTGACATGACTGTCCTGACAGAACTGAGGAGTTATCTATGACCCCATTTACACCTGGGATGAAAATGCAATCTGCATCTGACATGTTATCTGGAGAAGGAAAAACGCATGTTAATGCATGGCGTCAATGTCTCGTGATAGGAATGTGGATCTGTCTGACTACATTTGGATGTAGACTTGCTCGCAATGTGTTCAGATCTGAGATAGGAGTAAATGCAATCTGTACAACATGCTTGCATCTGTAGGCTACACAACGCACAGATTTTTAGCCAACACAAAATGTTCAATTTTAGAGAACAAGCGAGAAGGTTGAAAGAGACACGCCCAATTACTGATTATACGTCAGCTCTGTGCCATGAAAGCGCCAAAAGACTTATTATTCAACAGAACTGCGTGAAAAATGAAAGCATTGCGGGTGGGAAATAAATGATATTCAGTAAAAAATAACTGTGTCTGCGATGGCGTGCTTAACTGTGCAGCTGATCTGCTATTAACGAGGCATAAAATTTACCTAGTCACAGAGTAGCCAACGTGGTATTGTAACAAACTGGGGCAAACTCAGGCAATATTTTTTATACAGTTTTCCCTTACTGAACAACTCATAAACCTCTGTGATTTCTTAAGGTAGTCCAGGGCTGGTTTGCTCTGGAGGACAGACATCAGATCTCAATGAGAATGTGGAGAATGCATTGAAAGTACCAGGTCTAAACACAAAGGCAAGATGGGATCATATATTATCCAGATAACATATATGGATACAGAGTTCTACTACTCAGTGTAAATTGTTGTAAGTGTAGTGTGAAGCATATTATTTTTGACTGAGACGTATCAGTGAATTTCATCTTCGTCTCTGTTCAACTCTTGATGCTGCATGTGGAGAATGAAACGTTATAGAGAGTTACATGAATGTTGTATGCACACACCCACTTGACCTGCCATCCCTCCCACCCAGATACATCCTGAGGAATCTGCCTCTGTGCTATCAAAACTCTCTCCCTCCCTCTCTCTCTCTCCACCCCAACTCCCCCCTAACCTCCCAGCGCACATACACACATCAGTATGCCAGAGGTAACATAGTAGGATTTAGGCACATTGGCGGGGCTGCTCAGATCTCAGTATTGATCCTAATGGGAAAAGGGTTGTGGGTTCAACTCCAGGTCACCCTCAGGGTTGCCCAGGAGGTCGAGGAGATGAGGAGGAGCCCTTGGAAGTGACGACACCACCGGCATGGCAATGATGAGGGAGATTATGGGATGTTTCACTAGGTCACAGAGGGGAGAAGGTAAAGGGGATCTATGAGGGGAGTTGGTGATGATGTTGCTCAGTATGTACAAATGTGCACACAAGCGCAGGAGAAAAAAGTGCTGGATGCAAAGTCTTTCCCACAACACACATACAGTACACGACACAGACGAGCAACACAAGCATTATCCCACACACACATTCACTCATGGCAGCAAAACAAAGACTGTGCATGTGGAGCATGCACGAATATGTATGTTCACCACACACAAATAGATGCCTTTATGTTGCTACACACACATAAACAACAAAATGGGTTGTTTGACAGTGTTGTTTCAATGATTTGTAAGAGTGTTCTGTCTGATCTGCCACCTCTGTGGGTAAGGCCTGGTTAACTGATAGGCATTGGTAAAAGAAACCCACTGCTGATTGTAGGTAGGAGATGGGATAAGAGGGCTTTCGTAAATGGCGTCCATGGAGTGAGACATGTCCCAAGCACGTTCTCCGGTTTCAGTCTTTTAAGTTTGCTTTAAACCCACTTTAATTGGCATGAAAACACTCGTCATAATCGAACAAATGCAATCAAGAACATGGCCTGCAGAAGAGGACACAAACAGCAGCAGCAACAACAACATCAAGTTAACAGTAAAGAAGAAGTGAGCAAAAGCCTCCTCCGACAAGATGCTGCGGACAAGACAGTTTGGAAGATGACCGTGAACACTGCAACATCTCTCCTCTATGGAAAATCCACAGATAATTACCCTTGAGCTCAGTTCTGTTGAGCAAAACATAAAGGAACATCTACCAACAATATAAGCTACAACTACCGGGACTAAATCACAGTGATCCACTCACATCAACCGAGTGAACGATCTCGAGTCCTTGACAAATGACCCATCTTAGAAAGAGGACTAAAGAGGTGTAAACATGGGTGACTTTAAGCGCTTGGATAATCAACCGATGCTGATGCGATAATGATAAAAACACCTGTCAGAAGCAGACAGCTTGTTTTCATCAGCGCTTCAGTCAGCCAACTCACTGTAGATTATTACGTGAATGTAGACAATGCACAGCAATGATGTTGGGCCCTGATGTCATCACTCCCCAAGCCCAGCACATCAAGGAGCGACAACAATAATTTCCTTGCCTCGCCTGCAAGTGGATGCTGCAGTGGGGGGGGGGGGGGTGGTTCAGAAACGCTCTATCAAAAGGAGTGACAGCATGGCTTTCAGGTGATCAGTGTGGCATGAGGCATGGCAGCAAAAGAGCTCAGTACAAAGCAGCAGAGTACTGATGGTTTGAGTACCCTGTGATAAAAAGGGTGCGCTGGATATATGTTGCAGTGAAAAGAGTAATTTGAGTACGGTGGTTAACTCGAGTTGGACGTTTGAACTAGCTTGAGGTGTTTCTTAATTTAAAGGAAATTTCTGGTCCTTTTCAACCGCACACACACACACACACATTATAGACATGCAAGTTTCCAGCTCTCCAAACAACATGCAAACTTCACATGAAAACAGCAGCTGTTTGAGTGTGACTGGTTAAAAAGCAGCAATGGTGGGGCATGTCCGCATTTTAAATCATAAGGAATATTATCTCACTGCCCCCTTCAGAGAAAATGGGAACATGATTAGATGGTATCAGGTGGCAGTGCTTCCCACGTGCAAGCTTTAAAAGTAGAAGTAGAAAAACTCTCACATAAACAACACACCTCGAGGATGGTTTGATGAAATGTCAGCTGTGTTTAGGACACCTTCTGTTCTGACTCAAAATAAATATCAAATAAACTTCAGCTTCCTCTTTCTGGCTCTGCATGTGCTTTGCATTTGGCAGGCTCATGCATCAGCAAAGATCACAACATTTAATTAATATTTGTATCTGCTTGACGTCTGCTCCCAGTGTCTTTTTATATCCCTGTGCTCCATCCTCACCCCCTTCTCTGATAAATTAAGCTCAACCAATAAGAAAAGTGTCATGTATAGGAAAGGTAATCGAGCGTAATTTCTAGGAGTAGGTGCCTAACATGGTGCACTTAATAGAAACACTAAATGAGCCCACACTGTGACCTAATGCCACTCAGGTAGATTTAGTTGAAAGAGGAGCTTTGTGACATTACAGGCACATGTATGGATGGATGCACATACGCACACACTGATGCTTAATAGATACTTTTCCATTACTCAGCCGTCTGCTTCAGACTGCTGGCCCTCCAAACACATTTTCAGCTGTTGAATTTAACTACCCTCTTCAGCTGCTCCATTTGCTGCTGTATATCTCTCTGCTTCTCTTCCTCTACGCTTTTCCACCACCTTTCCGTTGCTGCCTCACCTCTGTCTCCTCTGTCTCTCTCTCCCATCCCTACCTCTCTCTCTCATCGCTATCATCCCACTCTCTCTGACTGCTTGTCTTCAATGCTCTTTTATCTCTCTCTTCCTCTCTGCACCACTTCACACCATCTTTAACTCTGTATGGCCTGTGGTGTCGTATAGATTCACAGTCACACAGCTAATTACTGAGACAAGAGCTTAGACATGCATTTCACTGAAAGAAAAAAGAAGTGAACCTCCTGAAGCTAACCTGACTCATGAAATGTCTCTCTCAGAAATGTATAAATCTCTATAAGGAACAAATCACAATATGTTTTTGTATAGGGACTTAATACAAGCAGTGCACACAGCTTGTAGTATTTCTCATGGCAGATGTCTTTTTTTTTGACAGTGTGCCGTATACCTGAGAGTGTACGCTACTTGAAACATTAACAAGCACGTCAAAATGTTGCAGGGGGTTGGAATCTTTAAAAAAGACAAGAACATGTCACAAAATAATATCAAAATGAACTGTGTACTGTATCACTACCCAAAATCTGTACAGCACTCTATCTGTAAAACTGCAGGTTCATCACACCCCGGCCACAACCTGTCCCAACTTCTGCCCTCTGGAGGCACTACTGAACCATCCATCCATCCATCCATCCATTTTCTATGCCGCTTATCCCTTTCGGGGTTGCGGGGGGGCCAGAGCCTATCTCAGCTGTCAGCGGGCGGGAGGCGAGGTACACCCTGGACCGGTCGCCAGCCGATCACAGGGCACAAACACACAACCATTCACACTCACACCTAGGGGCAATTTAGAGTCATCAATCAACCCAATGAGCATGTTTTTGGTCTGTGGGAGGAAGCCGGAGTACCCGGGGAGAACCCACGCATGCACGGGAAGAACATGCAAACTTCACAACTACTGAACCTTGTACGCCAAAACAACCTGGCACAAGTCATTCAGTGTCAATAACCTTCTAATGCCAAAACATCCACTACATCCATCCATCCATCCATTATATATGCCGCTTCTCCCTTTCAGGGTTGCGGGGGGGCTGGAGCCTATCTCAGCTGTCAACAGGTGGGAGGCGGGGTACACCCTGGACCGGTCGCCAGCCGATCGCAGGGCAACATATATACACAAACAACCATTCACACTCACACCTAGGGGCAATTTTAGTCACCAATCAACCTAATGAGCATGTTTTTGGTCTGTGGGAGGAAGCTGGAGTACCCGGAGAGAACCCACGCATGCACGAGAAGAACATGCAAACTTCACACAGAGGACCAACCCGGAAATCGAACCGGCGACCTTGTTGCTGTGAGGCACGCGCGCTACCTGCTGCGCCACCATGCAGCCCCATCCACTACATATCAGATTTTTTTATTTTTACAAATTACTGTTATGCAGTCTTATATGCACATTTTCCCATCTGCAAATCATCATGCACTTTCACTCTCAATATAAATCCTGCACGCTGTACAAAATGTATAGAGACATGTATACATGCAGACTTAATCATCCACTATTTGTAATATCTTTCCACTAAATTTTTTACAACCTTTGCACACTTGACATGCATATAGACTAGTGCTGTCAAAAATATCGTGTTAACGCAAATCAATTTTAACGGCGTCATTGTTTTTATTGCGCGATTAACACTCTTTGTGACCTAATGAACTTGTAGTTTTTTATAGGCTGTGGCCACTGCTAGTAACATTACAAAAACTACAGGATCCAATTGTAAACCGGAAACAAAACAATAGGCACGCCCCACACGCCCCACATTCTTGTGCTAGTCAATTTCCAGTTCACTTAACCTGCATGTCTTTGGACTATGGGTGCAAACTGGTGCACCCACATGAAGCTCATGCAAGGACCAGAGGAACATGCAAACTCCTCTAAGTGGAGTCAAACCCGTGACTTAGTTTTTGGTCTGATTATCACTGGTATGGAAGATCTAATCGTGTTATTTCACTGCTCTAAAGTTTGCCAAACCTAATCCATTTTTACTTTGAGCCAATTATCTTCCAGCATTAACTCTGATTTGACTGAAGTGGCTATAGACAAACACTTGACTAGCCAAAATTGAGGATTTTGATTATACTTTTAATTTAATGCCTTAGTTGATGTTTTTTTTTGCCTTTAGATGGGAGAGGAGAGGTGAGAGAATAGAGTAGAGGAGGATCATGTGAGATACTTCAACAGCTTTACTGGTTACAGGGGTAAAAATTCCTGCAGTTTTCCCTTCCAACAGAGAGAAATGGAGCAGAGAGACAGGGTGAGAGGCAGAGAGGGGTGAGCAGATAAAGAGAGGAAAAACACAGCATACGATGATGAAAGAACATTCACCAGCATACATCTGCATAGGGAGACAGAGGTTATTGAAATGTATGTGGAAAAATTATGCACTGTACTCTGCCTGCGTTACTGAGGTTTAGCATGTACAAAGTGATGCAAACACTGGGGCATACTGTTTAACATTAAGATTACTGAAACCAGCAAAGACAAAACATGATACATATACATCATGACTTTTGCAACATCCACAGAAAACAACAATTAGCTGAACTGAAAAACAAGTAAACTGTGATTATAGCTGCATTGCTTAGTAACTCCCAAAAGCCAGTGAGAACACAAATTCTTGTCATGTTCCTGTCCCAAAATAGAAATGGGCATCTAAAAACAGTTAAATGCTTACATTTGCATCAAAAAGACAAAGAAAAGTAGCAAAAAATGCGAAATTCAGATGACGCTGAATGGAGAGATGCAGGCAACAAAGTTTGGATGCTGTGCAGAAAAGAGAACTGAAGAAGAATGAATTTCATAAGACTGAGGTGGATCTGAGCTGAGCTGCAGCTCTGAACTGAAACCTGATGAACTGGAACAGAGGATGGTGTTCAGTTAGGCTGGGCAATGAAGTGGTGTTAGCATGAGCTGCTTTGCTCATGCTTCACAATCCCTGGCTTATTCATCAGCTGCTTGGCTACCAGCTGACCAATCACGTCCAATCATATTCAAGCAATCAAATCCTGCAAATTCTCACATGTTCCTGTACCAAAGTGGACATCCATCAAAAACAGTTTGCCTTGCTAATTTATGAATTTGCATAGAAATGGAGGGAAAATGCTATATTTGGATGAAAGAGCGTAGATTCTGCAGACAGAGCTGGAAATAGCTAAACTTCATGTTGTGTGAAGTGGAGGTGAACCTCAGTGAGCTGTGGCCCTGTACTGAAACCAGATAACGTGGAGCGGGGTGTATGTTCAAACACGCTTGCATCATCTGATTGGCAAAAGCTGCTTCATTTATTTGCTGTTTGGCAACAACCTGACTGGTAATGTCTAATCATCTTCAAGATGATGTCCAGCGTGGCAGTTAAAACCTGACATCTCTCTCAGTCACTGTGCTGATAGGCTCATGTCAGTATCGTTTGCTGCCTCAGCTCTCTCCACCTCCATTATCTTCCTTGTGAGATTTTTGATTTTTTTTTTTTCTTTTGGCAATTTGAGTTCATGTTGAGTTCGGGTTCATGTTTTTCACTAAGGCTGGTTTTGTTCTCCAAGCAGAATCCTCATTGCTGCTCTGGTTCTTTGTGAGCTTTGTGCCTTTTTTGGCAAATCTGACTGTGAAACCATTTCCTGTTAAATGTCAATTCCTTGACGTGTCTCTTACAACTTGATTGCCTCTTGCTTGCCATCTGTGATTATTATTCCTCCCATGACAGCATTTTAGTCTCATTTCCCCTCATAAAAGTAAAAATGTTTTCAACAATCTCAATGAGAACGATGGACAGGAAGTGGATCAGAAGACAACCATTCGGCACCGTACACAGCATGATTTTATCTGTCTACTGTCGACAGTAACTGACCAAGACTGGTTGTGACAGTCACACTGAACTTTTTCACAAAACAACCACAGGGAATGGGGGAGAACAGGATGAAAGGGACCAAGAGGAGGAAACAGGCAAAACAGCGAGAGGAGCGAGAGACGAAGTGAACCGCAGAAGAGAAGAGAGGAACAATTTGAGGAGCTAAATCCACACAGACACAGCAGACAGACTGGGAGACATGCAGACAGAGAGAGAGAGAAGAAAGAGCCCTGTGATAACATTACACCCATGGACATGAACATGGTGATGAACTGTGTAGCGAGGTTTAAATCAAACGCAGCGGTTTTGTCTTTGATGTTCACCACTCAATGTCAGCAGGGACTGGAAGCAACATTAGCTCTTTCAATCATCACACACACACACACACACACACACACACACACACACACACACACACACACACACACACACACACACACACATTCACCAGCTGCTGTAACCCAAAGCTGCAGCTCCTATTAAAACACAGCGAAATGGAGCAGAGAGAGATTAGGACCTGGTTAGGTTTCATTACAACTGTATTACAGTATGTCTCAACCATAAAGTGCATTTGTCTCTGTCAGCAGACTAAGGTGGCTGAATTAGACATTACACTTCATAAAAATGCACTCACTTTTACCAGTTTAATTTCACCAGGCAGGCTAATTAAGAGCAATTCCCTCCCAAAGTGAAAAGCCGCCTTGAGCAGGAAACCACATCATTCAGCCTTCTGCTGAATCAGTGGAGATTGTGCGAAACCACAGCAACTTACTGAAGTTTGGATTTTTTTCACAAAGCAATCAATCTCTCCTGTGCGCTTCAAGGTCACAGGAGGAAATATGAAATCTTCTCTGAGGATCATAATATGAGACGATGTCAGACATATAGCATGTTTGTGGCCTCACTGCATACATCAGACACACAAACAGAGTCTAATATCTCATCATACTCTCACTCACTCTTGGTTGCACAGAAACACACTAAAATCCAAGGACGCACACACATCTGTAGGTTCACTGATGTCAGTGCACTTTCACTGAATGTTGGCTGCTCATGAAGAACGGGAAAGTGCGAGCAGGTAAGAATGTTTCATGAGAGTTAAATGTAACTTTAACAGCATGTTTACCTGATAAGCACCAGGTCCAGGATTGGTGTTCGCGGAGACTTTGAATCGATCTTCTCTGGAGGAGATCAGAGCCTTTTGTGGGAAGGACTTCACACTGATGCTATACTGGCCAGGGCCTGATGGACACATGCACACATAATCCACAGCTCAGTAAAGCAGTTCTTACATAGGTGTTTTAACAGAGGCAGGTAAGACTGGTGTATCCCCACAAACTTGCAAAGAGATGAGGTTTGAGTATCATATCCTACAGAGTATATTTTTAAGATATTACTACTAATAATCCAAATCCTCCCACAGCCCCTATACATGCAGGTTAGGTCAATTAGTGACTCTAAAATTGCCCGTAGGTGTGAACATGAGACTCTACATGTGGCGACCTGTCCAAAGTGCACCTCGCCTCTCACCCGATGTCAGCTCGGATCATCTCTAGCCTCCCGTGACCACTTAAAGGATAAGCAGGTAAAACTAATGGATGGATGGATGTTAGGCAGTTAGGCAGGTTAAAACATTCTGGTTGAAGCTGAAATCTGTAATTTTCTGCACATTCTGCCCTCGGCGATGCTGGGAGGTATACAGGAAAGCTGCTGTGGCAGATAATGTAGCGGTGCTGTTTATTTGAATCAGCCATAACATTAATAAACTAATTTGCTCAAGGTTAATAGAAGGTTTTGATCATGTTCTCTCTTGTGTAAGAGGCCTTCCTGGTTGTTTTGCTCTTTTAATCTATACTGGACAAGAAAGTCACAGCAGAATGACTTGGACCGTGTAAATATGAATTGAGTCACCAGGGTACACTACTTTTTTTTCATGTAACTGTCTATACTATGATCAAAGCTCAGGTTTTTAGAAAACTGAACCACCCTGCTGTCCAACACCACGATGTGGTATACAGGCGGTTCTGTATGGGACCAAAAACTCTGCAGGTATTATAAATTCTTTTTTAGTCCTTTGGAAACAGTGCCCATGTTAAGAATGCACTATGAGACAAACACACAAGCAGAGGTACAGAGACGCGTGTACATATAGACATGATTACACTGATAAGTTTACACAATCACCATATGACTAACAAATATACTACTATAACAACAAAAGTATGCTAAAATGCTAAAAATAGGCGACTGATTCATTTCCCAATGCCAGCAGACAAGTTTGCTTCATGAGAAGATGGTGATGAGATGGAAATGTGCAGCAATGAGTTGATGATTCTGTATGATATCAGGCAATATTTACATGCCATCGTCCAAACTTCAACAAACGTCGCACAGGACAAGGGGCAAAACTTAGCTTAACCGTGACTTTTAAACTAGTGTTAAATTTGTCAACTATTTTTCTATTTATCCAAGTTTTACTTTTGCGTCAAAGGTCCTCGTTAGTTTTATATATAATTATATATATAGTTAACCTCATCCTGTTTTAGTTTTAGTTGACTAATTTTATAGAATCAATATCTGGTGAAACTCACAGGCTGATTGATGCAAGTGATTAAGAGTGCAGCTTTTCAGAAAATGTCTGGTCTAGTGGTCCGATGGTATCAATGTAAAATAATCAGATTCATATTGGTGGTAATTTGAAGTACATCCATTACTAAGTTCTGCTCAGATCTTAGGTTCACACTGGGCTGTTTATGATCGCAAGGCATAAAGGCGTGTGGCTTTTAGCTATTTAGCTTGCTACTTTTAGGCTGACGCTCTTACTGCTGCTTTAATGAACCTGCGATCTCACTGAAACATCAGCATTCCCAGACAGTTTGCACCGCAAGTTTCACGTCAGCATGGCCCTGCATATGACACACGAGCATGCACACACACTCAGTCCTGACTCTGCTCATGGTGTGTGCTGCTGGTGTAGTCCTGGTATGTGCACAGCACACATGGAACTACTGCACCGCAAGACAAAACAAAACAGTAGAATATTTCATCTCCTCTTTTGTCAATGAAAATAAAGAGAGCTTATGTTGAAGTTTAGATTTTTCAAACTACATTTTAAACTTGTCTTTTTTCATCAAAAATAGTGCTTTGTTACAGTCAATGTGTTTAATTGTACTGTCATCACTGTCTCATCTTAGTCATGAAAAAAATAGGTTGTTGATGAAGTCATAGTTTTCATTGGAGAAATTAACACTATTTCAAATAAATACCAAAAAAAAACACGCGTGTATCACAAACACCTTGAGCCAATGTTAATATCACAGAGCATTATAGAAACAACAAACACTGTCATTCTGGACCTTTTGGGAGATTCTGGGACTTTGTGTGTGTGTGTGTGTGTGTGTGTGTGTGTGTATGTGTGAAAAATGTTGAATGGTTAGATGATCTCACCATTATTAAAATGCAAGGGACCCAGCATGATGAGGAATATAATGTCTCTAATGTTGCATATACTGTAGGCCTATTCATAAATGCAAATTCAGTAATGGGCAAAATGATTGTATGTGTGTGTTACTGTGCACATATCAATGTGTGTCTCTGTATGTGTGTATGAGTGTCAACATTCTTGTGTCTGCATATCTGCTTCAGTGTGTGTGTGTGTGTGTGTGTGTGTGTGTGTGTGTGTGTGTGTGTGTGTGTGTGTGTGTGTGTGTGTGTGTATGTGTGTGTATGAAGAAGAAACACTATTGCAAACAGTCCAAATCTATTTATATGCAAATTGGATTTTGGTTAAACGGTTTGGGGTGCCTCATGGGTTGAGTCCCTTGGTGAAATGGGGCTAGTCATAAATTATCCAAGTAAGTCATGAATCTATCAATTTTGAAACAACATTTTTCAATGGGAGTGTAATTGAGGTAAATATTAGGTTAGAGGCCCACAGAGATGGAGCTAATTGGACTGCATGATGGTGAAAGGGTGGAGCTGTATGGTTTCCAAATAGTAAGCATTTAGATAGATAGATAGATAGATAGATAGATAGATAGATAGATAGATAGATAGATAGATAGATAGATAGATAGATAGATAGATAGATAGATAGATAGATAGATAGATAGATTTTCTATGTGATGCTGTGTGTGTGTGTGTGTGTGTGTGTGTGTGTGTGTGTGTGTGTGTGTGTGTGTGTGTGCATGTGTGATACCTGGCATACTGGGGTCACATGGCAAGAAGAAAGTATCCCGCGGTGCAGCAGAGAGGAAACAGGTCTGACGTCTCTTAGCTCCTTCACTTCGGGGTGGTAAGTACGAGTGGCCATTAGCTTTCTCAAATGTTTGACTCACATTATAGCTGTTGGGTGGAGGAGAATCCTACCGAGAGAGGAGAGGAAAGCTGAATGCTAACATCAGCATGTGAACATGCTCAAAATGACAATGCTACTGTAACATGCAAATGTTTAGCAGGTACAATGTTCACCATATTCATCATTTTAGTTTCGCGTGTTAACATGCTAATATTTGCTAATTAGCATTAAACACAATGTACAGCTGAAACGAAAGGAAGTGTTACTTTACAGGAAAAACATTGGACAATATTTTTTAATATTTTAGCACTAAAATAAAAGGCAGAAGATGGCCAAAGTCATTAGGATACATTTTCAGAGGATTAGACTAAATGTTGTGTTAATGCTTAAAGTGTATGTTGAGATATTTCGCTGGATAAATGCAAACTTTGACCTGCTGCTGGCACTGGATAACAAGTCAGAAGATCACTGAAGTCATTTGGATTCATTCCTTGAACTCCATGGATATCTGTTCCAAATTTATTGAAAATCCATGGTTTTCAAAACACATCAGTAAAAAAAAACAAAAAATGTTAACCTTGTTGCTGCAATGGGGAAAAAGACAAAATCAGTAGACTAAAAACACAGCATTTGCTCATCATTTCTACATACTGGACAGAACTGAATGACACTCTGTCTGACAATGTAACAGACAAGTGGACACACAAAACATGGTGTTTCTGGGCCCCCCTTATTATATTACGCAACTGACCGGTCCACTGTATAATGGACACGCATGCATAATGAACAACAAATGACCCACTCACCCATCTGTCATCAGAACACACTGCCAAACTTGGTACAATATCACCCATGTACACACATTCATGCATGAATATCAGTGTGTGGGCGCAATGACATACAGTACATGTCACATCATCTACATGCAAATGAAGACAAACACACACAAACACACAGTAATGAGTGGTCACAACTGTCATTATGCTGCTTCTCCAGAGAAGGAGGAACAATGATGATGAAACATGGGTGACATTTCCAATATGTCACAGGTAAATTCCAGACAAATAGCTTCCATAACAAGGGCATTACATTCTTAGTCATGAATGAATTGCTAATAATTAAGAACACATTCACAGAGGCGCCTTGCTGATGTGAACATATAATGGACCCAGTTGCAGAAATTGGAACCGGGTGAATCATGTCACCTGGTTAGAAACTTTCACGACCACCACTGCAGAGGAGTCTGAGTTACTGGGGATTTGTCTTGTCGGTGGGTCGCTGAATAATTGATGGCGAAGGCTGAATATAGCTGCACGATCCATTCATCCTAAACATAGCGGAGCTGTCATTTACCTCAAACTGTCATTTCCCGACCGCTGTTTTCTCCTTCTCCACCTAGGTAGTCGTCCATCTTTAATCATTGCTAACCCAGGCCATTTAGCTTTTCATTATAGACACAGTGGGAGGAAAGGGAGGCAAGCACACCATGTGCACGACAATGCAACCTTGCACACCCGCAGAGACAGTCAATTTACAGGCACACACACACAGAGACACAAACAAGATTCTGTGTGATGTTGAAAGCTACTGTTGCTGAAAAATAAGATGAAGTGAATGATGGTGAGGAAAACTTGCTACTGTATCCCATGGTTTGGTTTGGAGTATGTCTCAATGTGGACACACACACACACACACACACAGTATCACACATGCACCTGTAGGCACACATCTGTCATGGATCTATCTAACAGTGCAGAACAATAATCCTCCAACCTCTGAAACATAATGTGCGCACACACACACCTGTCGAGGGGTCCTATGGTCTGTAATTATACCTGAATATGGAGCGAACCACTGTTCACAGTAGCAGTCATCACCTATTGACAGCACTCAGGTTGTCTTTAATTACACACCCTCAACATTTAGACAGCTCAATACTTATCTTCCTACATACACACAGATAGAAACACACACACACACACACACACACACACACACACACACTTTCCTAATGATTCTGTCACAATGCCCTTGAATGTCTAAAAAATATCTCAGAGCGCATATACGGAAGATGTACATGTTTGTGGCAGGCAGGCTTTGAAACAGAATATTGATGCGATGCTAGCACCAAGACAGATTGTCAGGCCTGACAGCATTTTCAATAAAAGTGGAGCAAGAAAAATCAACAAAAATGATAACTTCAAATTGTTGATGCATGCAAAATGCTACAAACGCTACAAATGCTATAAACTTCAAGTCATAGTTCGAGTTAATCAGGACTCTACAGAACAACTGATGAAGCATGCTGTGGGAATTCATTAAATCATGAAGTCATGGTAAATACTAAATAAATGAACAGGTAAATACTAAATTAAGTAAAAGTGTACAATGAGAGGCAGCAGAAGTCCATCCATGACCTGTATACAATATGTCCTGGATTTGATGCTGCAATGGCCGATGCTGCCTTACATACAGATACTGTCAAAGCCTGTCATCTGTCAAACAAAACATTCTTAGAAATCCTAGATATGACAGTGCAGACAATTCAAGGCTTAGGTCAAAGAACGGGCTTGTAAAGTAAAATTTAATCTATTCAAACAAAACAACAAAGCTGACCATAAAATACAATTATACATTATAAGATTCCCTTGGCTCATGGACGATGACAATGATCTTCTCCTTGAGGGTTTATCTACCTGGATGAAAGGATGTGCAAGTTTGGGAAGATTTCATCCGTTGGATCTGACATTGCTGAAGGACGTTTCTAAAACTGATAAAAACTGATAATCCCTGTCCAGTGTCAGGTCACTGTTGGTATTTGAAAAAAACAAACAAACCTTGTAGTCACAAAACAGCGCAGCTGCACATTCCCCATTGACATAATGGTGGGGTTCCCTAAGCAGTACACAGCAGCAAAATTTCTGCTTCAAGTTTATCCAAAGTGTGAAGTGTACACGACTCAAAGCCGTTGCCTTGACCAAGCACAGTGGGGAAGGAAGGACTTTCCCAATTGCTTAACTGTTTGTTCAGAAAATGTTTTATCCTCAGAGATTTTTCTTGGCTGCTGAAAGCTCAAGTGTTTGGTGGTTAAATCAAGGTTTGTGTATTCCTTTTGGAAAGTCCTAGAAAAGCCAAATTTAAGACATCTTGCAGGAATGAAAACACACACTGTAGCATCCTTGACATGAAACAGAAAGTGTAAAGCACATTCTCGGTTACTTGGCCAGCCTCAGAAGAGTCTAAACAAAATGCAAACACAAAATCAGATGTTACTGTACTTGTTATGTTATAGCCATACCATGTTCTCCTACACTAATGGCTACTCGAGAACATCTGACAACCGCCATACTAATGATTTGGCTTCGTGCTGTATATACGATGACAGCTTTGACTAATGGCCAGGCATGACACATGAGATGTGTGCGAGTGTGTGCGTGTGTTTGTGTGAGAGAGTGTGTGTGAGAGAGTGTGAGTGTGCTACCACCACATCCCATTCTTCATCCTCTCATTATTCTTAAAACCTTTCATCCTCACAGAGCAAATTGCTATTTTCAGACTGTATTTTCATATTTCATATCATTGCACTAGAATATATATTCTCAGTGTGTATGTATGCTAAAGCATGTATTTCTGTGTGTACGTGCATGCATATGAAGTGTATGTGTGCAACACAACTACACTATGGACAGTACACAAACACACTTCACATATTCACATATCCATTAAAGAGTGATGGCTCTTATTAACTTTTATCTCATTTTTGTCATACATTTTATATTCTTAGGTTAAAATTAATTTGGTAGTTTGTGTTCTGTATAGAAATAACTGATACAATGTTAATCACTGAACTTTTCAAACGTTGAAACTAGTCTGAGGCTAGGTTCCGAATTTTTTTGGAACTAATTTGTACTTGATGCTACATGTCTACAGACATGTCTGCAGACTTTAAAAGACCAGTGTGTAGGATTTAGTGGCACCTAGCTGTGAGATTGCAGATTGCAATCAACTGAATAGAGTACTGGAGGGATGATGTATTGTAGTAACACAACAATTCTTATTTTCAGATGATCATACACTAATGAAAACATACTGATGAAAATTTTACTCAATATCTGCCAATAGATACCACTAAATACTACACACTGGACCTTTAAATTAAACTTACTTTGCTGTATTTCCATGTGCAACAAAATGTGCAGACAGTGTCCGTTTTAAAAGCCACGCATCCTTGAACTGCCCATCATACCGACTATGTACTTTGTCATCAGTCTTGTTGGCATGCTATGCAGATAATGAACAGGTTGGTTGAATATCCCCATTTAGAGTCTAATAAATAATAATGGTTACTTAGGCTCTGCCTCTTAAATCCACAGTGTCATGTGAGGTTTATCCGTTCCTCTTAAGAGTGAAACTCGCTGGCAGGAAAGGAGTGTAGCATATTAACTGTGCACAAATACTACACACCTAAACTCATTACAGCTTGATATATCAGGCAACTACGCATACATGTGTTGGGTTTGGTAGCAGATATTAAGGATAGTAATTGATTTCAATAATGGCATTGTTAATAAAATTATTAATATGAATTGACAGGGCACCATCCTGATATCAGGGACCAATCACCAACTATGGATACAGTTACATAAGAGGGCTGTTGACTTCAAATGGAAATGTTAAAAATCCATTTATCAGGTGAAGGGTTGAATCCGAGCACTGACCTCCACAACCAGCTGTTACCACAACACATATGCACAAAATCAGACAACTTTTCTTTAAATGTACAAAAGCGTTCATTTAGCTTCAACAATACTGATGAACAATTATTATTCTTCAATTAATACACAATATACAAGCAGCTACAATAACAAGTGTAAAGACAGCAAGCAGGTATGTTCCACATGTCAATGTTTGTCTATGTGTGTGGGCGTGTGCGTGTGTGTGCGAGCATGTGAGAGGGAGGAGAGAAAGAGAGAGAAGGCAAAATGGCAGACGTGACCGTGTGGCTCAATGACGCGAGGTTCAAGACCAGGAGGCTTGACAAAGCAGAATGAGACGCACAATGGAGGATGTGTTTACATGTCTCTGACAACAGATGGAGGGAGCACAGATGAGTTATACTACTGCTACACTGCTATCTGTGCATTTAAGGTGTGTGAGAATGCCTGTAAAGACACATGGATGCGTGTGTGTAGTATAAGAAAGACGGAGGGAAAGATGCTCAAAGCCACAGAAAGACACAATAACTGTCTTTATCACACAGAAATCCAGCATGAGAGCTCAGCTCAGAGTTCTGGTAACTGATAACTGATAAAGTGCAGCTTACCAGCTTTAATACAGTAGCAGAAAACGAACACAAAACCAAACCTGACAGCGCGGGACACACAATCAATATAACGTGCTAAATGCACAGACGCAAGCAGGACGCACAATGATTGAGGCATCTCAACGAGCTCGGCGATCCGTTAATTTCACGGTAAAGCTTATACAACAATGAAGCTAACAGCTTCTCCATCCTCTCAAAAGTTTTTAAGATCAGCTATTGTCCTTAAACGTAGCCATACAGTGGTTACCAAACCCATTACAAGCATGACATTGAAAAAGTCTGTTGAATGGCACCATTTCTTTTAAATGGAGGTTCTACGCTTAATTTTTAGTTTGTGTTGCTTCATGTTATGTAATGAAATGGATTGCTAGTATTTAAATGAAAAGTGAACACAGCATTTGTTTGCTTGTTTTCCTCCCAGAATAGACTATCTATGTCATTCTGTGTCATAAGCACAGCTGGTGTCTCATCATAGAGCTTGATAACCATCTGTCTGATTTTAGTAGTGGAGGTATGGCTGGTGTCATAAGGCCTTAATGAGGTTCTAGACAGGTCTTCAATATAGATGGAATGACAGAAGGAAACCATATGGGCCCCATTCGCTTCCTATTCACACTTTATAGGTAGCAGTTAGTCTAACAATTTGCTGACAGCTAGTTTTCTGCCATGTTTTGTAGTCTTGTATATCTTGCTTTCTCCTTCATTTCTTTTCATCCTTGCCTTATTGCTTATAACTGCCTTCTCATCTCTTTTTGTCTTACTTATTTCTTTCTCTGTCCATTGTCTTTTGATGCCTACTGCTCCACTTTTTCTGTACTTTTTTCACCTCTCTTCTCCTATCAATTCAAAAACTCCATTCTCCTTTATGTCTATGATATCAACTGTATCTCTGCGGTCTTGTTTTTTCTTTTCTTTTTCTTTTTTTTTGCTTAATCTCTCTCTTTATCTTACAAGTGCTCATTTTGTCTATTTTTATCTAATAGCCTCAGTTCTCTCATTTCCTTATATTTCATGTATTTACAGGCAGACCTGAACAGCTAATCTGATTTTGATGGACATCAGTGTGGAAGAATTAGACTGAAGTTTAGATCTGAACCACAGTGAGTTTAAACCCTGGCTGCTTTGAGAAAGGAATCAGTGTAGCTGTCTCCCTGTGATTTATATACAGTAGTCATCGATAAGCTGTCCGTGGAGTCTGACAGGTTTAGAGGGCTGCATACACACTGACACCCACAGCTGGGGTCCTTCCTGAACCACTAGCCATCCAGCAGAGGTCCAGAAGGCCTGGCTGAGTTAACACCCAGCCCAGGACCTCCTTACATCTCAGCAGGCTTAGCTTTCCCTGTTGTCCCCCAGGCCACCTGCCTGGCTGTCTCCATGGCTCCTAAAATCAGCACTTGCTACAAAACAGCTGTCCATAACCAAACACACCCAAAACACACAGCTGCTGCATAAAATGATTACGCGCCCACACCTGCATATGGGTGTGTGCGCATAGACACACACACAATACACTACACAGCTGCTACCCACAGCTGGTGCCCATACTTTGGACGGAGAGATGTACATGTAGGCATGCACATGCACACACCGGACACAGCTGCTAACCACATGTGCCGCCATTATCCACATGAAGGGTGGAGTGAAGAGAAAGATAGACAGACAGAGAGAGAGCAAGATTAACTGAGAGGGAGAGAGAAAATAAATATGTGGAACAAGATGGCAAGAAAATACAGAGAAAGAAAATCAAAAGTACAATAGGATGAAGAGAGAAAAGAGAAAGTGCCAAGGCAAAAAAAAAAAAAAAGAAGTTGAGAAAATTGGCAGCAGAAATACAATTCAAGCCTGATAATAAACATTGGCGGTATCAAATTAAAGGACTAGGCCCGGTCACATTTCACTTCCTCTAATCCAATCTTAAAGTGGAAAATAAGTTTTTAATTTGTTTAAATACTGATCTCTATTCTGGGCAGTGCCACAGGTCCACAGGTATCTGCTGACGATTCCATTATTCTAAGATAAATAAATACAAATGGGATCCAATCTCTCACACGCTACTGAAGATTTTCAAAAGCAGGTCGATACAAATGAAATTTAACAGATGGAGCACGTGGCTGATTCTGACACTAGACAGAGAAGGTGCATCTGAAATTTATCAAAATTATGTTATTTTACATCGTGCTGTGTACAAGCGGCTACCTGACTGTATTTTTAATGAGCTGCTTTGTGTTACTCTGTTTTCTTGAACACAACACTGGATTTAAGACCGCGAGAGACAGACAGCACATGAAAGAGGACATTATCTCTTGAGTGCATGTGCCAGCTTTTTCCAGAGAGAGAGAAAAAAACAACTAAAAAATCACTTTAGCTCACTCAAAACAATAAATACAGTATGCACTGACCCAAATGTGATTTTTTTCTTTGTGGTGCCGAAACAGGAAAGCAGTTGGTGGTTTTTTGTTCAAATAAAACAATTTGCCATGTTTTTAAGCTCAAGTTTTTTCCTCACTTTGGAAACTAAAGCTTTTTTTCTGAGCTTTCAACTGCATTCAGTTATCATTTATCTACACTGAGTAGAGATACGTTGGCCAAACAATGTATGTTTGGGTTTGGGTTGGGCCAAGGCAACCTCTTGTGGCTTCTCTTCTCCCACCCACAAACAACGTGAACTATGACCATGGTCGTTCCCCAACCTTAACCAAATGCTTACTTCAACCATAACTATGATTGATCTTGAAACTCATCAAAGTATTTTTAGTGCCTCAACTTGAAGGTGGCCTGTTGAGTTTTTTTCTAAACAAGGAAAATTAATGTTTAATTTCAGTGTTTGTGTCAAAGGACGTTTTTTTGTGGACTTGTTAGCAGGGACGTCTGTGGCTCAGGAAAGCAGGTCGTCCACTGATCACAGGGTTCATCCTCTGCTCATGCAGTCCACATGGCGAAGTGTCCTTGGGCAAGACACTGCACCCAAAATTTCTCCCGATGGTCAAACTGTTGTGTAAGAGTGTGTATGTTTGGACGAATGAGAGGTAAAGTGGTAAATGGCTGATATAAATGCAGCCATTTACCACTTAAATGGATACCGCAAACTAATGAAGCATACAATACACGACTCTACAAAGGCCTGCTCTGGAGTTGTGCGAATTTGCGAGAAATCATGTCGTGTTTATCTACCTTCACTTGTGAAAAGTCTTTTATTTTGAGTCAACCGCTGTTTTTGAGGAAGGGCTGTTTTTCAGTTGGCTTGTTTTATAACAGCAAGACAGAAGGGAGGTAACAATAACCAGGACTTCACAGCAAGAGAGGAAGAGGAGGAAAGAGAGAAAAAGAACTTCATCGAGCGTATGTGATCTTTTCCTCCGAGCAATAACTTAGAGAGCATCCACACATCATAAAATCTGAAAGTGCTACACAGACAAGTTCTCCATCTGTGCCCTATCACACATTTTAAGACTCACTTGTTCTGCTCTCTCTTTTCTGTCTTTTCCGCTGTTGCTCATGCATGCATCCTCATTTATTTCAGTCGCTGAAGCTCTCTTTTTACTGTACACACGCTCTCTACTTTCAGCCATCTTTGACTTTACCGCCCTCCCTCTCCCTATGGTGTGGTTGTAAATCAAGACAGATTTAAAACAACGTATTAGTTCTATTAAAAGATGTCAACAGTATATTTTCATTGGATATGACTCACTTAATATGTATCTTTCCCACTCAAGGCAGGAAATTAAGCTTACCACAAGTTAATTAGAGGAAAGGTGAAGTTAGAAGTGAGCAACAGTCATTAGCAAGTGGCAAATTAAAAATCTTGTAAAAGATTAATACTCATAACTGTGTTAAAGTCTGATGTTTTGTTGACCCATCCATCCCTACAGATTTTGTGGCTCTATAACAAATTGATTCTACTTCCTCTTTTGCTCCCGATTGAAAAGAGAAATTACTATACCTGCCAGAGGACTTTATCACTTGGACGTAAGCAAATGTCGTTCGGGGGCATTTGCTGAAACAACCGATGCTGTTGTCTCCAAACTGTATAATTCTCGGACTTTATTAAAGCTCCAAAGGGGACACTCTGCTTTGATTTTAATGATGACTTATGTTTTCTGAGCACCACCATCGGTACAAGAATTAATTAAGAGCATAAAAATTACTTGTATGCTATTCGTTGCGAGCACTTCTCTAATATGGTGTGAGGGTAATGAATACTGCAGCCTCTAGAAGTCACTGGCAGAACTTGCCCCTTTACCTCTCTGTCAATCATCTATCACACAGGCTTTTTGTCCATCTCTGTTTGATGATCAGGCCATTATATGATCCGAGCATCAGATGTCAATTAGATCCAACAAACTGTTTGAATTGCAGACGTTTTTCTTCCCAGGCAGACACTTGCACATCTTTTAATGGACAGCAATTTAATGACAATTTAACCGAAAAGCAGGAAAAGAGAATATAGGCCCAGACAGAAGTACTTAAGAGACTAGGCAATGGCTTAAAATAGACCATCAATAAAATGTCTACAAGTAAAAGGGAGACATACAGTAGATCAGGCCAAAGCACTGTACAGTTTTTACTTCTAACACTTCTATACTCATAATTCATTCTGAGACACCGACTGGAGACACATAGGTTAAAATACGCAGAACAATGTTCATAAATTATTCAAATATGACGTATTTTATGGATGACATTTTTACAGACAACAACTTGTTGCATGGCTTCTCAGTTCATCAGTTTGTATCCGGTGGAGTTTTTTGATTCTTTTTTCAACTCTACAAAATGGACACATGGAGTGAAAGTACTGGGTTGAAACAGCATTACTGCCACAAGTCGGCAAGCACTTTCTGGCTCAAGTGTTTAACATTAAGAGCATTTTGTTTGATTGCCTCCCCCCCTCTGCCTCACAAGCTGTGAAGGAGTATCAGGGTCCTCATCTACAATTGTCCAAGGTCACTGTGGGGGCTACTGAAAAAACATTAGGGCTACTTAGCCTATCATTGTTCAATATTTTCTCTTTCTTACAAATTAATGTTATTATATCAGTGTGCACAGGCTCCTAAAAACATGGAAATTCTGTAATGATAAATAGATACATAACTAGTAAATGCTGTCAGACCTCCACCACGGAGGCCGTCAGTGTTCAATACAAAACCCACAGTTCAGCTCCCAGTGAATGAGTCCATAGCTGAAAATAAACTCAAGTGATGCTCAATCATCACGCTCAGGACAGATGGGCCCTCTTCCAAAGGTAAGTAACTAGTTCATTTTCTGAATTCATTAATATTCTACGGGCCGGATGGGAAGCTTTGGTGGGCCGTATGTGGCCAGCAGGCTGCCAGTTGATGATCACATCCATAGGTTGCAGAGTGATAGTTACTAATAGTAACTCTGGTTCAATGATGAAAGGTAGAGCTCACAGTGACTTACTGTGTAATTAAACAAAGGCAAACTTCAGGCAGTGGTAGAGTCAGAGATTGCAGTCCTTGAGTTTTTTTAAGACAGCACTGTTTTCTGTCTGAATGGCCAGGCAGCCCAGACTTAGTGCATACAGAGCTCTGTTGCTTGTGGCTTTTAAATATCATCTTAAATTGCAGAGTTAAACTAATTTAAATACAGTTTCACTGTGACTTTATATTTTGAGGTAAGTGATGACAGGTAGCTAGATGGGTACATCAGCCGACAGAGAGGCAAGTGGTCACTTTTATACATTAGGAAACTGACCGATTGGTGTGCACAGAACCAGAAGCATTGCTGCATTGCATTTATTCTCTACAGTTGAGAGTGAGCAGAGTGAGGGCAAAACAAAAAGAGAGACAATGGGAGTAAAAAGCTCTTGTCGGAAAGACTAGTCAGTACAGCAACTGAATATGACAGCACCACTCCTCTGCTCTTCCCTCCCATCTTCAAATCTCTCTATCCATCATGTTTATGAATTGTTCAGGCGAATATTGAGCAGAGCATGATGGGAGCCTGTCTGAAGCCTCGGGGTGGAAGTGTCACTAAACACTTCTCGTTTGGTCACTTAATTGTGCATGTGTGTCTCCCGTGTATGTGGTACTACAATATATGTGTAGTCATAAGCGCACTGCAACTGGACACATGCATATATGTTTCCTGCATGTACATGGGTATTGGGTACTGGGTATTGTTGCATAAATATACCTATATTTGTGTGTATGGGCAGATTTTGAGTGGGTCACCGTCTCTGTATGTGCGCTGGTGTATGCATGTGACCGCACTCAAATACTCACAGGGACTCACATCATCATCATTACCCTGACAGCTGACAGTAAAATCCATATCAAATCTATAACTCCATTTTCCTGTTTTTGTTCCTTTCTTTCATCACCCGACTCCCTTGTCTCCCATTAATAGAGGCTGCACCATGACATGCCATTAGCTGTCCATGGATATATCATAAAAATGCAATGAAACACAGAGACAAAAAGTCAATAAGTGACAAAGACTGGGCCACTGCATATTTTGCTATTCCAGATACTTTAAGAGTATCTTGCCCATGGCATTACCTTCCATGCAGCTCTCATACTCGTTGTCTCACTCAAACGGCTTTTATTTATTTATCATCTTCACCTCTCTAGAGAGATAGAAACGTCTCACTTCCTCTTATTGCTTCCGTCTTTCTTTCTGTCTTTGTCGACATTATGTTCTCTCTCTGTTATCAGCCTCTCTTTCTGTCTGTCCTTCAATCCTTCACCCCTCTGTCTCACTCCCTTTTATTCTAAGTATAATTTCACCTCCTGGATTTTTGTAGTTCAGTTCATTCTGCAGAGCAGGGAGGTGATGCTGCTCTTCAGTTTGATAAATGTATGTTTAGCAAACACTCTAATTATCTCAACCAGAGCTAATAGGATAGATAATTACACATTATACACAGAGGCGCTCTCTCTCTCATTCTCTTTGTCTCTCCTTCATTCCCTCCCACTGCTTCTTCCATTCTTTCTGTCTTCCTCAGGCCCATTGTGTGTGCTATCTGTTTCTGAGAGCAATGTGGTTTTTTCTGTTTGTAATTGACATTAATGAGGCTTTCCTTGACTGCGTCAGGCCTTATGACTGGTGTCTGTCTGTGACGCTTGACCAGAAATACAATACAGTGGCAACAGAATATGATTTTTATATTGTATATGACTTTCACAAATACAACTGGCACTATAAACTGATAGGAGGGAAAACAGTCCGGTCTCCACATAGCCCACACAGCTCGTACTGAAGTTACATTTTCTAGGAGGTACACAATAACAATAGCTGGACTGTCTGTGTACCTATAGAGCTGCTTCACATATAGCAACACCTGACACAGATGCATAATCCGGCCTTCACAGTTAACCATTTTCCCAAAGAAATTGCTGTAATTCTGGCACGTGTGCCTTATTCCCTGCCGAATTTGTGAAAAATGACAAAGTGTATAATGAGTAACCTTTAAAAACATCTTTCATATTGACATGGCACTGAAAGTCTTTGTATAACCTCCACAAACAACAGCGAGAGTTGCCAAGTGAAGGATGGAAATGTCTCCAGTTGTGGGCTGCCTCCTTTTTCTATTTGTTTTCGTTATTATTTTCACACTCTTGGTGCATTATGAATCCCGCTTCCAATCACTATCAGTGGTAAATGTAATAAAAGCCATGTTTTAATATTGCCCGCCTGATTCCATCAAGCCAGTTACACATTGAGGAAGGAGAATTACGAAATGTTGTTCATTGTCAGCGTAACAGATATTAATGCAGATAAACTGGAATTTGTTTGACTGGCAGAGGCATTATTGCTTGGTTACATCACTTTAAAATGTCTTGCATGGAGTGAACAGAACTGCTTGAAAAAGAATTCCCATATTGTCAAATATTTTGCTTTTGTATCAGAATAAAACTGATGTTATTGAAGCTCCCATGAGTTATGTTAAAAAGCATTGCTTACTAAACTAATATGAAAACCTGTACTGTGTTTTGATTGAATCCATTTTTGGACACTATGAAACCGTACACTGCAACATTACCTCAACCCTTTTTTGCACACCATTGGTGATTGCTTGCATTTTCATCAATCACATGTGAACTGTGGGTATGTAAATATACCACAACTACACAGAAGAAAAGTTTATGAGCACGAGACAATTTTTGCATGTGATTGTCGGTGATTGCCTCTGCTGCCCTGCGACATCAGGGTCCAGTTTTAGAAACTCATACTTCAGAACTGATGTTACTCTCAGACAGTCTCTGTTGATTGGTATATTTATTCAAGCATAATCCAGAAAGCCGCATCCTTTTCCTCTGTGTGCTTTTTGTGGTTGCCATGGTCACACAGCGAGCAGCAGCGGTAAGTTTAAACAGAAGTCTCACCATAGTGAACTCAGAGGGTAGCGCCGCACTCTCTCTCCTCGCCACCGTTACCCACGTCAGCAGAACGCCTCCAGTCACGGTTGTGATGGAAACAACAGTGGCGGTGGCAACCCCTCGCTGCCTTAAAGTACTTTTGTAGGGAAGTGAGGCTGCTGTTGATGGAGGAACCTGTGTCTCTGCTTCTTCTTCGATGGATGTCTTTACCTGCCTTATTGGTGCAATATAGCAAGTCCGAAGCAGCACTTGAATTTATTAATATTCTGTATTTTTCTTTCTATACATGTTTAACATAACAATGCTGTGAACCAAAGGATCCAAATCATTTCAGCACAGTATTTCAACAGGTTACATTGCAAATTTAACCCACTGCCCACCATTCACCATTGGTAACACCTCATTATTGAACCAAGGCCCTTGAAATTCACAATCCTTCAATCTCACCGAGTATAACAATAGCCATCCATCAAGACCTCTTTTAATCTCTACACAATTGGCAAAAGAACAAAATCGACTGAGATGACGAAAGGCAGAAAGGTATTAGTAAAAACTGACTGACAGACAGACAAAATGCCCTGTCAAACCTCTCTCCTGTCGTTTCAAGGGACAGGGCAATATTTGACTGATGTATAGATGAGAGAGGAATTCCACTGCCTCCGGGAAAAACATAGGTCCAAATTAAATTCCATACTTATTCTCTCCCTGAGCTGCCTGAGGGTATCCCACGACCTCCACAACACAAAGGTCAGTATCAGGAGGGCTTGGCCAGGAAGAAGGAGGAGAGGCAGTAGGAGGACAGGAGGGACTGTGGAGTAAGAGGAGGAAGAAAAGAGGGATGAAAGGAAAAGAAGAGAAAGAGAGAGAACAGATCAGGACAAAGAAAGCCAGGGATCAGGGGAAATAATGCTGGAAAAGAGCACTGGATTACAGAAGTCACATTTAAGACTCTACTTATAATCATCTCTCCTTTCAGATCTATCATTTCTTAACAATGTGTCTGATTCTTTCTTCTCCACAGACAGGTAATCAACTCCTATCAGATCCAGACCTGTAGCTGAAGTACAGATCTGACATAGCTTCAAATATTTGAACTAGTCGATGTGTGTTTGATTAAGACTGTCAGAAATTTAAACATCCTTTGAAAGACGGCACGCCACAAGATAAGAAAAATCAACCTAAATAAATCATGCCATGCCTGTGATTCAGTATGTATTTAACCGCTGTTTGCAAATCTAATACTTTTACTGTACAGTGGGCTTGGGAATAGACAGATTTGAAATTCACAGTTTCAATAGAATAAATAAAGTAAAGAAACTGTCCCGCCTCAAAACAGAACAAACAGCAAGAAACAAAAGATCTGGAAAATAAAAAAGCAGAGCAGCTAACAGCAAAGACAGAGCGAATAATGTAATAAATCCCCTCTACCAGGCAGATAACAGGTCTCCCCGTTGCGTTTGATGCACCCCACAAGACAGATTCTGGCATTTCAACTGACATGGTACATCTTTCACACTGCTGATTTCAAAAGTTATGCAGTGTGAATAATTTCTCCACAAAATGTCGACCTCTACTGCCGGATGAAGCTTTTATGTCAAAGTACAGAAGACATAAACGTCCAAACATGAAAAATATAATAAGACGTGCGTTCTGACTTTATTCTTTTTCTCTTCTTTCTTGTCTTACTCCCCTCTCATGATTGTGATTGTTTCCTGATTAGACAGTTTTAATATCGGTCCCAGTGGGAGGCTGTTACCAGGGATACAGCCTAGGCTGCAGCGCGGCATGTGGCTAACTGTTACAGCTAAGACGTCCCCGGGTGATTTTTCATTAACTGGTCATAAAGGAGGCTCTGTGTGGAGCCATTACAAGTGGCCTCAGATCTTCTCCACAGAGCACTCAGAGGTACTACCAGAAAGGAAAAAAGAGTGAGACAGGGAGGGAAATATGGAGGCAATATTGCCTCTGAAGAACAGTTCCATTAGTTATTGTTTGCTTTTCAGCTTTTCGCATTTTTTGCCCATTTTTTCCAAATTTAGAAAGCCAAAGCCCTGCTTCAGTCCTCATGAATGCCAACCCTGCTGTTTGCCCGAGGAGGGCTACAGGCAGACATGTGCTACCTCCGTGACACATGGTGCCACCAGCCGCTTCTTTTCACCTCGACCTCGCCAGCTCCCCACCTGCGATTGCAGCCAATTATGTTTGTGGGAACACAAAACCAAGCTGGAGGTACTGCTACTGGGAATTGAGCCAAGTTAAAGCCATTGTTAAATATTTAATTACACTGTGTGTCTGGCATATAATGAAAGTCTACCACTGATCATTTGAACTTGTGGCCCTCCAACATCCAAATCTATACTGCAGTTACACTGTATCCCTGCAAGACAATGTGAAACACAAACCTTACATGGACTGTGTATAGTATGGCTGTCAAGTTTTCCACTGTCTACATTAGGATTTAGCACACCAAGAGTTCTGAGAGAGCCAGATCATCCATCAGCATAATATACTGCAGCCTGACAGAAAACTACACGGAGCCATTGTCATGAAAAATGGCAAACAGCGCAGACAGATATATGAGGTTGAGACTATTACAGAGGCGATCAGCACCAGAATTCTGAGTTTATCTAATGAGACTCATCACACTCGCCTAGGTTCATTTGTGATGTGCACAAAATGTGAGTGATTCACATTATCTGAATGCATAAACTATGTAACCCTAACAATAATGTAAATGTATAAATACACAAAAGTTGGTGACTAAGTTTGTCAAAACTGCCGTATAAAAAAGTAAAACTAGGGTCAAAGCTGTGACAGACTAATGCTCTGCCCTGCAAAACTGATATTCTTCACTATGAAGATCATTTTATGACATTATGTTTAGACTAGGCTGGGCACAGCAGGATGGCACAGGGAATGAAGTGACCGTCCCTCCCCAAGATGAAGCCGACCCTGACCTCTGACCTCACCACATAAGACGGCAAGAGAATTTAAGAGATGGCCGATGTCCTATAATATGAGTATGCTCACCTTGTAATGCGTGTAACGTAACATCTGTACACAGACTCCCATCCTAATGCACTGGGGCAGTAGCTCAATCCTGCTACTCTATACCCAGAGTCCTGCTGGTTTTATGTCCTGCCAGGTAGTTAATTGCATTCACTTGGTGTCCGAGATGTAAACCACTCCCTGATTAGACAGCAGGAATGAAAACCAGCAGGACTTCGCGTTTGGACGGTGAGGACTGATAACTACCGGGCTTGGTGAGACCTAGGCCTTTCTAACTTTCGAAACATCATTTTCACAAATACGTTTTTTTTTATTAGCAAGACTCTTAAATAACAGCATTTCTCGTGGATGTGACAGTTTATAGATCATTCAGTATGGGGTGGAAAATCTCCTCCTCCTTCTCTCTTTTGTGGTTAAACTAGAAATCTGTTTTCCATTATCATGGTGGGAGAGAGGAGAAATTTGATTTGCTCAGTTAGATTTGTCTTGGAGAAAGCTGATTTCCTATCCATGTACAGTATATACATCACCGGCTTTCTGAAAGCCCATAGCCTCTTCTGTAGATTGATAAATAAAAGCTGTGCTTTGAATATCTTGCTCTTAAGCTCAAAGCAGAATTATCAGTGCTCATCATTATACTGTATCGGCCACAAAGATATTCATCGCTGTTTATGCAGGAATTGTCAGAGCTGGTTGCACTTGGTATCAGTAAATACGAGATTAATCCTGAATGGAGACCTGAATATTCATGTCAACAAAAAGAATGACTCCAAAGCTCCAAAGGAGTTTGCGAAGCCACTCATCAGCATGGTAACATTCTGGACTTGGTAATAACAAGTCCATCATTTGAGTCATACACTGCTGTCTGCTCTTTAAATGACATGGTCGAACATTTCAACAACACTATGTCATCTGTTTTAAATATTGCTGCCCCTGTAAGGGTTAAAAAGAGGTAAACTGTCAGAATCTCCTCATGGTTAAACAACAGCAGTGTTAATGAGAGCAAGAGAATCTGTCAAGCAGCTGAAAGAATATGAAGGAACAAAGAGCTCGCAGTTCACTGTAATATGTACAAAGAAGCCATGACTGTCAACAACAAAGCAGTAGTCTAGCAAGAAAAGAATAACTTTTCCAAGACTATCACAGAATGCTCGGATCTCTAGAATATTATTCTCCACTATTGGCCAGCTACTAAGCAGTGCCCCCATCTGTCCACAGTTCTCTACATCAAACTGTGAAGAACTTACATCGTTCCTCAACAACAAAATAGCCTCGATCAGATCCAGTGGTGCTGCTGAGGTCAACACAGATGAGCTCAATAAACCCTGTAAAAAAGATGTAACCATGGGAAAAGTCACCAGCATTACATTTACTGAGCTCTGCAATACTGTCACCTCCTGCGCTGACCCTGTACCTACAGCATTTACAAAGCTGGTGTTTGACAAGTGTGTCAAGATTGTAAAGACATCTCTGCAGACAGGCATCCTCCCCAATGCATTGTTGTAACACCATTACTAAAGAAATCACTCGCTAACCTTCCATTCATCAGTAAGTTACTGGAAAAGATTCAGGGTAAATTAACGCCTTTCTTAAAGAAAAGAACATTCAGGGGGACTTTCAGTCAGGCTTTAGAACCACAGCACTGAAGCTGCTCTGACTAAAAAAATCAGTGACCTCAGACTAAATCCTGATGAAATAAGGTCTCAGTTCTCGTCCTCTTAGATCTAAGTTCAGTGTTTGATATGATTGACCATGATATCTTAATCAAAGGTTACAAGTCTTGGGGTTATGTTAGATTCAGATCTAAGCTTCAAGTCTGAACATCAACGAGGTGACAAAAATTCATTTTTCCAACTTAGAAAAAGTAACTGAAGTACAACCATTTATAAATCAGAAAGATATTAATGCACTACTGACTCACCTCCCAACAAAAAACACTGAAAGACCAGCTGATTCAAACCTCTGCTGCACCGCTATTAACCAGCACGAGAGGACATCAGTCCAGTTTTGATTGATTTTAAGGTCCTTCTCCTTTCATACAATGCGCTTAATGGACTAAGACCCTTAACCCAAGTCTTCACCCTGAAATGTAATGATTTCATAGCAGGGACTTGTGAAAGAAAGAAACTGAAAACACCTGCTATGATGCTATTGTGAGGAAGTCCGTTACATCAGCATAGTGTAGAACTGAGTGAGAGATATGCATGAAAGCTACGAGATGACAAACTAAACCCAGTAATGTGGAGCACTACACCGACCTTTTGCTGCCCTGTGTGATAAGTACCGAATTACCCTTTCAACTCTGTCCTTCTAGGGAGCAGTTTAGTTTGCAGTGTTAAGATCAGTTCTGGAGACCTTTGCCTCAAGATTTAGATAACACTTCTAACCTTTGGAGTTAATCAGAGTAAACACCAGCTGGTTCCCAGAAGGGTACTTGAAAATACACATTGTGTATCTTGAATATTAACATGCTGGAGCGTACACCTGGAACATTTTTTTCAATACTGGAGTCAGTAAAATTCAATCGCTAACCCTCATATCCAGCTTCTCTGTCTTTCTTCATTAGCACATTATTCATATGCAAGTAAACACCATCCTGTGTCACACAGGGAAAAGAAATCCAGCTTTCAAAATTCAAACATGGTCACTTTTTCAAATGTAGCTGCACTGCTGCAATTATTAATTTGCTGAAATATAAATATATAAATATTAAATATATATAAAACACAGGCCTAGCAGTTTGAAAGTGATTCACTCAAACAGCAGCATTTGATCTTTGGATGTCACTGAAGATGAGCTAACGGATAAGATACTGAAAGCTCCTTAAATTTACAATGAGCTTCTAATTATGTTTGCATACGATGGAACTAAAATTGTTTCACTAGTATTCAGCTAAATATGCACAATATGAAACCAAGCAACTATACTTGAATCATGAATCAAAGTGTCTATTTTGATTGCAACAACCTCCACTTTCATTGTAACCATTGATGTTTATCTTTCGCTTTCATGTTTTTGTTTACACAGTTTGTGCGATTATGCGTTTTACAATTCAGTTTCAGTTCTGGGAAAAAGTTCCCATTGGCCAAAAACTTTCAGAGTAACAGGTCAAAGGCCTGCAAGTGCAAAAATTGATACAAACTGTATCAGAACTGAAAATGAAACTTTCAGCAGCATACACGAATAAAAATGATTGCAAAATAGAAACTTTGAAGAGTGAAATGAAAGAGGATAACTTTCCAAAGGGACACTTTTTTATGATAAAGTGTAGGTTTGGCTGTTGTTTTGGTTTCAAAATATTTTTATTCCCTCTCCATTACATCTATTTCATTTGACACTTGAGTGATTTGGTGGAATAATATCAAAACAATTGTAATTCCATAAAGATCTGTCAATCTTCACTTCTTTGACAAACGTTGTTGAAATTCAGGTCACTGAAGGAAAGTTACTTCTGAGGTTTAGATAAATGAGGCACTCTTGCGTATCATTGCCTTAAGACTGATGCCCAGTGATACCAGAAATACTCAGATTTTTACTTTCTTTTTACTATTGCGGTATTGATAAATAAAAAAACAATATGTTTATAGAATATCTCTCTGTAACATATTTCCATATGAAATGTAGTTATAGTCCTAAACATAAAAGTAAAAGTTTTTCCTTTAGTTTTAGCCAGTACTTGAATAAAAAAGGAAAATAAGGAATAAAAAAGGAAAAGAATTATTTTGACAATTCAATGAGGCTATACTTGGAAGTGGAAAGAGTCAGGTCTGTATTAGGTTCACATTAACATCAGTTTGAGAGGAATGAAGTTGGGAAAGTGTGAGAGAGAAAAGAGCAAGAAAGATGGCAGCATAAGGGAAAGGAACATGGGTGAGGAAAGAGAAACTAATTATCATAAATTGTGACCTGTTTTCTTCAGCATAAATAAGCATTAAGAGGAAGAGGAAAAGAAGGAAAGAAGCAGTCAAAGAAAATTAGCTGCTGGAAAAACAGGACCCTTGCATAGTGGGTCAGATGCGACCACTGCGATGGCCCATTTATGAAAGTAAGAGCTTGGCATGAAATGCTGTTTTACTCCATCTTAGACTCTTCCGTTGAGCAGGATTCAACAGCTTTACAACAGAAACATGTTGTGAGGATAAGAACAACTGAGACAAAGACAACTGTACGGGAAACTGGGAGCCAAAGAGCCAGAGGGAGTCGGGGGAAAGACACTTACTTTAGCCAGTTGTGATAATGCCAGACGTTCTGTGGCTGATTTGAAAACCGCTGTGTTCTGCTTTTTGTAGCGCTCCTCTGTCTTCTTTTCTGCCTGAACGCAAACAGCATTCCCAGACATGTGCACACACATTACAATTAGGATTTGAAAGTTTTCTGTCAAATAATTACAGAACTTTTTATCAACTCATTATTTATTTATGCAGCCCAGGATCGCAAATCACCATTTGCCCTAAAGGGTCTTTACAATCCATACAGCATAGCTCACCCTCTGTCCTTAGACCCTCAAGCTTTATACTTGAGCTGTATTATGATCAGGACTTTTTTTTAAAAAAAGAAAGAGTGACTATATAAATTATAAATTATTATTTATTATTATTATTATTATTACCTCATACTGTCCTGGACTTGGGGCCTCTATTGATTCCTTGTTGTGGAAGATGCAGCTGCGTTCAGCAGTGGAGCCAAAGCCTCCCTTCCTGGTCCTCTCTAAAAATGCTTTTTTAAAACTCTCCCGGGCTAATCCGTGCTCGAACACATTGTAGGACCCTGGACCTGCACAGGGCACAGAAACGTGGGGTTATTGTAGGTATTTGTGCAGAGTATGTGTTTAAATAGTCCTTTCACTGTCCTGAAATAAAATAGTTCAAGACAAGATCCTGAAGTGCTTATTTTCCCTAATACCTATTAATTCTGTCCAAACCTGCCTTGTGATGCAAAGCAATCCACACAGGGGACACAGACATCAGACACATGCAGCGTAGGTGTAACTTTGGCTTTGTGTCTTTCATTTTTGGCAGTGTGTGTAGACTTCATACAGTGTTGACTTAGGCTGAAAATAACACATGCACTACACCTGTGCCTTGCAGAGTTTCATACGGGGACACTCGTGTGTTTCTGCTATTTTAATTGTTGTCTTCTCAGCGGTGCGCCTGCTTTGGTGACAGCTTGAAAAGAAAATCCTCAAAAACACTGAAGGATGGTTCTCCATATCTAATAACGCAGTTTCAGAGAAAAGCCTGTGTACTGCATCTTAAGAAAACACTCAACTGAAAGACACATACATATAGATACAAACATATGCAACAATTGAAAACATAGAAAGAGAAAGTAAACATAGAAATGCAACAATTTGCAAGGGAAAGCAAACGAGAAACAACAGAAGACGTCTGGTTTGGATTTGGAGTTTTTACACATAATGTGTAAGATTAAAACACATAGTATGAAAAAAGACTCATTTTAAACCAATTTTAGACTTTTGGTTCCACTGTAATTTCAAAAGTGAGATGCAAAACTGGATAACTCATACTTCTACAACATAATGGTTCACTCTTGGGACAATACGAGCATACACACACATACACATGCACATTTTAACCATGTATTTATGTACACATAAAAGAGAGGTCTGTACAAGGATGTAAGCATTGGAGGTGCAGTAGGGCACATTGACAAGATCACAGACCAGTGGCATAGGTCGCTCAAGTGCTGATGATACCTGATAGTATATGGATATTAAATAACAATGCAATGCTGGATCTGGGTTGCACCTGTAAAATGTGAAAACTTCTATATGAAAGAGGAATATCACTTTGAATGGCATTCATATTGAGCACAGCACAGACTGGCACATGCTGATGACATACATACTGACCTGGTGTGGAGCATTTTTTGGGAGTGAATCGGACTGCAGTGATGCCAAACGGGCTTTTCTTCACTCCTGTGGTCTTCTTCAGCAGCTCCAGGGCACAGCGCGGGTCATTGTATACACCAACAGGGGGCGACACTTCTTTCACATGGCTGAACCTCTAGTAAAGGGACATAAATGGCAATGAGACAGATGAAGGTTTGGTTAGAATATGAGTGTGAGAGAACATGAAGGAGGACAGAGACTTGGAAAAATGCATCTGAAGTCCCAAGCACACAACTTAACAATTAATAGCACTTTCTGCTGATGATGACACTCAGATCAGCACCGTTTGAAGGTGACAAGCACTCCATTAATTCTCACTAACCTGTGCTCATCTGGAACAAAACAATTAATCCAACTGTGAATATCTGCTTTATCCACAGGAACAAAACATGGCAGAGCAGTGTATCTCTTCACAGTCAGAGACATCAAGCAGAAGCATAACCCGACCGAATATAGACTAACTGCCCACATGTAGACGAGACAAAAGTCTGTGACCACACCATCAGCATTGGGAGGGTTTACTGCTCATTACATACCAGAAAGCACAGTTGGTGGACAGATGAAAACTGGAGCTACAACTTTGAGGTGTTTGAATCAAAGTGTTTGTCTGTAGGTTCAGCCTGACATTGTCAGAGCCAGCTCAGGTTTGATCAGTGTAAGCTGCTCTTTTCAAGCTCTACCCCTGCTCTGTTCAGGTCACATGGGATCAATGGCAGCGACGGAAAAGATTCCTATGGTAATATAATAACTAGATGGGTATTCATAGCATCTGCCTTTCTTACTAATAGCGGCTGTGCAAGGAGAATGATGTAATCAGCTGAGAAATTATGGCTCGGGTTTCTACAGTGGTGGTAAAAACAAATATGCATTTTCAAACAGTGTTAGCATTAAATAACGGAATATATACGTACTTTCAATTATGGATTAACAAAACTAATAATCTACAACTATACCAGTGGCTCTGTGTGGCATACTTAAACACAGTGGTGCTCTGAACTAAATGCTAACGATAGCATGTCAACATATTGCTATGCATGCTGCTGTGTTAATTAATGTTCTCATTAATGCAAATCAGCATATTCATATTCATAATTGGTATTATTATACAGTATAATTCACCGTGTTAGTTTGCCATTTTAGCATTGATATGAACAGTGGGCAGTAAACACAAAGCACAACCAAGGCTGAGAGGAATGTCATCAAAGTAGGAGACAAATTCAAATTGTGACCTGCATCACCAAATCTATAGCGCATCCTGAGGGGGACCTAAATGTCTGTATCAAATTTCATGACATGACAGATGACATGTAATGGATTATTGAGTTTGGCTATGTGAACTTGACACAGTGTTTTGAAAAGTCTGGATTCAAGAGAAAACTCTTTCACAATTCTTTGATATTTCAGGCTGGACTAAAGTGATGGACTGATCATCCATCCTTCCAACACACTGATTTTGCCATTCATACCATGCCTTTCATGCCTTGTTGCTGTTTTGCAATCCCAATTGCACGCGGAAACTTGAAAACCAAAAGACACTACAGTGAACTGAGAGAAAGCAGAAAGCACAAAAAAGGAAGAACAAGAAAAAAGAAAAAGAAATAACTGTATGAGACAAAGAATAAAAAAGAATAAAATGCATACAGCCAGAACAAAGTGGTGAGATGAGGACAGAGAAAATGAGATGGCGTAAACAGCATCTGCAACTCCAAAATAATGATGCACACTATCAGGTATATAATGTTCTTTGAATGTTTTGCTGATATCAGAGCTGATTCAGTGCTGTAACTGCTTGGCAGCTTCACTTCCAGGGTATAAATGTGTTTATCTGATAGCCTATTGTAACAACACAGGCAATCAAGGAACCGAAGCAGATAAGCTGCCTTTTCAGTCAAAATAACTGAAGGTGAACTGAGTTTCAATGTAGCTCTACACTTCTCTGCAGCCTCTCACGACTGAACCATGCAGCTGGTTGTTACTGAACACAGCAGAGGAATAAAAAGAACTTGATTCTTACAAATACCAGCATGTCCACATTAACAACGCTATACACACACACACACACACACACACACACACACACACACACACACACAGAAACAGAAACACACGCACACTGCTGTGTTTCCATCAGTTTTGGCGACATAACATTGGCTTACATTCATTTCCTGGAGACTTATCCTAACCATGACCACTTCTTGCCTAACCCTAACCTATCCCTGACCTTAACCCAGGTCTTCATCCTAAAATTTAATGATTTACATTATGGGGACTTGTGTTTTGTCCTCATAAGGAAGGTGAGTCCCCACAATGTGAGTGTGTTACCAGATTTATGGCTCCACAACGCGAAGAATACTTGGCCACACACACATACTCACACACACACACTCGTGTTTCCATCACTTCTGGGTATATTGCACAGACTTACATTCATTCCCTGGAGATTTCCCCTAACCATAACCACGACCCTCATCCTAACCTTAACCCAAGTCTTCACTCTGATTTACATTATGCGGACTTGCATTTTGTCCCCATAAGGAAGACGACTCCCCACAATGTGACTGTGTTAACAGATTTATGTCCACACAGCATGAGTAATACACGTGAACCTACATCTACGTACACACACACACAGACATCGGATCCCTGAAGTTACCTTAATAATGTCTGAAACATGAAATAATTTGTTAGTTTCCTGAGAACAACTGATGCAAGATTCTCGAGTTCATTTGATATGCAAGCGTGCGTGTGTGTGTGTGTGTGCACGTATGTGCGTGTGTGTCATAGTTGGCTCTGACCTAATTTCCCTGGCCACATGCTGTGTTTGTGCGTCGACCCTGTGATGTCGTCACTGACACCCACCAAGGAACTGTCTGTGTGTGTGTGTGTACGCGCACGCACATGTGTCACAAGTCATCTCCGATGCAGAACTGAGAGCGACAGTTTTCTTAGATCTTCGTCTCCCTGTGAGTCCGGTTCCATCTGACACTGTTACCCTGCGGAGGGATGAAGAGGAAACGAGGGAGCGAAGGAAGGAGGGAGGGAGGGGGAGATAAGAGGAACAGCTGGAATCTTCCAGTTCTTGCCTCTTCCCCTCCCTTTGACTTCCCAATTTCCCAGTATCAAAGCATTAATATGACACTTTGTGAAAACATGCATTTTCCTCGACTCTGCTTGCCCTTGCTCCCCTACTCATTCCCCATTTGCCTTTTTGTTCCCTCCTTTCCACTTCTTCATTAGCTCCCACTCTATTATCTCTTTTATTCTGGATATTTTTTAAGGCTACAAGATGCTTCTATTTCCCTCATTTATCATTCGATTTCCCTTCCCTCTACTCCAGTTGCCATTTCCTTCTTCTTTCTCCTCATTTATGGATATTTTTATCTCTACTCCATCCTTTCTATTCATATGTTGTTTCATCCTTGAACTTCTTGTGTCCCTGGAGACCATCTTCCCTATTAGTGCCACACAACCTTTAATAAGTATATATTCATTTATATATATATAAAATTAAGAATCACTTTAATTTGTAATTTGGGAGTCAATGTTAAAAGCCACACATTCTTAATTAAAATCATGTGCGGTGGATTTTCTAATTTTTAGTCAAAATTTTTAGTCAACACTTAGTAAGCACAGAACCTTAAGGCCATGAAACCCATTCAAAATCATAAGACATTTAATCCTTAACCTTTCTGTAGCTGACTGTAGCTGAGCTCCCGAGAGCACAAAATAAACACTTTCTTACAAAGCATTGTAATGTGAAGTGTGTTGATGTTGTGTTGATAGAAAAATGAGCTTTCTGTCATTGAGACTTGTCCCAGTATTGCATGATCTTTTATCTCTCATGAGCCATCAATCATCAGGCCTGATACACACAAAGGGGATGCAGGTTGCCAAAACATGAAGCTGAGGACTTGAGTGGAATGTTGAGGAAATTGATTACTATATATCATATACAGTACTGTGACATTGGCTCTCAGCTATAAATAAAACAAGCAACCTAAATCTACTGACAGCACTGCGGTATCTCCACCCTCTCTCGTCTGATTCCCATCACTTCAGTACGTTCAAAACCATGCTGGCCATATTCTCACATGCGCTTTGAGTATAAAATCCTCAAATTAACCTGGTCTTGAATCTGTGTCCCATTATCTCTGTGACCTCATTCAGGCATGCACACCCTCCTGCCCTCTGTGCTCAAGTAACCTACCCATTCTCCACCACCCCTGCTCAAAAACATGGGCAACAGAGGCCCCACACTATGTGGAAGGCTCTGCATGAAGAGCTCAGGATTGAACCCAGTCTAAACAGCTTAAAGAAACACACCTTTTTCAACACCTGATCAAAATCAGACAGTCAGTCCCTACAAGGTTGTGTGCTTTTGTTCTTGTATAACTATCTGTACTGGTTTGCATCACTGTCTGTTGGCACTTTGGGTGTAGAGAGCTTAACAAATACAAACAAATTATTACTTGTGTTATTGTTATCAATTGACCTGTCTGCGCGTGCGCGCACACACACACACACACACACACACTCACATTCCTCAGTGATAATGTTACAGGACTGTCACACTAACACAGCATGAGACCAGACAAAGAAACTGCAGTCATACAAAATCTTTTGCTCACGTTGAAACTTTTTCAACCAGTGGGGATGCATCTCTGCCTTTTTCTGCAGCCCAGGGTGGATTTATGCCTTCGCATTGACTGACGCACACTGCCTGTAAAATTCTCTTCACACTTAGTCTCACCTCAGCTAAACAGTGGAACTGAGGCTTTGTTTGGTTGGGCACAAGGGCACTTATGCCATTTCTGTTGTTCCATCACTCTCCGGCCTCATTAATACACATTAACAGACATTAAGACCTTTTGTCAGTGAGGTGCCCAAAGAGGCGCCTTGCATGGATAACATGTTTGCTTTGGGCATGATTTTCCTTGAATGTTAAGTACTTGTGTTTGTATGTGTGTTTGGAAATGGAACAACAGGAAGCATAACAAAAAAAAGCCACCTTTAAAATAGATGACGCATCAATGTAAGTCAGTGAGTTCTACAGAGACACAGATGCGTCCATGAATTAGGCTTTATCAAAGCCAGTTGGGCAATGTTGGATTGACAGTTGGACACAAAGACCAGTTCTACAGCTGACTTTGAATGGACATGGTTTGTTTTGGCCTTGAAACAGCAAGTCTTGTAACTCCTTCCCTTCTCTTCAAATGCTCACTCACTTTCCAACTCAAACACTTCTCTCAGTCAGTTTTCCTCTCAGCTCTCCGTTTGCTCCTCCGGCTACACCGCTTTACTTCTTCTACCCTTCCTCTCATTTCTCCTTTTCGACTAAAAGCTCAATAATTCAACTGTGCATTACCAACATTTTTCATTACCTCACAACTAATTTTACATAGGCTGAAACTTGTTTAAATTGAAAGTGCAAATCAATGATTGGCAAGTTTCCAACAAATGGGTAATATATATAATAACTCTTACAGTTTGAATGCATTTCTGCGGGTGTGTGTGTGTGTGTGTGTGTGTGTGTGTGTGTGTGTGTGTATGTACACATGTATATGAAAATGTGGGTGTGTTAATTTGACATGGCATTTTCATGTCGGCAGCACTTGTGGAAATGTCCGTATTGTATCTGTCTGCACCAAAATTCCCACACATGTGTATATCTGGCTGTTCTATGTGTGTGTGTGTGTGTGTGTGAGAGAGAGAGAGAGAATACACTGTCACATTGTGCCTGTGTGTCAGAGTGGTGATTGAAACATCATTCAGAGAGTTTCACCGGAGTGAATCAGTGGGGCAGTGCCACAGAGGAGTTCAGCTATTCCTGAGACGTAAAACCACACATTTTCACATCCTTCATCTCCAGTCCTCTGAGCCTCTTAATAAACTCATCTTCACCCCAATCTGAAGAAACCCTCCACTCTCAGCACATCAATTAAACAAGCAAAGCCCGACTCAGTGTCTTGGATCTGTGGCTTAATCTTACATATTCCATATTAAAATCCAGTCTCCTTTGAGAAGTTGTAAAGTGAATATATTAGCCTCCCATAGATTATGTCTGAGGAGTCTTTTCAATAAGGTCTGATTGTTTTCTCTGTGTTTAGTGAATTATGCAGAGTAATACCACTAAATTTACGGCTCTGAATGTGTTTATCTTAGTTGGTATAATCAACATTTGTGCATGACAATCTCCCTCTCAGAGTGGGGCCTGATCTGTATCATTACAGCAAATGTACAAGATAAAGATGTTAAATTAGTTTTAGCTATACATAGCTTCATGAAGTTACACAGCTACTCATTACAAACAGTACAAGTTACTGCTGTTCTTCAAGCACCACTAATCAATATTTTTATATTAAGAAGGAATCAAATGACTATGTGCAAGGTGACAGGTGTTGCTCTGATAAACCCACTGCACACTTCTTACTCAGCACCAAATGGTATGCAGAAAACGTCAGCGATAAGACGGCCGGTGTCTGTGGGGTCGGGCTATTATCGGGCTGAAATCGTGTAGTCTGAACCCAGAATCAGTGTCCACACAACTAAAACAAAACCAAAAAAAAAATTTACATAATGTTTAATATGTTATCTTTGTCTGATTTTTATCAATTATATGCAACTCTATTGTCTGATGGTAACAGTGGAATGACCAAAATTACACTTCCTGGGAAGAGATCACTGTAGTTCTGGAGTGTAGTGCTGAATGCATGCACACATTGAATCAATACAACAGGAGGGTGAAAGCAAAAACACAAAAACTGAAATAGGCCCTGGTGGACAAAAGCAGCACCATGGTTGCAAGAGAAAGAACCTGCTCTATATTATACAACCTAATTCACCTGAAAATGCACCCACAGGCCTGCACACAAAGGCCTGAATGACTTTACTGTGAACTGCGTCTAGTTCTGTTTGGTTGGTACCTCAGTCTGAGAGAGGAAGGGGCAGGAGAACTTTGACAGGTTCCCACTGGACATCACAGGCTTCTCAAACTGACTCCTGATGTGATACTGACCTGGACCAGGAACTCCCTGAAGGGAAGCAGAAAACAAGAGATATACATATAGATGATAATATCTTTAGTTACAAGCTTTGCTTTCGTAATATCTTCTTATTGACACAACTGCATGACAAGTGATAGAGAAGCAAGCCCGAGGAAGCGAAAGAGTCACTGAGAGCAAAGAGGTGAAGAAGACAGACAGTTGCTTTGATTTCTTTTTGTCTTCAAGGTAAATGAAGGGAACCTGGAGGTGAGGGGAGGAGGAAGTGGAAATACTACTATGAGGGTGAGTTGAATGAAAGACACGGCAGAGAAAAATGAAGAAACGGCAGATGATTGCACAACTTGAGAAAACACAGAAAAAGCATAGCCAAGAAAAAGCCCTTTGCTTTCTCTACTCTGCAATGAAGTCATTTACATTTAAAAAACAGGCAGCGAGCGGGAGAGGAGCGTGTGTTGCTCCTTTCAGAGCCATAGGAAACAATCATGTCATGTGCCAACTCAAAACTGCTGCACCAGTAATTATTGTATCTCGCAAACCAGTTAACAACAGCAGACCTCACAGTCACAGAGGTGCTGACAGTGAGAGGCATGGAAAAACACACACACACACAGATGCACGCACGTTCCCACATTCCTTAGTTCAGGGCCAGGACATTTCAGCATTTGTGGTAAACCCACAAGGTTGCTGGGCCAGAGGTGCTTTAACTAGGTCTGCAGTAAAAGAGCACGGATTTCTGTGGAGATTGTTAGCAGTTACACCCACGTTGTGAGGGGGAACAGTGTGGAATTTCAGCACAAAATGTCTTCCCAATGCCGTAGGACAGCTCAATTCTTATTCATGAACATTGACTGCAATGTGTTCTTGCCAGACACAAGGTTCCTGTCCTCAGAATCTGAAATGTCACATACAGACAAACAGCATGTTGACCACAAAGCTGCCACTGACTTTTCTTAAGACAAAATGTAATAGATTTCTGGGATAAAGACGCAGAGTGCAACACCATCAGCTCTGTGGTAGACTTGGTTGGTGTCAAATAAAGGTCATCATGATTTTAAGCTAGCTAAACTCTGATGTCAAATGATGTCATGTGCTCTGCGTGAGGAATTCAAGTTTGCGATTGTGTAGAAAAGATTTGTGGTTATAAAAAAAAATGATTGCCTTTCAGCTGTGGAAGCCAAAATATGTACTTGTAACTTAAATGTGTGTTTTCATGTGTTTCACACACACAGGTTTCTGCTTCGTATTTGCATTCAGATGCTCACAAAAGCATCTATGTTGATATCATTTTAGCTCTTCTACAACCACAAGTCTTATTCTAAGGGTGACACAACCACAGGCTTTGGCATTATCTCTGAACGCCTTTTTACAAGCTCAAAAACATAATGACCCTTATTTAAACCTGTGCAAACACAGCATAATCCCAATAAATTTAACTGTACATACTGTACAACAAATACGTCTCAGTGCTTTGCTCAGTTTTAAGGCAGGTAATCCGAGATCCAGTGTTAGACAGTTGTGCCAAGTTCTTTTTTTCTTCTTTTTTCCCTTGTGGGAGCTTCCCCTTTTCTAAGAATAACAAGTGCTGCAAACATAACAGCATCATCCATGATGATGTTAACGTGGAATTCAGAGCATTTTAAAGATGAACTGACAGTGAACTTCATATTTTCAGGGTAATGTTTCTGTTTTTCTTTTGATTGCAGGGATCCACACGACAATGGTTTGTTAAAGTGGTTTGTTCAGTCGTCGCCCTTGCCATGTCAGAATGCCTATTAAATGGGAAAATCCCACACACAGACTCTTAAACTCTATGGGACGCCAGCAGCCCCAAGCCATTAGAGGCAGACTGTCTGCTGATCTCTAGGAAGTAAAGGTGTTTGTCCTGAGTGTCCCCACTGTGGGTAATGACCCATCTGGTCAGTGTATGTGTGTGGGAGTACATGCGAGTTGAGGTGTCAGGTACTAATGATGATGGATGGAAGGTGCAGCCATCACGGTAGGGGGTCCAAATACAGCATGGTGTACACATACAACCATACAGAGAAGGCAAAGTTGTTGACTCAAAGTCACAGGATGAATTATCGTATTTTCACTCACTGGTATTTATAGTCCATTTTACTGGCCATGCATTCTACAAACAGAGGTAAAACAAATGCAATACAACATAACGTATAATGAACAGCAAAATTAAAAAAAATAAAACCTAAAGGAGAGGCAGCAAAGCAAAATGTTCAAAGAACAACAGGATGAGAAGACGTACAGGCAAAGGTGCGAGTCCTTGACAGGAGGGATACGTTCACCTTTCTCTCCACAAATCCAGTCCCACATTTTTCAGACTCTGCCTCGCCCACTCTAACCCCCCAACCGCAGAAATAAGGCATCACAAAGCATTACTCTGGCAGCACACTCAAGTTCACATGCAGGTGAGTAACTCCCCTCGACTCAACCGGCTCCAGCGTAGCAATGTGTGTTTGTGTGTGTGTGCGGCTGCCAGAGTGTGATGAGAGCTTATGTTCTACTGCCCTCTATGGGCAAACAGATGAACTGATGAATTAAAACAAGAGAGGGAGGAGGGGTTGAATCATTTCATCTTAAATCAACTGTACTTGAGTAAATCCAGAATAAATCCGAAGTACTTACCTTGACTCTGTTCTCACTGTAAATCACGGTGATCTACTATGATTCATTCTTAATCTGCAGTTTTCAAATCCTGTTGTGTCAAGATTTTATCTGAGTCAAAGTGCAGTGAAGAAAGAAGACAAGATGTTTAACTGGCAAAGAGAAATGATGTCTGCTTAGGCAAAAAATATTCACAATTTAACTTGTCATGTCTTATTGTACAGTAACCTCCACAAATTTATAAAACATGTTAAAATGGGCAGAAATTGTTAACACCTGAGGATTCCAGGTTAAATGGCAGGAGCATGCGAGCAAACATTGTACATGACCTACAACATTACTGATTCATAATGTGGTTATGATAACTTGCAATGTACTTTAAATTAAGCGTTACAAGCATTGAGTTATATCTCTTGTTCTTACAATCCCAAGATTGACAAAATATTCAGATATTTCTTAATATACTAACTACAAACTGATGACAGGTTCTCAAAGTTTGCTGCTTCTCTCAACAGCAGAAAGAAGCAAAAAAACTCAGATAAACCCACTAACACTATGTTCCCAACACCAGACAGACAAAGTTCGAGACTAGCTAAAGAACATCGAGCCAAATATTTACCTCAGGAGTGATAGAGGGCAAAAAAGAATGAGGAGGAGTGTGAATATCAGACTTACATTCATCAGGTTGGCAGAATGACTCCAAATGAATGCTATTATTGCTGTCATTACTGCTGCAACAGTTTTCTTACACGTCCACCATATCAACTTTAATAAGGAGATAATATGTCAATGCTGTCTTTGTAGCTTCTTGTGCTGCACCAAGTCCCCAAAAAATCCAATAATGCAGATTTTAATTGCCACTTGCTGCCACAGCGGCAACAGTTACATAGGCTCACTTCAAAGGACTATGTCCCCCACAGGGGCAGAGCTTGACACTGATCCCAGTCCGCTAAAGTTTTTATCTCTTACACTTTGCCTTCATCTAAGCTTAGCATGTATAGCGCAACATGGGCACAAACACCCACCAACACAAGCGCATACTCGCCTTCTTTTCCTCTTGTTTAGGCAGCAGCTCGTGGTAGCGAGGGATGATTAGCTCAGCTCTGTCTTTCTGCTGTTTCTGAAGATTCACATTCTCATAGTGCGTTTTAAGGTTTCTGAGACAGACAAAGACAACAGCAACGTCTTTGAGACAAGAAGACAGAAACAAGCACACTGACGAGATAGAAATAAAGGGGGGGGGACATGCAAAAATATAAGAGAACAAAGTAAGAGGAATGGGGACATAGAATATATTGAATAAGAGGGGAGGAGATTTGTGTGATGGAACAGTGAATAGGGAGAGACAAAGCAAAGACAGATGGGAGCAGAGGACTAGAGAGGGAAGAAATGAATTAGAGAAGGAGGAGTGAAAAAATTAGTCTCTGTCAGACTGCAACAGGAGTAAACACGGCACTTTCAGTCAATTTGAAATGATTCCAATAATCACGTGTATCAAAAACATTTGTGTTGGCATGCAAATGTCAGCCTCCACGTATGCGTATACAGTCTGCCTGCTCACAAGAACACTTTCACATGAATGTTATTACTCCGTCCATTCCTTTATGAATACTGTGGCTGGGCTGGATGTGTGCCCACAGATGTAGAAGTGCTTAGTAAGGCCCATTCTCTGAGGCCATCAATAGAAACTATGTGAGAAATGTCAAACATAATGCCCCGGCTGTATGATCAAAGCAATATTTCACATTGGTGAAACAGCTTCTCTGTTTAGTACGGATCTCAGTAAGAGCTCAAAAGCAGTGAAATGCTAAGATTGGATGCCCTGGAGAACTAATCTAACCGACCTTTTGACTCTTAACCCATGCTTCAAAATGTGAATTCATTACGGTTTTTATTTCAAATACATGCATTGGTTATCAACATCACGATCCCAGCATCACAGATGATGCCACATTCTTGTTAAGTTAGGAAAGTTCCTAAGGTACTGCTAACTTCAGCAGTTCCTACAGTGAACTTAAATGCCAAACCATTACATTGTTCGATAATGAAATAATGCTGTTCTACTTCAGCCGTTAAAAGAGCTATCCCCAAATGGTTTACATGAAATCAAATTTAAAACTGAAAGTGACAGTTTAGAGCAATAGTTTGACATTTTGGGCAATATGTTTATTCAATTTCTTGCTAAGAGTCGATGCAAATATCAATACCACTCTGATGTCTGAAGGGTAAATGCAGTTGTATGAGGCTACAGCCAGCTGCTGGTTAGCTTAGCATCCCATACAACCAAAGACAGAGCCGGGCTAGCTAACGGACTTACAAGCTAAGCTATATTTACCATACAAATCTGAGAAAGGTATCAGCCTTTTCATCAAACTCTTAGCAAAAAAGCATCTTTCACAAAATGTGAAATGTGAAAATTCTTTAACATTTAACACCCCTGCTGGGGCCACTGTTAGGTCAGCACTGTTGTTCAGATGCCACTGCCACTCAATATTTATTCGATACTGTACCATGTCATGTGATACTCACATCTGAGGGTCATAGTGTCCTGGACCCGGTCCCTCCTCCACCATCACCTCACCTCTCTTCCCTTTCATGCTGCCAAAGTGGACTCCTTTATACTTCTGTGCAGAACTCATCTCTGACTACAGAGAGAGAAAGAGTGAGGGGAGAAAGGACAAGAAAAAGAAGATGACAGGAGGAGGGAGACAATGAGATAACAGGAGGATAAATGGATGAACACAGAAGAAGAAAATAGAACTAACTCATTCACACTTATCTGGTTTCCCTTCCAGTCGGGGCTCATGGAGTTAGGGCTGAATGAAATGTGGAGTCCAGCCAAATGTCAGAGTATGTCAGAGATCTAGGGGAGACCCTCCGTCCTTTCTTATCTCTCTGAGTTTTACAGCCTGCTTCCCCTGCCTCCGGCCTTTCAGATAGGACCAGCTCAGTGTGCAGCTTAACAACAGAGAGAGGCTACGTCTGGAAATAAATTGGCCAGCTGTCGCCACACACATTTTAAATATATTAGGTGTGAGATTTTCTCAAACATATATTGCAATGGTGCTGCTAAAAAATAAAAAAAAGTAAGCTTGACTACTGGACTTTGAATCTTCTTCTAATCTTTCTTTGGAACATGTAAGTTAGCCTTTAGCCATGCTAGTGAGTCAGTGAAGCTGTACTCAGACACAATGGTGCTTTGAGCTGAATGCTTAAGTCAGCATGCTCAAAAAAACTATGCTAGCATTGCAGATATAAGGTTTACAAAGATGCTAAGATATAGTTTAGTGTGCTAGCATGCTACCATTGGCCAATTAGCGCTTAACACATCAGTACAGCCTCCATTAGTTCTGCAGGTACTTCATGAATTTCCACACATAACAACGCTACAGGAAGAGTCAGGATAACTTCAGTCTTTAGGCATCAGCCTGTCAGGATCACAACACCACCCTCTCTAGAGCTATGCCACTAATATGCCACACACAGCAGGGAGAGGTATATGGGGTAAATAAAATATGAATTGAAACTTGAAAATAGGATAAGTTATAAGGAAGTTATTTTTCTTAGAGGGCTTCCACTCCAGGGCTGCACGGTGACGCAGCAGGTAGTGCGCGTGCCTCACAGCAAGAAGGTCACAGGTTCAATTCCCAGGTCGGGCCTTTCTGTGTGAAGTTTGCATGTTCTTCCCGTGCATGTGTGGGTTCTCTCCGGGCACTCCGGCTTCCTCCCACAGACCAAAAACATTTTTAGAGTTGATTGGTGACTCTAAAAATTGCCCCTAGGTGTGAGTGTGAGTGTGAATGGTTGTGTGTTTGTGCCCTGCGATCGGCTGGCGACCGGTCCAGGGTGTACCCTGCCTCTCGCCCATAGACAGCCGAGATAGGCTCCGGCCCCCCGCGACCCCGAACGGGATAAGCGGCATAGAAAATGGATGGATGGATGGCTTCTACTCCAATTGACTTCCATTCACATCGGTGACACTGAAAGAAGTCTGCTGCTTTTCACTCCAAAATGAAAACACCTGTACAAAAATGAGACGTTTACAAGTTCTCTTATTGAATCAGAACTCAATGTATCTCAAATCCCTCCCTTTCATTTCTAACTTTTCCTTGACCCAAACTGCCTGTGTCTATTCTGTGGTGCAGGCCAAGGGAGGACGGGCAGGGAGTCTCAAAAAGTTTCTAACTCCATGTGGTGTCTGTCTCCTTATCTCAACTTCAACGGTGGCTGGAGGACAAGATCTGAGGTTCTGTCCCCTGTGATCTACCAATCCAGTTTTGAGGAGGGGAGATAGGAAACAAGGATGCTCAGATGCTTCAAGTTAAAAAGAAAAACATAATGGTTCTGCTTTGCACGCAGATGCATACAAGCACCGTGATGGTATCGCAGCTGGCACTGAGTTCACACTCACAAATTGCCTATTTATGTCAAGGAGAGCTTTTAAAAGCAAAACAAAAACACAGCAACTGGGTATAAACATATTCATTCAGCTTTGATAAAATGGAATGGCAGGCTATTTATTATTTAAATGTGAAAAAAAAAAAGTCGACCATAAATAAAAGTTTACGTCAGCAGGGTCGTGCGTGGGCAGGATCCTGCGGGCTGAAACTGATGGTGTGTTTTCTACATAACATAAACACAACGCAGTATGGGTTTGAATCAGATTCAGGTTCGATGGAGAGGACATGTGTCCAATTCCATTTCCAGTCCATCCATCCATCCATCCATTGTCTATACCCGACCATCCCTTTTCGGGGTTGCAGGGGGGCTGGAGCCTATCCCAGCTGTCAACGGGAGAGACGCGGGGTACACCCTGAACCGGTCGCCAGTCGATCGCAGGACAACATATACAAACAGACAAACCATTCACACTCACACTCACACCTAAGGACAATTAAGAGTCACCACCAACGATTAATGAGCATGTTTTTGGTCTGTGGGAGGAAGCCGGAGTGCCCAGAGAGAACCCACGCATGCACGGGAAGAACATGCAAACTTCACACAGAAAGGCCCGGGGATCGAACCGGGGACCTTCTTGCTGTGAGGCACGCACACTACCTGCTGCGTCACCGTGCTGCCCCCCATTTCCAGTTTAATACTAGATTTCTGGGGATGATATTAACACAGACTCCTTATTAGGAAACAAACTTTGTGGCTGACATATGGCTAACAAATTAAAGGAAAAATCTGTAGAAATGAGTGAAGACAAACTGAATTAAGGTGCTTCCACAGAGTGCACATTTTTATCTAAATTCTGGAACGCATTTTATCACTTACATATCATATTTTGCCAGGGACACGTGAACTGGGAAACCTTGCTTTGCTTTTTCTCTGCATCGTTGCCAACCCCAGCCTCAAAAACCAGTGAGATTGTAACACTCAGTACAAGGATTTACAGCATTTCTGCACACTTGCTGCCCTCATTTCAACTGTGAACACTCGACATATTGAGCATGCAGTGCACAGCAGAAAGAAGGCGGTAACAAATACATGATTCCTACAACAGATTTGGGTTTGTGTGTCTTTCTAAACTGATTCAGGTGCTCTGTCTCCTTCATACTAACACTATCTGGGCTCCATATCACTATCTGGCCAGCTGTGTTATGATAATGTCCCAATCTAATACGACACAGCCTGAACAATATATCTCTTTGTGATACTGTCTCTAAATTGTGTTTTTTTTATTGCATTGTTCACAGTATTTTTTTATGTATCAGTCATCATACATGAATGCAGCAATATGTCTGAGATAAGTCTGTATCTGCCAAAAACTACTCACTATTCAAACATATGAGTGTGTCTCTAGCTCTGTGCACTCGGTTGTAAGTATCAGTCGATGCAGTAAAGCAATTGTTCAGTCGTACAGACGCGAGTCATAAGTTTAGGGTCAATGGATAAAACCGATTAAGATGTTTTTGTTTTTCTCTGTAACATGCTCTTTTGAGTTCTGTCTAATGCCTTATCATTCAAAGGCCGCCCCGGCCACTTTGAAGTAACGTCCTCAGACAAGCGCTTAATTCCGCCTCTCCACACTTTTGAACTCAGTCGGTGCATGGGCCGGGGAGAAGCGTTTGAGTTTAAAGAAATGAGTGTGTCAGATGGGGAGACGGGGGGATGGAAGACAGACAAAAATGGAGGCTGAACTTTCAAAGGCAGAGCAACAGAAGTTGAGATGGAAAAAAGAGCTGTGGATGGATGCACTGCTGATAGCCCTAAATCACAGCGCGCCTCTGTGCCTGCGCCGGTGTGTTGACACAACCTCGGCCAACACTCAAGGACGCTGTTGACTTCCTGTGGTCATTAACAGATGAAAAATGACTTAATTGAGAGCCAGACCAGCAGGCATGTGCATTATTTTAAGTGAATATTGTAATATAGCTTGAAGAATAATTACTAATGGCTCTCTTTGTTGGCATGTAAAATGGATGAGCGTTGGTGCGCTGTGGCTTTTTTAAAGTGGAGCTGCATTCATTAGCTATGGAAATGGGTTTTGGGCCAACTGAATGCGATGGGGTGGGGGTTCAGTGGTGCATCAGATCTGCCTCACGCTAATGGACCTCGCCTCGCGGGCAGAGTAAGTACACTCAGACACACACTCGTACAGACTAATGAAAGCACACATGCACTCACAAATGAACACTTCACATTGTCAGATGGATGTACATTGAAACCTCAACATGAGTGTGCATGTGTGTGTGTGTGTGTGTGTATCCGTCCTTACCGACAGCGGACTGTAGTATGCTGGCCCCAGGGTTGTGTCCCTGGGAGGAGGCTGTTGCTTGCTGAGTACACCCAAGGCGTCCTCCTCGTAGCCATAGGCCTGGCCCGGGGAGGGAATGGATGGGATATCTGATTGACGAACCAACCGGAGACTTTTAGCCTGCAGCCACGGTGAGCACAGAAAGACAGGGAGAGTGGAGCGAGAAGTCAGAGTTTGCGATGGAAAGGATGCCCTGGATTACAAAGTAGCTGGCCACTGCCTGGGGCCAACGGAGCGTGAGGCTGAGGGAGGGACAGAGAGAGAAGGAGCGAAGGGAGGCAAACGATAAGACACAAAAAAGGAGAAGAGAAAAGGAGGAAGAAAGACACACAATCGAAGTGGAGGAAAATGAACAATATCTGCTGAGGGAACAGGCAATGAAGGCCATCTCAGTAAAAATGCATGCTGTCTACTAACTTTCTATAGCTGGAAGTACGGTGTGTGTGTGCGTGCATGCATGCATGTTTGTGTGCTCTTCAGATAACTACAGCGAGCAGAGAAGGTGGAAAGTGTGAGCATAATCTATCTCTTTCATGATTGGTCAGGTTTCAGTGTTTCAAATGCTCTACTCACGGTACAAAGTGAGCCAATCATTGGTATCAGTCTAGATCAGATAAAAGCCCTGAGCTCAGTGTTAACTAAAAGCTTGACTGTGTGTGCATACTCTGGGTATATATTTAACATAGCGGGCAAATGGAAAGAGCAACTTAATGTCATTTCAGTTCCCTGCGAGGCCGAACTTATTATGTTTCAGTACTATAGTATCACAGCTGATGAAGTTGGAGGCGACTTGACAGGCCACAATGTTCAAAATTCAACAGCTTTTCTCCAGAGTTCATATATAAAAGAAGGTACTGTATTTAGCGACCTAAATTATTTTTTTGCCTGCTTTGTAAGTGCTTCGTCTTAAATTCTCAACTCACCTGAGACATTATCTTTCAAAGCAAACAAGAGGGAGGTTCGCTGTGCCAACCGTGGGTTTACAAAGCCACAAGGCTCTCCTGTTTGTTCAGTTTGATGAATAGCAATGATTCATGTATTTAACATTTCCATATTTGAGACAAAGGTGATTGTCACAGTTAAAATCAAGTTTACATGTCCCTGCAAGACTCTCTCCATTTGGCATCGTTATAGTTTTAATCCTCGTGGTCTCGTCACAAATTTGTCTCTGAGCAGCATAAATGACTGCTGTGCATATGAGAGGCTTTACATGGAAGTGAAAGAATGTCTGACTTACGAAGGACAAAAGTTGTCATGTTCTATCTTTCCTTTGCTTCATCATCCATGTTCACAGTACGCCTTACTTAAAGCGATACATTTTCAAATGTTACAGCAAAAACACCAGATGGTGTTCTTTTTATAAGAACAGAGAAGTGACTGCTTTGACAAAAGTCTAGAAAAACTGTTTTCCTTAAAGGTTTTGAAATATCAGCTTCTAATTCTCATAGATTGGTGTTAAGGGATAAGGTACTGGCAAAGTACTGCCTGCATGTATTGGCAGTGACCACATTTGGAGGAGGCGCTGCTATTCTCATGCTTCATTTGAGAAATGGCATAAATCCAGCACATCACAGTTCACAGTGCTGAGGAGAGTTTCAGAAGTTGTTGGATTGTTATTGTACGTATGAAAATAAAAGTTGTGAACTATGTGTGTACGTGTAGTGCTAACAGAACATGAAGCACTGGCCTGCTTAGATGTGACCAGAGGGAAAGGGTGACCTCTCAATAGCACTGAGGAGTATTAGGGTTGAGTGTCAGGCTGATAATAAACAGGACAAAAGTATTTTGATTGTTAAGAGCAGAGATAAACACTAACTAGGCTACAAACCTAGACTTGATGCCTTATGATCCATGTTGGATCTCGACCAGGTCAAAGTAAGAGTTTTCCACATGTATACCTCATCTATACAGACGCCATACTGTGACTTTTATGCAACATAAGGGGATGAAAGGAGAAAATCAATGATAAATAACTTTCTGTAGCTTGACTGTAACTCTGTCCCCATAACTTCACCCATATGCCAACCATTTTCCTGCCAAGCGTCTCAGCCTTTCCCGCATCAGCCGTCACAGCCTTGAGCGTGTTTCCTGAAGCAGGCAGCACATTATAGGCCCCGGGGCCCGGAACCGTCGATATCACCTCCTCAAAACGCTTGGAGCGGTTCTGGAGACTGCGGCCACCATGGATGTTCAGCTGAAGGGACATGGGTTCAACATTGAGACAGACATATTACAGGCTGCATGTGCTGCCCTCCTAAATTAATAGTTTTATATATTTTAACAGGAGTTTCTGGGTACAAATTACTTGTTATGCAAACAACCTTATCACAATATTGATTGCTTCTCCTTTGTTGATAACTTTTGTGTTACGGGTGAAGCAGCTAACAGCCAGACCACCACCATCATTAAATATTCACCATATTTTCATATTCTATATATCTAGACTTCTTTCTTTCTTCCCCTAGTCTCACCAAGCATTTTAGTAAGAGATCCAGCCTCACCTAACCCAGTATATGGCTCTCATTTACACCCAAGTCTTGAACTGCATGAACCAAAAGGCTGTCTCTGACCTACCGTACCTTGACAGGTGAAGACTCATAGTGTCCAGGTGCTGGTGTCCTCTCACTGGACTCATTGACTACTGACTGTCTGCTGGTCAAGGACAGGAAAGGAGCATAGCCATCTGCAAAACAGAAAATCTTACAAAAGTAGAATATACAATCTGCAGTAGTGGTTTCTAAACACTGCAGCAAATGGACAAAATAACAGGAAGATGACATTTTAAAACCTGGCCTGTATTATTTTGCGCTTCATCTGTAGGCTACATAATCTACACCTATCTATACATTACAAAGTTTGAATGCTGTCATCTTTCTAGGAAGTTAGCAAATAAATAATCTACATTTTGACTGTATAACTGTAAAGAACTCACGTTAGCTGAACTTGCTGTTTTCCAGCTAACGTTAGCGTTAGCATTTTGACATCCAGCATAGCTAGCTATGTTAATTTGAATAATGTACGTTAGATAACATTTAACGTTACATCACATTTTTGCCAATTTTCTCTGGAGACAAAAGGGAAAGAAATAGTAGCGGGTGGATTTCTCGGGTAAACTAAAAGTTTTCCACCCAAGCCACACTTGTAATTAACTGATTCCTACCTGATATTTTAGACTCGCGCTGGGTGACATCGTACGATCCGGGGCCAACCGCAGGTGAGGTGCCGGTTGGTGTCATGAAGGTCACTCTTGGAGCTCGGTCATACATTTTAACTTACCCCGCCTTAAACAGACTGCAAGTTTAACTAAACGGCGCAAAAATTAAATATAGCTCCCATTTTACCGTATTTGTTTCCCTACAACTATGTTGAACATTCCTTCACTGCTCTGTTTACGTAGCGTCCCATATGCACTCAGCGTTGCTTAGCGTGCGTCGTTGCTTGGATACCACGCATCGTGACACAGCGAATGGTGTCAGAAAACAGAAGAAAACCAAGTAAGTACTGTACAGGTCAGTACTCAGACCTTTAAGTAAAAGTATTAATACCATAGTGTAGAAATGGTACAAGTGAAAGAGCTGCATTCATAAATTGACGTGACTAAAAGTTGAAAAAGTATTAGCATCAAAATACCAAAAGTAAAAGTACTCATTATGCAGAATCATGACCCATTTCAGATTGATATGTACCGTACTATTGGATTATAATTATTGATGCATTCATGTGATCATCACTTTAGTGTTGCAGCTGCTATAAGTGGAGCTTGTTTTCATGACTTTATGCAGCTTAATCTATCATTTACTTCCTAATTATATGTTGTATCAGTGTAATATTAAGTGTTACTATTATTACCATAAATAGTTCACATATTTGTGAAAACATCCCAAAATAAATGTCCACCTACTGCAAGCCATCTCAATTAGGTTATTATACATTTATCTCATGTATATTTTAATGGTAAGTGTTGTAAATGCGCAGTCTGCGTCCAATCCTCCTATCTAGTGGGTGACTCCAACCGTATATTCATCTTTCTCTAAAATGAGCCAGTTAATGCTCATTTAAAGAGAAACACGACTAAACACTCATGTTTCTATGATTAAAGAAATTTCTGCAACACTGCTTGCTCATTTCTGTTGTAAAAACAACTGTTCCTGTTTTTGGCCCTATTGTACCACTCTTGTTACCACTCCCGTTATCATTATTTGCAGTCTTGACCTACTTCCTCCTGCACCATTAGCCTGCCCCGAAATGTAGTCAAGATTTGGATAATGAGAACTCAGGGGAAGGCCATCCAAGTAATAAGTGCCTCTCTGGAACAGCAGTGAACTGCATCTTTATTTGAGCATCCTGTCATGTCATAAGCCAGAGGTTTGGGCTGTGCACTTGTATTTGATTTAACAAACGTGATTAATCCCCAAGAGGAAAACCTAGTCAGACACCAGGCCATCCAATAACACAATAACAACAGTAATAATTATATATATACAGTGGAGAAAAATATTGCATTTTCTCAATGACATGATAACTGTAAGTGTACTGGACAACCTGTCACTGGTGTACTAAATTACAATCATCAGTGTAACAGAGATAACATGAAACATCTATCATTGCGTCACAAGCTAAAATGTTAATCGGTCATCCATTTGCTCAAAGTGACATCCTATTGTCTGAAAACTTGCATTACAATTTATCACCTAAGACTTTCTTCACTTTTATACCAAGTCAGTAAGAAAACAGCAGAAAACATTTACTAAAACTGCACCAAATCAGGTTTAATTGCAGACAGTAATCATGTGTCTAACTGATTATGGACATCAAAAGTAGATCACTTTGAGTTTATTAAATTACAACAACAGGTAAATGTATTTCATTATTTTGGGTAGTAATTTAATTGTGTAGCTGCAGACACGCATGTGGAGACATGTGTTTGTCATGACGTCCAGGAAACCAGAACGGAGATCTAGGAAGGGCTGGATTGAGCCAACAATCAGAGGGTGGCAGTGAAACTATTTTACCACTAGAGGGCAGCAGCTAGCTTCTGATGAGTCTGTCCTGCCCCAAATTCACATGAAGACAACTGATGCCTTTATAATCGTCGGAAATGTCATATCAGTGAGGTATGACACCAAGAGAGATAAATGGGATGGAAAATACATGTAATGAATATGTGTTTCTAATTAGGTATTCTAAATAGTGTTCACGCGTACGAGTCTTTTCGCAGCTGGCAGTCTTTTTCTACGTTTAAAGTAGACATACATATACTATGTTTCGCAAATAAACCATTTCAAACACCAATGAGGATACTTACCGATATCGTGTTAACAAGGTGCAGAAGATAATGTAAGTTTCATTTAACCAAAAAGATGAAGCAGCAACCATCAATGGAGTGCTTTTACCACGTCCGTTTAAAAGCACAAGTCAATTCATGGCGCGGAGGCGGGAATTTTACGAGACACACTGAAGGCAACACGAGTTATCACCACCATCACAGCCAGTCAGCCACCCCCCTGCAAGGTGTCAATTCAGGCAGCTAACTATCTGTTCTACCTTGCGTTTTATTCAGCTATTTTGATACACATTTCTGCTTGACATCTCGGGGCATTTGATGCCATGAAGGGAATCAGTTTTTTCGTGGTTTTCTTGGTGCTTTCCGCGTCCCTGCTGTGCACAACCGAAGCGGCCAGAAGCAGGACCAGCAACCAGAACAGCTTCCGACGGGCAGCTAATGGCATCTACCAGACTCTGAGCAGTGTTTTCGGGGAGGACAACATTAGAGGGTTATACAAGGTGAGTATAGAACATTTATTGTCAGGGTAACGCCTCGCTTTGGCTTTGGTTTGGAGAAGCTGGTCGCCAAGGCGGTTTTGTGGTGTGAGAGTGGCGAACAGGAAACAAGCGCGCTTAGGCCTGGCCACCAATTTTACGGATGCCATTTTGAAAAATTAGCCTTCATTCTATGTTTTATCCACCTCTCGACGATGTCAGGTGAGGTAGCGTCGCCGTAAACAGTAAATTGAGGTCTGTTTTCACGCAGTAACACTTAAAATTTGTTATATTGTCGTGTGACCAGTATTGTCATTCATTGTGCTGTGTCCATCAGCAAGTGCATCTAATGTCATCGCACAGATGGTTGGACCCCATTGGTCCAGACCAGAGCAGAGCAGCTACTTCCGTACATCGACTTCATCTACACTTGATCAGAAAAATCTGTTCTTTATAAGAAAACACGTTAGCTTATGTGCTCTCACTGGTCCAGCTCCACTTCCTGCATTTTGAAGTCTCATGTTATTTCCTGCTTTGAGCCGCCAAAGCCAGCCGAAGTGACATGTTGGGCTAATCACGTGATCATGCACTGTGTGACTGCACAGAGCTGCTTCAACTATTTCGGAAAATGTAAAAATGACCCCATTTACAGCACATACCCTCTTAGTGGACGAGGTATAATGAAAGCCCTGTGTCTCTGTGTGAATGCTTAACTGATCACACGAGACCAGAAAGTGACTGATCAAAGTTATGGATCAGTTGCAGACAATAACTGTGACGCCAGACTGCCCCTCTTGTTAATGTCTTCACAGTCAAGGCTGAGAGGATCAGCAGAGACATCATCTTTGACTTCCAAGTGACACTGAGTAGACCTTTGTGGTGAGGGACATGGTGTCAAATACAGGTGTAGCTTATACAGTATAAGGTTGCACTCAAGGTGAGCATCCCAGAGCACAACCCTCATACTGTGCTGTCGCTTCCTCGCACATCTCAAAATGCAGCATCATAGGTGTCAGTAATTATATAATTATACTAATTATTATACTTGTGCTTTTCCAGATACGTTAAGCTGTTAGAAAATCTCAGGACAGAAAAGCTGTTCTGTCACTTCCCCAAACCTGTGGTGTCGGGTTTCAATGCAGTCTATGTTGTAGGTTTCAGAGGACAGCACAAAATGAGCAGCAGCCACGTCGGGAATAGCTGTGAAATTACATGTTGTCAATGCTAATAAAACCCTTTGGCTGACAGGAACAACTGTATTGACTTATGCTACAATATTTCATCTTCTTCTGCACAGTCAGTTCATCTTTACAGTTACAGTCTTGTTCCTTTTACTGTTGCTTTTCACTGTGTAACATTACCGTATTCTGAATTATTCTTCTGCATATACACTGGGTCAAGACTAGAAATTAAACATACTTTTCTCTCTGCACTTTGTCTGGTTCTGTAGTTTTTCTCCAAGACGACGGAGCGGTTTGTCCATGGAGTCGACTCGTTTCTCGACACCATCTGGAAGATCTGGTCAGATTTGCTGGATGTGATGGGCATCGACTGTAAGTTTTAAAATGATCAAAGAAAGATGCTCACAAAGAGAGGAGCATGTTGTAAGATTTGCATTAAGAATGTACATTTTTGTGTGTTTATCAACTTCCTCTTCTCTCTCTTTCTTCTCTCTGTAGCCTCAAACCTCAGCCACTACTTCAGCCCCACATCTCTCACCAACTCTCCAGCGCGAGCCCTTCTCCTGGTGGCCGCTGTGCTCTTGGCCTACTGGTTTCTCTCCATGTTCCTGGGGGGTTTCTTTTACCTGCTGCACGCTGTGTTTGGCCGCTTTTTCTGGCTGGCGCGTGTCACGCTCTTCGCTCTGTCCTGCCTCTACATCCTGCAGAAGTTTGAGGGTGACCCTGAGCGTGCGGTGCTGCCTCTGTGCTTCATCATGGCGGTGTACTTCATGACGGGCCCAGTGGGAGCGTACTGGCGTCGGGGAGGCGGGGCAGGTTCCCTGGAAGAGAAAATCGACCACCTGGACACTCAGATCAGGCTGCTTAACATCAGGCTGAGCCGCGTCATAGACAGCCTGGAGCGCCCCGGCGAGCAGTAGGTGGCAGCAAGGATGGCGGCGGGGGGAGGGGGGGATATTAAGAACCAGCTGCAGTTGATGTCAGAATGCTGTTTCCTGTACACATCTGCAGCTACACAACTACTGGGTATTTACAACTCTATTGTCAGATGGGGGACAAAACTAGATTTGAAACAGTATTTTAACTGCTTGAGCTGATTTTAGTCACAGAGTACCTAAAAATCCTCAGAGGTGTGGACAGTTGACTCGGAGCTTACGCAAATCAACCAAACAAGTTTTCCTTTTCTTTTTGTGTCGAGGTTTTGAAAGGTTTTTGCTACATCTTTGAGGAAGTTATCAGAGAAATGTCCATGGTTTTCTAAATGCTGGCCTAATTCTACTCCTCAGCTACTTTTGAAAAACTCCCAAGTTGGGGCTTGAATTTGGGTGTTTGGATAAGCACTGTCAATGCTTGTGACAAACGAATAAGCATAATTTGATGTATCTTTGTCTGTTTCTGTTCCTGTGAATAGACTGAACTGGGGGATGTGATTCTTACACAGGTTTGCCCACAAATATTTTTTTCCCCTTTTTGAAACTATTGAAGTAGGAAGGGGGTTGGGTGCCTGACGCAGGGGATGACGCAAACATTGTATTTCTAATATGTAAAAATCCTCAACACGTTGGATAATTGTTCATAGTGACATTTATTTATTCCATTTTCCATCCAAAATGTTGAAATCATGTAGATCTAGATTGTTTCATGTAGTCACCGTTCCATTGTGGCAGTAGATTGACATCAGGACCTCTTTTTCATTGTGTGTGTGCTTGTGTGTGTGCGCATAAGCATGAGCAAATGCATCCGGGTGGCTTACTCGAATGTGTGTGCAAATGCGTCAGTGTGTGTGTGTGTGTGTTTCAAGCTTGTGAAAAGAAAAAGCTCTGTATCAAAAAGTCACCATCAGACTGGGAGAGAACGCAGACAGGCAGCAATATCTCAGGGACTCAACCAACACACATAGAATTGGAAAAGAGACATCAAGTCTATAAAAATCACGTCTTGGTCTCTTTGAGTCACTTCACAGTTTTTCAGATATGCTTTGGAATCTGTCTCGATAACGTAGAATACTTATCGATAAATGGCCGCTCAGTCTGTGTTCTTGCGTCATGTTGAAACTGAAGTTTGACTCTCATTCTTCATTTTGATACCAGCGTGGAATTATTGAACGGCGGTTAGCGGTTCTAACGTTTAAATCGAGGAAAAAAAAAACATTTTTAAATGTGTGAATGCACAAACAGATTCTGCACAAAAAGTGGTTTAGAAAAACGTTTTGTGTCACATCGCACTGGCTCGAAGCATGTCTTAACACATCTCATACAGAGGATTTTTAGCGGAGCAGAGTAAATGGGATCAATTTCTCAACTTGGTTACGGATTAAATTAGGTCTAGTGCCTTTTATCCTGTGGCGACAATAAAAGCTTGTACCGCACAATCCCATTTGACCCTGCACCTGCACTGGAAAAGGCAGACTTGAAGCTACATAGTTTCATGTTAGTATGTGATAATTGCGCTCATCAGTCACTTAATGAGAGATCTACAACCAGCCTAATTAATACAAAGTGTGCTTTGGACACATGCTTGGTGTGCATCACTGTAGCCAACTTTAGTTTGACAGGGCTTTTTATATCTTTATTATTTCTGCCAATTTTTTTTTATATTTCTCATCGTGTACTGTCATAACAGACCTCCCCTGCCATGCTCCTCTATGCTTAACACATATTTCTTCATCTATTCATATTCCCCTTGGCACAGTCTTTTGTAATTTAAATTTCTAGAATCCGGACTCTGTAAACACTTGTTTTTATACAAACGACCCGAATGCTGTGCAAATTTGTTGGGTGAAATGTTGCTTTGTCTAATGAGAAACACTGAGTAAAGTAATGTTGCAGGATGGTTGACTTGATCAGATGGCTCTTACAGTTGATGACACTACGGAGGCCAAAGAACCAACCTGTATTTTTACCCATGATGCTTAGATTTCAGACTCCTCAGCAACTGTTAGTTTATATGAGATGCCTTGGGATGCATTTTTTGCCCCACTCCTAATGTTTCTCAGTGTACTGAGGTGTTTCATCACAGTACCACCAGGTACAGACACGTGGAATCTGTACATGTGGTTTTTCATGTACTCAGTACTATGCCTGGATCCACATATTCTTACTACAACCGTTTGTCTTGCCTTTTATCTTCATCTGGGAATGAAAGCTGAGTGCCACCAAATTGTAACAAAATTAGTTGGAGTGAATACATGATGATTAACTTACCGTGTTTTGTTTGAAAATCTCTGTTGTAAAAGATGTCCTCGTTTTCCTCAAACACACCCAGTTCATCTCTGCAGTAAACCCCCCCCCCCCCCCCACCCCCACCCCCAGGCAGCCCACATAGCCATAATCTGGGATTTTCTTGCATGCTGTTTTTATGCCTATAATGTTCTGTTAAATGATATACATGTTGTTGACTGCCTAGGTAGGGAATCCTTCCAAAATGTGATGTGATGTGATGATTATGTTAGAGATTTGTATTATAATGAGTCTTATTTTCTGTACTATTACAGTCAACATTTGCACTTATGACTGTACTGTATAGACCAAATTAACACACGTGCAAGGCCTGTTTCATGATACAGGACTAAACTGGACACAAGCCCTCTGAATTTTCCTCTTTTTTCATCATTGCAGCCATTCTGTCTTATTCGTGATCTCAGTCTGTGACTTGTATGTTGTATTAATGACATCATGTGTGATTTATGAAGGTGTTAATTGAATTGTAATAATCATGAATGTCACTGAAGGAAAGTTTTATCCAGTTTACAAATCCTAAAGTTGGAGTCAAGTGATGTTAAGGGTCAGGTTCTCATTTATAATTGTAGGGAATACAGTCTCAGACATGTGATACTGTACTTTAGATGCTTCAGGACGTGAAGAGATTGAGGATTTTGAGGGGTTCTTATCAGGTCTTGTATTTTAGACACTTAAAACTGTGAGAGAAAAAAAGAACAAGGAGTGAAATTGTTTCTCTTCAAATTGTGCACAAGTTCTCTCACTGGTTTACTCTTTCTAGCACCACAAAAATGTCAGTTTCTGAGACAAAAAAAAAGCCTGAAAACACTCGAGAGGCTGCAAGAGGGAGGCTTAAACCTTCCTTTCAAATATCACAGAAGAGACACTGAACACTTCGAGTTGCCACTAGCTGTAGAGACCTACTCATGTACCACTCAACATTACCACTCGGATGTTGAAAGATGCCAGTGGATCTTTCTGCTGGCGTCTCTCAGTACTGGATTGAACGCTACGTTCAGATTATATTTATTCTGCCTGTTGACCGACTAGTAATTCCATTAATTTTATGTACTGTATCTTCCATATTCCCATTTCTCCATGTAACCTGCTTTTTATAACATTCCGTGCCAATAATGTATATTTTTCTTTCTTTCAGGCAATTGTTTGTATTTGTTGAATTTTGAGTAGATGGTGTTTTTTTTTTTTTTCATTTCATCAATATTTTTAGACCTTTTTTTAATCAGAGTATTTCTGTACTTCAGTGATGTGGCAAGCACCAAACTGTTCTGCCTGCTGATGTCTACTTTGTGCGAGTGTGTCTTTATCAAAACCTGCTGATGGCTAAGTGGTACTTTTTTGTGTAAAAAGTGAAAATGAGGTCCAGATTTGAATAAATTAAACACCACAGTATGGCAAAGTCTTCTACTTTCTGATTCATTACAATTTTGTGTAGATGTCCCTTTTTCCCTTTTCATAGATGCAGTATTTGATAACTTTCTACCAAGGACATTTCTGACACTAGGTGGCGCTGATGAATCTTTGGTGTTTCCTACTAGCTCATGGTGATTTGGGAGTGTAAAAAGGAATTAAATAAGTGTCAGCTGATCCTCTTCATGTAAGAAAGTGTGCTCAAAAACGCACTGCATAGCTCTGTTATGACTCACGCAGCAGCCAGGAATATTCTTTTAACCATGAATTAAAGATTTGAAACAAGTTGACATGGTGGAAAAACAAGTAACCCCAATCAGATCCAGTGAAAACTGGCCAGTGTGTGGCTGATAACAGAGCATTAAGTTGTACGCAGCAGCTTTCAGGCACAAACCTGCTGGAACATGCCAGTGATGTCACAGTTAACCATTATCATCAGTTATGTTACTGGGGGAAAAAAAAAGTCACTCTTCTCTTTCTTCTACTAGATCTTTACTCACAGGAGACACAAGGCACATATGATGGATTTGTATTGGGACACATCTCTCGGAGTGAGCTGGTGTACCATGAATGAGATGAAGAAAGCATTCATATTTCATGACGAGTATGCAAGTGGCATATTAAACAAGTCTGTGGCCGAGTTAAAAATCTCAGCTGTTAGAGTTTCAACCAAGATTTACTCCTCAGACATTATAAAATATCGCATTTATTGGTTAATCATAACGCATCAAACGGATCAAATGCAGTATATTCTCAGAGAATTAAATATCTGATCACCTTTGGTTACTAACTGCTTTTAGCGTTCCCTAAATTTTACTCTTTACCACTCTTGTTGATGAGTTGTATTATTGCAACTCTGACGTTTTCACTGTAATCTGTAATCTTTTGTTACTGCGTCTCGTCTGCCTGGAACAAACTGATGTTCAGTAGGTACTAAATCAACTTATTCTTTTACATTAATATCCCTATAAGTGCATTTGGAATCACCTGAGAGTACATTACCTCTAAACTGATTACTCTGATCCACCTCCTGGCCTGTCCATTGTGTTCCTCTAGCTGCCGATAATTCTCTAAACTGGAATTGGATGATACAGCACTCACTGTCTTTGGGGGCGATGGTCACCTGGACATCTACAAACAAAAGCTCATTTATGTCGAGTGTTGTAACTCGTGACTCCTGACCAATCAGTTCAGATAGGAATGTATGTGTGACCAAATTCAGTTACTGTAGCCAGCTGGCTGCTAATGTTAACATGTTAACATAGCATTTGCTGGCTAAACTACACGAGCCCGGATTGCTAATTCTATCAAAATGGTTGTAACATACTATGCCACACCACATTTAAAAAAGCTGATCAAACTAGTAGCAGGTTTAATATTGACAGGTCACAGAGCAGCTTTCTTCTGCATTTGTAAAGTCTTTATTCCCATTTGTTTGTTTCAACAATGCTTTATTAAAAATGTTAATTACTCTGGTACTTTGCATAGTATTTTTCAAATTTAAATATATTGGATTTCGGCACCAAACATCAGCTTCAGCTCAAAAATATCAGAATCTGTATTCTTTATCGATTGAGTTCCACCTAAAAACAAAGCATCTTTATACAGTCAGCATTCATTTGGTCCCATGCTTAAAGCTACAGTACAGTACAAGCTAATCAATGGTTACAGTATTATCAGCATACATGTGTTCCTCATTACTCTGTTTTGATGAGAAAATCAACTTTCCACAAAGTTCTCGAGAAACAAGACCACAAGTCTGACTGCACCGACTATATTTTATCCAGGAAAAAACTAATTACATACTTTTAGTATGAAATTCTATTTGGCTTCCATTTTTCTATCCAACTCAGAATTAACACCATATATTTTCCTGCTACATCCAAATGCTTCCAAACTCTTAACATCACTCCTGCCACATTAGGATGTCCTCCAAAACGTATTACCACAAATAAAACCAATACAACGTGTGCATGAAGCACCTCATTGAGTCCACCGGCAGTGTATAAATTCAGCCATCCCCATTTATTCTGACTTGATCCAAAAAGGCAGCAATCCAAGCAGGATCATTTTGGTGTCTTTGGTCTCATCAGTTAATGTGTGATGTGACTTACAGAGCAGAAGAGCAGCACTGGTTGACATCCAGGTGTCTCTGCTGGACAAAAGGTGCATCCTCCATTCCCGTCACTGTCACCTCTCGCTGATCTCCTTCATCATTCTTCGCTATATGGCAATCTAGCAAAGCAAAAAGGTCTATAGAAATATGGAAAATTATAAAAAAAAGAACAGTCATGATGTCCATATCCAGTGATGGATGGCTGGCTGTTCACAGGTCAGGCTTTCCAGTAACAGCAGGCTCTTCTTAGGGGTCAGAAGCGTGCCACAACTTTTATGTCAAGGCCACCAGCTCCACCTGAGCCTGCCCCAGATCCCTGGGCCTGGTTTGATCCCTGGCCCACCTGGATATGGTGGAGGCCCGAGTTGAAGCTGGCACACAGCAGACTGGTGGAGTCAGTGGGAGACAGAGAAACCAGTGGACCAGCACCATCCAGAGACAATGTTGCTAAACAGACTGAACAGAGGATGGCAGAGGGAGGGTTGGAGAGGAGTTAGAGAAAAAAGACTAAAACACACACAGTCTGTGTGTGCCCATGTGTGTGTTTCTATTTGTTTTCACCCATGGGTGGATGTTACCTGCTGTGTTCTGATCCCAGATTTTGACGGAGCTGTCATGGGAGGATGTTGCTACCCTAGGTGTGCCACCAGGAGGCGTAGGCAGAAACATACAGCATGCTGTGGTCTGGAGGTGGCCTCTGTACTCCACGACCTTACAGCCAGGCTGACGCAGGTCCCAGAGCTAATAACACAGACACAACTCCACTGAGAACAAATAACAATGTCGCAGGTTTCAGAACTATCTGCACAAGACTGTGGACACATCAGTGATTTCAAGGCTCTGTTGGAAACAAGGTGTGCCCAAATGAGGAGCAACAAATCTTTTTAAGGTACTTTTCACTAGACCTGATTGTCCTGCAGGACCACTGGTAATTAGTCAAATAGGCAGTCCTGCATTGGATTAACTTCTCCATATTTAACTCTCATCTCTCTTACATGATATAGATTAGAAACTGGTCAAGCTGGGGGTGCAAGCTTCAAGGTGGGGGACTCAAACCCACAAGGGAAACATTCAGAAGCCATTGGCAAAATAGCAATGTCTAGCAACTGTTGTCTGAGAAAAAAATAAAAAGAACTGGCATTAACTGAGTAGCCACTGGCCTTCCTGCTTTATCAGTGCATGATTTCACACTGCTAACTGCACAAAACGCATTTATTCCAGTTGGTGTTTGTCTAGTATCGACTTTACCCTGGCAATAGGTAACCTGCTGATAGCCTCGACCTGTTCACCATCTGTACATCTACACCTATACAGCCTACAATCACAAAAACACCTCCAGTGCTCTCACCGTGGATTCACAGCCCTGGCCTCCAAAGCCGTTGCTGCTGGACACCAAGTAGTTTCCATTTGCAGAAATGTCACAGTGGGTCTGGATGTATTGCTTGGCTGGAAAAGTATTGGTCACCTGCCACGCACGGCTGTCCCACACCCTGTACATACGCACCGAAACATTACTGTAGAATCACACTGAGAGCCGACTGTCATCCTGACATATTAGGAGGATACTGAAGATCATCATCACTTTACTGTAATACTGAATTAGCTCAGGCTGTTGTCAAGTTCTTCTCAATATTTTTTTTATCACGAGTGCTGAGAATTACTTGCATGTATAAAATTCTGTTAGATTATGCCACTTAGTAGGTGGAAATGGGGAAGACATATTGCTTAAACACATGACAAAATCTATCCTCCAACTATAATAAAAAGTAATAAAGAGAAATAAAGTAATAAACCAAACATGCTTGCAGTTTTATCATCAGTAGTAGTATCATCTGATGATGATCACATTTATAGAACAAGAAAACATCTTTCTATCTCTATAAAGATTAGATAAGATAAACCTGCATTGTTTCCCACTGGGGAAATTTGTTTGTTACAGCAGCACACGGACAGACATTATAAAGAATAAATACATTTGGAGACAAAAAATAAAATAAAGTGAAGTGAGAGTGTGTGATTAATCACAGGAGAGACAACAGTAAAACATCAAAGTTTTACAGTATGGAAAACCCAGTGTCTCACACACTGAACTGGAGCTGTTAGGCTGGGTGCAAAGATGTGAAATCACTACATTCTCCCAGATGCTAAAGTTCAGGTAGCTGCTGTCAACCACAACTGTGTTGACCTGCCAGTTCATTAACTAAAATTACATACTTCATATCACATGCATCTAGAAGTATTTATTCAAGAGATTTTTCTACCATTCTCGTATAGGCACCATCCCATAACTTAATACCATCTGTAGCATTCTAATTAGCTACCATAGATGCAGAATATACTAAGACAGAAAGCAGCTAGTATGCAAGTAGCAAATATAGGCACAGAATAAACTTCCAAAAGGACAATAAACTAAACTAACTTATCTCTGAGTTGAACATTATTAAAGGCCAATGAAGATCCATGCTCTTCAGTAAAAATGGGCATGATATGAATTTTGTTTTTATTAAATCGTGCATTGTAGTGTTCAATGACAGGCCCCTTTGATTGTCAGCATAACAGCACTATTCATTTCCACAGCCATCACCATCACATGTTCTGGAAACTCATCATTTACAAATTAACCACCGTGCAGCTCTGTCTACACTTGATTTTAGCTTTAAAAAGACTTGGTGATTTGCTCGTGTAACGTTTTGACCTCCAGAGGGGAGAAACACAGACAACTCATCATCATATAATTGTAGCATAGCAGTAGTATCACATGCCACAAAACCTTTTTTTCCTCTATATTTCTCTATGAAGTAGAAACACTTCACATTGCCAACTGTAAACAAGGTGAACTTGTACTGAATTTCAATTGTCTTGCTATGTTACAGTAATATAGATGCAGTAGCAAATCATTCTGTACCTTATGGTCTTATCCTCAGAGGTCTGGACTACAGAGGAGCTGCCTGGCACCCAGCAAACATGAGTAACCTGGACAGAGATGAAAGGAGAGTGCAAAAGTTTAAAGCCTGCAGAGCATGAACCCAGGAAGTAAAGACTGAATGGCTTATTGATTTGATTCTTTTTCTTACATGGTCAGGCACACACCTAAGGCTATCCAGCATGCTTGAAACAATTCTTTGTACAAGGCTGTGTGCACAAAAAAAAGCACATACTATTATTCTCACCAGGTTTCTAGAGATGTTGTGTCTCTGTTCACATTTTGCAGATTCAATATCCCACAGGCACATCCAGTTGTCACGAGAGCCGGTGCACAGCTTTCTCCCATCTACAAACCACAAGGAAAACAGATCCATATGCTCAGCGCAGATCAATAATGTGAAATGAATGACAGTGTGCATAAGATGACTAAATCACAATGACAGGGAAAAGCATCTAAAGCTCTACGACTTGCTAAAATGCTCACTTGAAATATATATACAAATAAACATGAAAACATTTCTTCCATTGCTAAAACGAAGAATCCAAAGGAAATCTACCTTATCTGCTTTCTTAGTAATTAAAACAGCTGAGATAAAAAACATATAATCCAGTCAAAGTTGATAATAGATTTAATATTTACCACCACTAGCATTCATGACAGGTGGCAATTTCACGCATTACGGTAGCAGCATCTTGACATGAGACATGAGATCAGTCCAGAGATATTCCCTGAGCCGTCAACACTACGCAGCACGTTGAGAAGTCTCTGTCGCACCTCATAATTGCATCTATACTCAGGAGGTCTGATGGCGAACACTCAGACAAATGTTGTTTAAGTGTGTTTGGAGTTGTCATCCAGTTACACCTACAGTCTTGTCTTTACACTACTTTTGTATATTTAGTGATGCAGTGACTGGCAGCCAGTAGGAACAGAGATATTTAACCAAGTCTGCAGATGTTTCTGTTTTCTGGTAAATGGCTCTGTTGATCTGCTTTTCATTTAATATTCAAGAACAGACTTATCAAATCCCAAACCAACCACCATGCGAGGAATTGAGAAAATGTATAACTATGAATTGATTTTGATAGTAAGCTATATTTTGGGCTAAATAAGTTGCTATTGGCACAAAGATAAAGCAGATTACATTTGGTATGATAACCTTGACTTTAAGCATGCACCGTGACACATTCTTAATCACTGACTGGTGATTTTCTCATGAGTGAGTAGACTCATTATGTGTGTGTGTGTGTGTGTGTGTGTGTGTGTGTGTGTGTGTGTGTGTGTGTGTGTGTGTGCGTGCGTGCGTGTGTGTGTGTGTGTGTGTGTACCAGGGCTGATAGCTACTCCATTGACCACCAACTCGTGCCCACAAAATTCCTGAATAGGTTCATCCCCCTGGTTTAGGTCCCACATCAGAACAGTCTTGTCCCGCGAGCCGCTAAAGATCCATGTGCTGCCTGGATAACACACCGTCTGGCAGATAGATGGAGGCAGAATTCAGAGTAGACAAGACCGATTATACGCATGTGTGAAATGTGTAACAGCTCTGAACAGCGTCACACCTTTTAGCAGTTTGCGCACACACAGTATTGACGGTACCTTGGTAACCTCTCGGGTGTGACCCTGGAAGGACTGACACATGCGGCCTTGTTTCCAGTCATACACCACCACAGCCTACGGGCACGCACGCACGCACACACACACACACACACACACACACACACACACACACACACACACACACACACAATAATCACTGCATACATATGGATTTTCCACAGAATTTCACATTTTTACTGTAGTCATTTGAGATATTTTCATTTATTTTTAGATTCATTACACCTTTTATACGGTCTAAACAAAAATGAGGCCTTAATTATTTATTTTTCTTGCTTTAGGCATTCCAATAAATGATATTAAAACTATTACAATGGTTCATTTATCACTTGAACTTCTCTAAAAGCAACATTAATACTGTGTGTAAAATTCTATAGATCCATAGTCCATAGCTCAATTTACCTGGTCACTCCCACCAGAGACGCACAGATCTGGGCTGAGATTGGTGACAGTGTTGATGGACCCTTGATGCGCAGGTTCATACTGCACCACCTGACTGTCGAAGGTACAGTCTGCCTTCTCCCCTTGAGAGGCCCTGGACACACACACAAAACAAAACAAAAAAAAAACTAGCAGAGAAAAAAATACATATTCAGCCACTATTTGTACCCATATTAATGCTGGTGATGGTACCTGATTTTCGCTTACATCTATGTGCATTATTCTCATACTATGTTTTACAGGCTGCGCTGCTAAAACTCTTCTGCTGAAGATGAATTCTTGAGCTGAAAACAATCCTCAGCAACTGTATGCAACAACATCCTACATTTAATACGTCACTTTATGTACAGAAATCATCTTTACACAACATGCAATATACCTACCTCCATTGTACTGGTGTCTAATACTCCCAACATTAAATTGTGAGTGATTTTTTTAAATTTTGAATCTGAGTGCCTCCTTCACTTCCATAATGCGCTGGATTGTGGACAATGATCATCCAAACCACACCCCAAAAACTGAGGACCTTCCTTATGCATACCATTTATGGTCCTTTGTCTTTATTTTTCCATAGTGTGAACAGACTGTATACTGCAAACCTTGTTATAATTGGTATGTAGTGCATAAAAGGACAAAGAAACTGTTTAGTAGTGCACTTGTCTCACCTGTAGAGCTCAGACCTCTTCCGAAACTTGCTCTGGAGTTTGCCCATGTCTGCTAGGAACCTGCAGCCACACTAACACAGAGAGAGGAATACCATAAAACTTTGGCAATCGCAGCTGCCTCCGTATCTATCCTTCCCTTAATGAGCTGTGATGATGAGGGACAGTTCAAAAGCTCAGTAAGGGAAATTCTTCCCTACAACAGCGACAATCACATTAAGCACAAAGAAAACAGCACACTGAATGTTACAAAGTGTAACAATGCCATTAAATACACGCAGGTCATCTGCTGAAATCCGAAATATTTCAGATTGAAACTTTAACCTGAGAGCATAAAAGTCTCCGCTTACTGCAAATGTATCACCGTAGATCACATTGTTACAATCGTGTTCTAATTATTTTCCATTCACTGAATTCGGTATGATATAATCACACATCCCAACTTGAGAAGATAGAGTCTCCTTGCGAAATATCTTGCATAAGGGTAAGACAGACCAGTCTGCAAGGTGAGATTAAGCAACAAGTGCCCAGGAAAACACTGCTTTCTCACACACACGCACACTCCCTCGTTATCTTGGCGTACTCCTAAAGCAATCGACAGGAAGGAGAGGGCTCAAATCCTATTAGAGCCGCATCATTACTGTCACAAGGAATTAGCTAGTCACTCGAAAACACCTGCTATGAACTGCGCTGCCATGCATTACGCAACATCACCAAGGGATTTTAAGTTTAGTTACTAAGGGTGAAAAATGGCATGACTGATGGAAGACTAGTGAAGCAAGATTTCTTACCTGTCACTGGCAGGTGTGGTCGCTGTGTGATGCTGAGGCAGTGTGGCTAGCTCGCTAGCATGCTAACTAATCTTTATCTGTCATGCCAAGATACACCAATGCACTAGTAGCACCGAAACGTGCATGTACAAACGTTAAAACTTGGTAGAGACGTTGTCGAAACGACCGAGAAGCGTTTCTCGCATACTGCCATGGTAGTGAGTTGTCCTAACTGCACGGGAAAGTACATAGAAGTGTCTTTTAACTACACGGACCCATCCCTCTCTCCGTAGCGACCATGGAGCGACGCTTTCTCGTATCTAGGCGAGGGCTGGGGTCACGTGACATGGAACAGGAAGTCAAATGTTGCCTTACAAAATAAAAGTCGGATGTACTATTTAGCTTTAGTATTGGATTTCTGGCTGGGTGCTACATGTGCATAGACTTTCTGGACATGTGTCAAAAGTTAATTTCTATTAATATGAACAGGCTCAAAATTGATGAGGTTATATATTTATTTTTGTTCTCCTTTGGCACATCTAAGCCCAAATGTGCTGTCAGGCTTCCCCTCCTATTACCTGTGCATTGTCTCCAGTATAAATGATGAAACACAGTTCACAAATGTGCACCATGTGAGTACAGTATCAGATAAAATAAAGTCCTTAAAACCAAATTTTGACAGAGGTATCTTTTTTAAAATAGGACCTCAAGATAAATCAGGACTCACCTTAAGGCGCTTAAGTTATCCATATTTGTATGTTCCTTAACAAAAATCACAAGTACCATAAAGCAGCTGTCATATCAAATGAAATCAAACTTTACTTATATAGTACTTTTCATGCATATTAAAATGCAACACAAAGTGCTTTACAACAGTTAAAGCAGTTTACAACAGTTATATGGCAGCTTGGTGCCCTGGGGGTGTGGGCCTGAGGCAGTTGTCTGATTTGCACAGCTGATAATCCCTCTTTGTCTCCACCCCTTTAGACATTATACATTGACTTTATCTGCACATACAATATATTGAATAAGCCTTGTCTAATCTGACACAAAGTTTCATGCTCTTTTCTTTGGTTGAAATGTACATCTAAAGATTATGCAGTATGTGAACAATACACTTTGCCAATAAAGTACAAGATTTTAAATTTACATGGTTTTCTAGTTGATGAAAAATAAACTGGGGTGATATGGTTTTCAGCCAGGAACATGATGTGTTTGTTTAAAGGGGAATCTCGACCTTAAACAACACATGCAGAACAACACATGACAGGTTAAAATGTTACCTACCTGTGGCTGTGTGTCCCTCTAGAGAGCTGGTTGGTTGACCTTCATTACAGGCACAGGTTGAATGGCTCCCCAAGGTGGAAATCTGGCATAAATCAGACAGGTCCCTGAGCAGCTAACATTAATTCTACCACAACTACTTTAAAGGTTTTTCATTATATGTCAGGTTCTCATGTGCTTCATTATAGCTCAGACTTTTGCCTGCTCGGAAGATAAAGTTGGGAAAGATAAGAAAGGCTTTCACTTCATTGGATTCAAACAAATGCATTGCATGCAATTAGGCACTGAGTTACTGAGATGTTCCCATTTAAATGGTCTAAATAGGCCACTTAGTTAGGTTACAATCAACACTGCTCAATACCTATGTGAGATGACCTCAATTCTAACTTTGTTTGCAGCAAATGGTTTAAGAGAGTATGACTCAATTTAAAATCTCAGATTAGTTTTGTCAGGCATTTTACAGCAAAGTAAGGTTGATTAGAATCAACTAATTGTATTACAAAGACATGTTATTTCAACACGTAGTTTCTAAATTAGAGTATGTATGACTATTCCACTGTTTGACTAGAAGTATTTTCTTTGTACGCACAGTGGAGTCAGTAACACAAAAGTTGTCCTACATGTCCTTGTCCAGGTACAACAGTCTGTGGTCTCATGTTTGTCTGCTGACAATTGGAATTTCCCCTCGTGGGACTAATAAAGGAATATTGAATTGAATTGAAGGGTCTGTTAAAATTATATGTTTGAGATCCCCTGGTATAATGTGCCTTGAGTTGCTTCCATTCCTCCACTTGCCTTGACTTACATACACAGTACTTCACTCACTTTATTACGTAGTAAGGCAAAACAAAAGCAGCTCATGAAGAAAAATGATCTCACTTCAAGACCATTTGCTTCATCCACACTGTCACGAGGACTAGAGATATCACACGCTGCTGAAAGTATACTGTAGTTCTGTATATCTTTTACGATGCAGTCCTGGACTTTGCCCTGAAATGGCAATCTTCTAATTTGGCTAATGTGTTTCCATTTGAAGGTTTTAGATAATGCTAGTGGAGCCTGAGTTTTTCCTAAAATAAGAGGCAAATCAAAGCAAAGCGGTGCAGAGAAATGATTTGTAATGGAGTCAGAATTGCAGGTGAAACAGCATGTGACCCACCGAGAAACAAAACTAGCAAATTTTCATGCAGGCCCTGAACACAAAAGGCCATTAAACCATAACGGAAACAGGTCAGCACTCATTCAGCTATGGCTCTGGACATGAGTCTGACTGGGACCCAAGTGAGAAATTGAATGTGCTTCTTGGCATCCAACCTCATTACTGTTCCTATTGGGAAGGCCTAGAGAAGTCCACTGTAGCCACAAGACCCAGCTAGAGCCCCAAACCCAAAACAAAACCACTCACACAATAATGTGTTGACTTATGATGACTGACTGTCCTTCCATTAATGTGTGGGTGATGATAGGTAGGTGTCTGGTTGTGGAAAAGGCCGTAGTACAAGGCTAAATCATTGGTAACTTGGCACAGACAAGAACAGCAGGGATGATCGTAATGGAACAACTGTGGATACATGATATGGCCTCGAACATCCATCCATCTAGCCATCCATCCACTTATCATTTCATCAGTCTGTAAGTGTGTGGGCCTATTGTTAGAATAGGGTGACTAACAACTGCTGTATACCTCTTCACTTTGTTAAAGACACATGGAACAGGTTAAACACATATTGCATTTACACAGGGTGGATTTAAAGCACACTGGTGCAATATAACTGCCTGCAATAAATAATACATTTGTGGAACATATCATTTTTATGACTTTTTTGTGACGGAGATTCAGTTCTACTTTTTGAAGAAGTCCCCACAACATCGAGCAACCAGAAACAATAACGCTGCAATGTGCACCCTTCTTATTTTTAACAAAAATAGAACTTATTCTCAAAGGGGGTATTTGCAAGTGTACACACTGTTCATTACAATGCCTTAATGCTTACTAAATGCATAAGGGGGACGCATTAAATGCTTTCAGTTTCTTTAAACTTGCTCGTTTGTTGTTTTGTGTGGGCTTAAATGTGCACAGTCCTTGAGGATATTAAGTGATGATTTGTGGAAGAAAAAAAAAAGAACCACAGGGCATTTAGAAGCAGTCACAGACTGTCACAGCCCAGTCATACAGTGCTTTCCATAAAAACCCCACATTTGCTGACATATACAGAGGTGTGCCTGTGACGACTCTCCGGCTAAGCCAACACAATAACAGAATTTAAGTGGATCTGCCGTCTATTGCACACATACCCACAGAGATATGAGCTCAGCGTCTCCATTCATGCACATTTTCTAAGCCACAGGTTGGGGGGTATAAATACTTGTGCGGCGTTTGTTTGACGTGACACTCCCCCCGAGTCGATGGGAGGCCGACGTCACCCTGCCAGCGGAGGAGTGGATGGCCTCTGTAATAAAAATACATGAAGAGAATTGAGGAAAAGGAGAAGATTGGTCCGGGGGAAAAACGGCAACAACACCGCGTTTATTCCTTTCTCCACAGCCCGCTACTCGGCGGCGGCCGTGAACGCCTCTGAACACGAACGGGGATATATTTCCGCTGCGGCATCGAGGGCTCCGGCTGAAATGCTATGTTATGTGTGGCTTTCTTGGTTTTTTTGAGCAGACGGAGAGAGATAACTGTACTGTATCCCAGCCTAGCGGATTGGAGTGAAAGTCCGCCATATTCTGCCTTACCACGCCCGGGAGTCGAGCCATTGGAAAATAAAGCGACAGCTTTACTCATGTGTTTTTCCCGTTGCCCGCACCCACGGACGATAAGTTGAACATAAGGGATTTGGCTGATTGAAAAATAGCAACATTGAAGACTTTGAAAGGAGGGTGTCCGGGCACGGATGGCAACGCTTAACGAGATCACACACAGGGCAACACGGAGGATGTGTCTTAAAAGGATCTGTTGATCATATTGAGTAGGAAAAGCAGATTACACCAATTAAGATTGCACAGATATTCAAGTCAAACCGCTTTGGACACTATTTTGAAGCTGTCGGGAGGCCCAGAAAGCGAAGCGAAACAAGGGGGAGGGGGGGTCAATAATTTCTCAAAAATCTAATTTTCCTTTCCAGCACAATCTGTGCGCTGGTCACACTCATTATAAGGGCGTCCACGCGTTATTTCACCACAACCAGGCCTGTATGAGGACGCAGTTTGGCATTCACAGGCCTCTGTTTTTGTTTCTTTTTTCCTTTTTTTTTTTTTTTTTACTCCGACGAAGCTGAAATCTGAATGAATCAGTGAAGGAGGAGAAAAGCAGACAAGCGTGTTTTTGTTTGGGGTTGGGGGGGGGACAAAAAGGAGCGAGAATGACCCTGGAATCCATAATGGCGTGTTGCCTCAGCGAGGAGGCGAAAGAAGCCAGGCGGATCAACGACGAGATCGAAAGGCAGCTCCGCCGGGATAAGAGGGACGCACGCCGGGAGCTGAAACTGTTGCTTCTCGGTAAGCTCGACAGGGAGAAACACGGGAGGAGTGTGTGTGTGTGTGTGTGTGTGTGTGTGTGTGTGTGTGTGTGTGTGTGTGTGTGTGTGTGTGTGTGTGTGTGTGTGTGTGTGTGTGTGTGTTGGGGGGGGGTAACAAAGCCCAGATTCCTGTCACCACAGATACCTTTTGTCAGGCAGGGGTGGGGAAGGTAGATCGAGGTAGGGGTCTGTTTGTGGGACTTCCCACCTGAGTGAAGTTGGGGAGTGGGTGGTTGAAATATGTCGGTGTTGAGAGTCCAGTGCACAGATTGGCAGGTCAGCAGAGGGAGGAGGTGATGCCCTGCCAGGCCTACAGGGCTCCCGATGTGGAAAAAAAACCTGCCTGATGTGAATAACTGCCAGCAGTTTGGAAACAAATGCCCTCCAATGGCTGGGAAGCTTACCTGTTACTCTCCATGCATTCACTCGCCCTGCCTGCCTGCCTGCCCATTCAGGTGGTGTGTGCGAGACATCAGCTGGGCCAAAGTCTAACGTTTTATTGGAGTAATCGAGATAGTGTTGCAGCTTCACCTGGCCACTGATATCACAGGTGTCAAGTCTGTGGAGCAAGTTTGGAAGCATGCTGTCCAATCAGGTATAGAAGCTTGTGTGACGGTATGCCCACCTTTATATACATAAATGCATGAGACTCACTCCTCGCAGCAGAGCCACAATGAGCTGAGGTAGACCATCAATGTCTCAACACTTGACCATAAAGTAACGGTGCCGTAAGAGGTTAAACTTTTGTTAATAACACGCAGTACCTGTGCATTTTTACAGCGTGGGGTTGTGAAATGTGAGTGCGGGGGGGGGGGGGGGGGGGCAATCCTGTCGAGAAGCGTTAGTCATGCTGGAGAAATTTGAGGAAAACAAGTCATCTACTCACCATCCCGTTTTTAATTAGATTTCAACAAAAAGCCCATTAGTTGTGATGGCCGTGGTGAGTGGTGCCAGAAACCTCTCTTCCTCATCCAGTGCCCTCCTCTCTCAGCTCCTCGGAGAATACACAGGGGAGAAGGTGGTGGAGCAGGCTGGGACTTGAGATCACATCATCCAGGCTAGTTTTTAATGAAGGCATGTAGAGGTTTTTGCCGCTTGAGGGACGTTTTACTAGAGGTTGAAGGAGAGAGGTTTCCCCTTTGCCCTCCCGTTAGCACAGAATGATGAAATGAATCCCCCTGAATGGGATTTGAAGGAGCTGGCTGCCACCTCCTTTGTTATTACGGACGCATAATTGTGGTGTTGTTGCACTCTAATCCCTTTTTAATACTCAACAATTCGACCATTATGCAAACACACAAACAACCAATGACCCACACCAAAAAGTTTGAGGTTGTCGCTGTATTTCTCATAAGACAGTATATGGTATTTATTCAATGATTAGTCACTGTTCTCATGTGATACAAACCAAAGAATGAATGATTATGACTCATGTTTGATATTTATTATTTTTTTGTGGTAGCTGCTTATCAGTAGGTCCTATCAATATAGGCTATTATATTTCAGAGTGGTTTAATAGCACGCCTCTAATGACAGGAAGCATACAATTAATGTCTTTGAGTTGTAGGGAAGATTCGATCCATTAAGCAGCAGAGTAAAAAGTTTCCTGTAATGATGGATGATAAGTGTGATTTCGCTCGAACAAACACAAATAACGTTCAGGACTTTTCTCTAATCAGAAAGTTAGATTCTACACGAAGAAGGTTCTACTCCGCCGGACAGTCATGAGTTTTTCTGACATCGTCTGCAGTGTGGAGCTGTCATGAAGTTTGTAGGGACGATTTAAGTGATGGCACTAAGAGGCTGAAAGGAGTCTAAACAGGAAATGTGATGGTCGAGGCTTAACCAGGATAACTGACCATCATGGGCAGAAGAGACGCTCATACACCAACGTCTGAGCTCACACAATTCTGGCCTTTTTTTTCTGTGAGACTGGAGCTCATTAACTGTATGAGCTGAAAGCGTTTGTGCGTGTGTTTCGTACAGACTCCATCACTCCTGCTTACAGTGGTAGACTTAACTGGAGGAAGTTGTGCGTGCTCTGTGTGGCTCTATTAATCCATATGCTATCAGTGTATTATGGCGTTCAAACTCACTAATTGCTTAATGTCCTGTGGGATCCAGCATGAAACTCTCCAGTTGAGAAGTTTCTCAGTGCTTCAAAGTGTCCATCGCTTGTTTTTTCACAAATCATCTTGGCTTTTCAGCTTCACTTTTAGTCTTTCAAACCCACTAATTGCTTTATATCCACAGGGACCGTGCACATTGAAGCCCGCACAACACAAGAAATGAGCAAGTTTAAAAAAAACAAAACATTGAAAGCATTTAATCCATCCTCCTTGTGCAGCTAATATCCATTAATGCATTGTAAACTAATATGGGAGATGTTCCAGAATTAACACTCATTTAACCTGGGCAGATTACCAAGAATACATAACTAGCAGCAGAGTGGAGGAGTTGATGCAGCGGGAGGAGGAGGAGGAGGAGGAGGAGGAGGAGGAGGAGGTTTGCTAGTGTAACACTTAGGAGCTGTCTGGCACACAGATAGTTTAAAGCCAGCTAATGAGTCAGAGATGCTAAAGGCTTCACTAAGATCGGTGACTCAGGAAAAGTCCAGTAAAAATCGATGTCTGCCAAAGCAGAAGAACGAAGAGGTGGGGCACCGCGGCAAGAAGCAGCAGAAATTGATCTCTTCTAGCAATACGAGTAATGAGTGTAAACACATGAAATGAAATCACTGTCATAATCCATTAGAACAGCTCATACCTCGCATCATCCACAAGGAAAGAAAACACAGATATCCTTTTTTTTCCCGCTTCCACTTCTGCCAGTAAGCCTGTTTACCTGTGGAATGATCCAAACAGGTGTTTTTGGAGCGTTCCACAACTTTCCCAGTCTTTAGTTTCTCCTGTCCCAACTTGTTTGAAACATGTTGCAGCATCAAATTCAGAATAAGCAGATATTTACAAAAAGTTGATGAGGTAAAACATTGAATGTATTGCCTTTGATTGAGTATATGAAAAAAAAAGGATTAGCAAATGATCACATTTTGTTTTATTTATCATTTACACTGCATCAATATGTCGCTGTATCATCAACAGCTGTAGAGAAATGAGTCTGCTGTGGGGACAGAGAATACGTCTGAGACCTTCCCGCTGACAACCCGGCAAAAATCGAGTAGGTGAAGTCTGCGTATTTAGAAGTGAACAAGTGAACTCTTGTTTTCCAGTCGAGGCTCATTGACTGGGCTGCTGCACTGGAGGAGCAGTGGACAATGCTTTAGAGGACACTTCAGTAGCTGTTGAGTTAAAGAGGAGCACTTCCTCACTTTCCAACTCAGCCTTTAATGCTACTGTCATCCCCGTGACTGCGCGCTGGCGTGGGAGCATTTAGGCTAAAACAACCTTGTTTGAGGGCAATTACACAATGAAAATGATGAATACTTCCAGACTTAGATTGTTCTCTTGTCTTTATCTTTGAGGAGACTAAAATCCTCTTCTTTAAGCAAGACTTTGGGCCCCGAGAAACGTAAAGCGACAGGCCAGTGACGCTAGAAACCGCGGCTCCACTGCATTAGCTGAGATTCCAAACCTGTGCAGTCATGGGAAGTTCAAGATGAATGGAGGAGAGAGGAAAGCAGCAACCTAGCCGGGGGAATGGTGGCTGGAGTCTGGAGGGACGTCTGTGTGAAGGGAATGGGATATATGTGTGTGTTAGACAGCTAGGACACTTTCTGAAATAGATCTCAACACATTTTTGTTTTAAAAAGTACGTCTTAGCACATAAGCCACACATTGCGTGTATGATGCTGCTGAACATTCTCCAAATGTATGTTTTAGGAGGGATTTTCTACCTTCCAGGCTGCCGTCTTTTCAGCTTGTTTCTCATAAAAACAGTGACTCTCGTAGAGTAGAGTTATTTCTGAGTTATTAGGACTTGTTTTGGTGAGCTTATAGTGCAGCGTGGATGACGGGACGACATTCAAAACTGCGTGCTATTTTTTATGAAAGCATGGCGCTGCAGCTGTGAGCACGGATGTTATGAAAGCTCTGACTTTGACTTTTGAGACTCAAAAGTCAGCTGCAGAACAGTTACTTTTAACTCCCATGATCAACTAACCCAATTCCCATGATCCAGTATATACATTTTTAATGCCAGTTTGTCACAATTTTCTGACATTTTCTCATCAAAATGATTGAGTAAATAATCATTGCATTAATCAAGAATTAAAAACTAATCGGTGCCTTAAATTTTTAGTGTATATGATTGCTGCATGGTACTTCATGTTGCTTTTCTACATGTATTGCATACATGTGACCTCTATGTATTGAGGTTTCAAGTATCAGCTGACAGCCAAAAGGGTTAAACATGAATAATTATCAAACTTGTCTCCATCTGCCAAATTGATTTGGAATTGCTCAATTACAAAAGTGGCACAGCCCAGCTTGAACCCTCAAGAGGCCATTGGACCTAGTTTGTGATGCCTGTCCCCCTTTACACATGTGCACACACACAGAGCAGACCATAGGCAGGTGGGATGACTGAAGGTAAAAGGTGTAGCTATGAGCAGCTTCGATCGTGGAATCGCAGAAAATAGCCGAAAATGAGCTGTGTTGAAAGTTTGCGCAGATGAACTGCTTCTAAAATCATTGCAGCTTTACAACATGTGTCGTCTGCTCCTTTGCACTCAGTTTTTGCATAGCATTTGCAGAAAGTGTTGATCTCTGCAATCCCTGTCGGCTGTTTTTATCGGACGAATGAAAGCTGTGGGAACTTTTTCAAGGCTACGACTGAACAAAGTCCGCTGCAAACGTTTAACAAGCTTTTAACAAACACATGCTTGTAATTGTGAGAGGAAGCACTGAAGAATCATATGACTCTTGTATGAATGCGACAAAGTTAACAGTTAACAGCAATAGAAAGCACAGAACGAAAACCATTTTTATTGACCATTTTACTGTATATACTATAATGCAAGTAAACACAGGATCAGCATTGTCTCCAGTATAATGCAGGTCTTGCATGTCTTTGACGTGCAGCTTCTTCTCACTTATGCTTGTGCTCACTGACATTCAGCTGCCCCAAACTAAAATAACTCACATGTAGATATCCACACTGTGAATGCTGGTGGAGAACATCAGAATGCTGTCTGGTAAGCTTTGCGGGTACGCTGCAGTATTTTTTATTGAATTCGTGTCTCTGCCTTGTGTTTTGCCTAGAGATCGGCTGGTGCTGCCTTAAGGCCGCCTGCCATTCACACTGAATCGATTTTGACACCCACAGCAGTGAGTTTTTCTGCGAAAGCGAAAAACAAAGCCGGCTCCTCGGATCATTTCTATGAACGCCATTCAAGAGTATCAACTGCTCAATGGAAGATCATTTTCATTCCGTGGGATTTATCATTCGATCGAGACTGTTGAACAGGCGTGAATCACCGCACCTCTAACACTGCTTCACCACAGATTCATACCTGAACTTGTATATTGTGAATTATTTAAACAGAGCTGTCTACTTTCAGTTCTTTAAAGCTGTACAATAATTCTATAGTTCTTCCTTTCAAATCAGCGCCAAGCAGTGTCAGTCGCGCGTTAAACGCTAGTAAGAGTCCAGTAATGCTTGTTGAGGAAGGGTGAATCTAAACTGAGGCTTATGTTATACTATAAGCCTAGTAATCATTTAATAATACACTTAAACCATATGAAGAAGAGCCATGTGTTGGCATTGAACATTGAGAGACCGTAGAATCGGGCTCCTTCTTTGAGTCAGCTGCAGGCGTTTCTGTGTATAGCTGACACTGATGCATTTAGGGGTTGTAGGAATATGCAACATTAAAGGCTTGTCTTGTCCGTGGAGGAAGCTACCAAATTCACATCCTTTCGATTAACGTAATGTGTGCTAATTGTTAGTGTAGCCAGTTTAAGTTTGTGACAGCGTAGGTTTTGAATATTTGGCACCTCACAGTCAAGTTGATTCGTTTTGAGTATGACTGCTTTCTCGAGTCCTGGGGCTCGGCCTCCGGACGTGGATCTGGATCAGACACACTCACCTCCGATGTAACATCCGTCCATTCACCAACCTCAAACATGAGCTTCATCCCAGGTCCCTGCATTGGTTTGAAAGGTGACTCAGCAGCCTGTAATGGACAGCGGTCGCCCGTACCTCCTCATGCTCACTGTCTCTGTCGTTTTCAGTGACTGTTGTTGGTATAATAAAGAAAACCCATTAGGACTCAGATGTTGTCAAGCAATCCTGAATTATTTTCGGGAGATTGTTTTCGTCTGTATAAAAATTCTGTAGCCTTTTAGGATCCTAGCTTATGATTTAAGTTTGTGAGGAACATTTTCTTGAATGGGTGGATCTCCAGAGGAAACATTCGCTCTACACATTCAGCCTTTAAAAGTAGACTCAGCTGTCTTGAAATTCACTGAATTCCATTTTTGTAACAGAACTGCAGCATCACAGCACCAATTTTTCAGGTTATACTTAAATTAAAGCCGGCTATAATCATAAAGGTTTCTGTCTACGGATGAACTTATGAATCACTCACATTCTTCTGCTTCTTGTGTGAGGACATCAGGTTCTTTTCTGTGTTTGAACAGCCATGAAGGGATTAGAACTGCGCCGCACAAGAGCAACTCGGATCCTTTTTTCCTTTACAAATCCAAAGCCCACTGGCACAGTTAATTTAAGTTTTTTGAGATTACTCACTGTTCCACTTTGCCTGTTTAAAAAATAGAATGTCTATTTTTAGGGTGGATCCTGTAAGGCATTAACTCTTGTGCAACACTATTGTGGTCTGCAACAGCTACGACTTGTCACTGAGGTTAATGTAATGGTTGATTTCTGGAGTGTGTGGGCGGAAAGCAGGTGGTGACAAGTCCCACCCACCCTTTGGTGCTCCAAGGTGAATACTTCAAAGTGCACTAAAGGACAATGCAACAGTAGTTGTGTGGCATTAGCATGTTGCACTAACAAGTAATTGAAAACCTAATCCACTCAAAATCAAATAGCATGAGCATGTATGAACTTTCCCTTGGTCTGTTTTAGAGGGATCTATGGACAGGGGGATGTAATACACTTAGGTTTAGTGCTTCTTATTATGTTAAAACAAATTAGCATCATAAGTGGCTAAAATAAGTGTAGCCATACTTTCACATTTCAGAGCCACCTCAACCAAACAAGTACATCAGTGGGAATAAGCTGCGTGAGAACGTATGCTTCTGTGTGCACGGTTGCATTTCCTCACTGCTTCATGCACTTTCCAAAATGAATTCATAAATAGGATTTTTAGAGTGTTTGAGCACACCCAGGAGACAGTTAGCTTAGCATTGTACTCCACTGGTTGCCTGAACACTGGCCAAGAAATACAGTATGAAGTGTTAATTAGTGAGCTTTAGAGGTGCTGGTCGGTGAATTTTCCTGCCTTCGGACAGAGCCAGGCTGCTGGCTTCAAGGATAATTGTGCTAACTCCAGTTTTGTCATTACTGCCTTCCCTGCTCATTCCAGGCTTCTAAATCGACAACCCTAGAGAGGTTATAGTATTTCAGCCATAGTTTAGTCTGTAGCTTGGTTTGTTAAGTGCTTAGTCTGTGCTGTGGGCTCACAGTCGAGAGGCTAATTTGGCTAAAATAGGGTTTATATTATACAGTACAAAGGAGTGTAACACATCCAGACTTTTATAACAGAGTCTGTAGGTTACACTGGAATGCAGCACACGTCTCTTGGCCGCTGCCGTGCAAACACACACACACACAAACACACACATCCACTCCCTCCTGCCAGAGTTATTCAAGAGTTAGCGGTGAGGTAAAGTTAGACTGTTCTGTTGGTCTGCCAAGATTCTCAATGAACCAAAGAGAAACTACACCCCCAGCTCTTCACACCCAAATAGTCCCTGTCACCACTGAGAGGAGAGAGATGTTGTTCTTGGTCTGTCACCAGACCAAGCAAACAGGCTGAGAGGAAAGTAGCCAGCACATAATATTAAATGCGTAACTGGCGGAGTGCAGGAGTGTGTGAGCACATACTGTATCTGCGTGTGCATGTACGGTATGTCTGTGTGTTGAAATGCATGCGGGCATGGTTTTTCCAAGATAGCATGTTGTGTTACAAGGAGCCATGATTCAGCTTTTTTCTTCCCCCTCAGGAAAAATCCTCACGCACATTTACGTCTTTAGATGTTTGTAGAATGGTTTTCATCCAAATGCAGTCAAGTCTTCGGGGTTTACTTTGCTTTGTGTGCACCTAACTTTGCTGCATTAGTCAATATTTCCGTATTAACAATGGTCAAATGAGTCACTGTGCAATGTGAAAGGGTTGTTCTTAGTGAGAAACCCACGGAGAATTATCACCCAGGCCCTGTGGATCAGTGTTTTGGTTTTCTGGTGCCCAAGAAAGAAACGGAATACTTAACATTTCCGGCTTCATCTGTCCGTTAAAGTGATGTCATTCAGACATGTTAATGTTTTCTTACGGCTTCATTCAGACATGACAGCACATTTATGGAAAGAGCTGCGTACTTGTAATATTTGGCACCTGATGCACAAGAGGGAGCGGGCAAGAGAGCGAGAGAGAGCAGTGGTGAATTAAAAATGGTATAACAGCGAGGAGTGGTTTATGTTCGCTGTGTCACTGAGGGATTTTAAAACTTCCCTTTGCTTTTGAAGCAGTAATTAATGATCATCGTGAGTGCGAGGGACACTTACGCCCGCCTGTCAAAGTGAATCCGCTGATTCATTTCCACATCAATTTCATCATTTAACGCTGTTTGAGAGAGAAGTCTGCTGCCTGTTTTATAATATCCATCACTGCACAAGCTTTGGATGACGGGATGTAAAGTTGGGACTCGGTAAGGTTGTGATGTCACGACCGTACAGTCACCGCCCTCAGCCACGCCCCCAGCCCAACCGCAGTTGAAAAAAACAGAGCTGATGCGGAATCATGGTGGGCGGTGACTGGTCAGGCCTGTGAGAGCTGACCAATCAGAGCAGACTGGGCTTTTTGGGAGGGAGGCCTTAAAGAGACAGGTACTAAAAGGGAGCATTTCAGACAGAGGGTGAAGTGAGGTGCTGCTGCAATGGACAGCATGTGGAATTTTTTTTTTTTTTTTTTAACATTTAAGCATGTGAATATTTTCTAGTGTGCACCCAAAAGAAAAGGAACTTTAATTCTTATTTGCTCAATGCTGCATGTAAAGCATATTCACCTATATTCACTTAGTCATCCTGCTGATCAGACTGGGATTGTGGTTGTGCGAGGGTTTTTAATTTTTTCAGCTCCGGTAGCACCACAAGGCGAGAATAGTTTCATCTAATCTGAGAGAGAGTGATCTCCTCAGCAGCTTCAACCTATGTGAACCTATTTAATGGACTTCATATCCACATAACTGTCAGAATCGAATGGTGAGTGTTAGAATTTCCCACTAGCAAGTCCACCCCAATGTACAACCATGGAACTAGGTCTCTGATTGGACTCTTATCTGCAAAATGTCCATTTAAGGATGCTGACACAGGAGATTAAATGTGTTGTCTAGTTAAATGAAACCCTGCACAAACATACAAAATAAATAAACTCTGTTCTTTTGTCCTCTTCCCCTGTCTAATTTCTCAGGCACTGGGGAAAGTGGGAAGAGCACATTCATCAAACAGATGAGGATTATCCACGGCACCGGTTACTCAGACGAGGACAAAAGGGGTTTCACCAAACTGGTCTATCAGAACATCTTCACGGCCATGCAGGCGATGATCCGAGCCATGGAGACGCTCAAGATCCCCTACAAATATGAGCACAACAAGGTAAATGGGATCTTTTCACTCAAGCCATTTCAAATTCCTCAGTTATAGCTGTCGTGTAGGGTGACTCATAATTTGAGAAAAAGAGGGAAAGACGCTACAAAGCAGCCGCAGCGTCCTTGTGTATTTTTAGACTGTTGTCTATCTTATTTGTAACAGCCATCCATAATGGTTTCCTGTCCCTTTTTGACATTTCCTGCGTCCTGAAAACACTCCAGCCCTCCATCACAGCCTGCGTGTATTTGTGTTTGCTTGCGTGCTTCCGTGCATATGTACAAACCTGATTCTAAAAAAAGAAAAAATGGAAAAAATGGGATACTGTGTGGATAAAAACTGTATCTGTAAACATGCGTCAGCAGGTACACCAGTTGCCATTGGCTCCCATTTATTTCATTTGAGGAGGAAACTTGCAGAGAATATGTTAAAAATATGTAAAATATGTTACTAAATGAATTCTTGAAGGGCTGGTACCTGCTTCAGTGTTTTCTCATTGAGTGGTCTGGAAAGTGCAGAACATTTGACTGATGCATTCAATGATGATTTACACCAGGAGTCAGATGTTGTCTTAAAGAAAGTATTTCGTCATTTATTTCTGAATAGACTTTATAGGCAGATTTCTGAAGCCTGTTGGCCAAATAAAGCAACAGGATGCCACATAACAGATGCCACCACATGTTGGCTGCATTTCTGTTGCTTTGTATCTGACTTTATGTGACGGATTAGAGGCAGCTTTTAGTCATAACTTTGAGATTTTGTTTAAGAAAGGGTTGAATTCACACCCATATCTCAAACACCTGTCTACCAGGTGTGCATTAGGTAACACTTAGTATAAACCGAGAGATTTAAAATGGCTCGAGCACTCAGGCACGGGAGCCTTTTGAATCTGTGCTCTTGTGGTGGATCGTCATTCCCCGTGTGTGCTTTCGCTTCCCTCGTGCTTGTGAAGAATGAAACTGAATGTGCTGTTTCAGCTCACCGCTTTCACTCTCGTTTCACCCACTTTGAACACAGTAAAAACTAACTACACCCCTCAAATATACTGAGCAAAAAAAAGTGCCCGGTAATCCTTTTGTATTAAAAGTTTTCTCCCATCCTGAAGGCACTTAGCAAGCTCCCAACACAACAGTGGCCCGGGTTTGATTCCAGGCCAAGGCACCCTCTGTGTGTGTAATGAAATCGAAGTGCACGCTGAAAAACTAAAAACAGAACTACTGATTACTTGTCTTACGTTGTGTACAACATCCCCGAGCTCTCATATGCATACGGCTAAAACGGGAACTATTATACCTTTGACAAAGCTCACGAAGATCAAAAAGGAAGTGAAAATGAAACCTGCCGATCTTGTGCACACCGGCTGTCTCGGCATTTTGTAGCCTTGTTGGCTAATCAAGCCCAACAATGAAAATAGTTGTGAGACAATATCTGTCTGTTTTAAGGTAATAGGACAGTTTAACATCCAGGCACATGTTGATCTTTCGTCATGGGACACAGGAGAGTTTTAATGGGAATCTGGGACGGCAAAACTTTCCCCTTAATAGGCCCAGCGGGATTTGAGTTTCAGATATTAGGTCCATGCTGAGCCTGGAGGTGTAAAGAAATTTCTGGATATAGAATACGTGAGTGTGGGAGAAAATAAGCCAGCGATAATTAGGACTGCACAACCTGTACGTTGATTAGCTTTTGCAGTTACTGTGTTTTTGGATGATCAGAAAAGCATGAAAGTTTTAATGACTTCAGTATTACTTTTTGCCTGTTGTTAAATAAAGATGTGTTAAGGAAGTTTTTCTCTTTGTTTCTTCCCTTTAGGGCAACGCCAACGTTGTAAGAGAGGTGGACGTAGAGAAGGTCAGCATGTTCGAGAATCCTTACGTAGATGCAATCAAGAGCTTATGGAATGACCCGGGCATCCAGGAGTGCTATGACCGAAGGAGGGAATACCAACTCTCAGACTCCACTAAATAGTGAGTAGAGTGGAAGACAACACATCGCAGATGTCAAAATCAGACTCTGACAGTATGAGCTCAGGCTTATAAGACATCTCAGGGAGGACTTTTCCAAATATGTGAAATACAAGACTTTCCAGAAGGTGCTGTACGAACCCGCTGTCCTGGTTCATTTCCTCCCTCTGTGTCTGCAGTTACCTGAACGCATTGGACCGGATCGCTGAGCCAGCTTACCTTCCCACCCAGCAGGATGTGTTGAGGGTTCGAGTCCCCACCACGGGCATCATTGAATACCCGTTCGACCTGCAGAGTGTCATATTCAGGTGAGTAAAGACGTATATTCAGTTTCAGAAAAAGCTAAGTAGCATCACTGTGAATACTCACAGCTTATAACTGCTGCACAGCTGTTTTGTCTGTACAGCTGTGCAGGTTAGTAAAAGGAGGAGGAGGAAGAGGGTAATACAAGAGAAACACAGGAAATACAAGGAGCCTTCAGTGGTTCCAGACTCCTGAATGCAGCACATGGGGAGGGATTCACATAAAAGCCTGTTTATAAAAGTGTGTTTTTAGAAGGGATTTAAAAGATGAAACTGATTTTGCCAGCTAGTTCAAAGAAAACACTTTGGTTTAGACCTCAGAGCCATTCTTATAATAGTAGAATAACAGTTATCATCAACTACAAATACTGACTTGACCCAAAGGAGAATGAATCGAAGAATGCTTTTAATGATGCTTTCACTGTCTCTGAAGTCCACTAAATCTAACAATGGCAAACTTTTTTTTTACCTGTACTCAATTAAAGTTTTGAGATATTGGCATATAGACTTTACTAACCCAAGTATGCAGTTTCACTTTTGTTTCTTCAGTATATTTTACAGCAAATTCCCCTTGTGCTTAGTCTGACTAGCAGGAGTAGTCATAGTCACGATGTTAATATTCTGCTAGTCATCACACTCAAAGATCAACAGAAAAATCACGTTTCATCTTTGACCTCTCGAAACGTGTCGATCCCTCAGTCCAGAAGTGATTGAGACAGACTGGCCAACATTTTCAGCGCTTGTAGTGACTGTTTTCTCTCACCTCGACACCGCTGCTGCCTTGACAGGATGGTGGATGTTGGAGGTCAGAGGTCGGAGAGGAGGAAGTGGATCCACTGCTTTGAGAACGTCACATCCATCATGTTCCTGGTCGCGCTCAGCGAGTACGACCAAGTTTTGGTGGAATCGGACAACGAGGTGACTGATGAACACACGCAATTCGATTTGTTTTAAACAGCAAGTGAATTTAAAGACCCAGCTAAACGACTGTTTTGTTTCACCCTTTTTTAACATTTTGGCCTATTGAAAGCCTTTATTATATCATGTGATGCAGAAGATGAGTTGGCTCTGAAGATGAGAAGCTATTCCTTATTTAAAACAATGGAAATCTCCTCCTGCCTGGACGTGCTCCACCTTTTTTTCCCCTTGGAAAGCATTTGTAAATGATCAGCCAGCTGTTTTGAATACCGCCTCGGGCCACGTCTCCTTAAGAGAATATAGCATGTGTGTCAGTTTGTTAAAGTATATTAATGAGCAGGTGCGTGTTCATATGTGTGTGTGTCGTCTTGTCTTTGTGCGTTTGTGTGTTTTCCTTCCTTTGTTGCTGCGAACTGCAGAAAGAGGAGACGGAGCAGCTGCATGTCCTTTGTATTCTGACGCCATTCGATTAGTTTTTCTAATATACAGGAGATATTCTGTTTCGCACTCTGCAGTGCTGGCGGCGTGGTGGCTAAGGTTTGCTTTCACTGTGGTTGTTTTGTTCAGTCAAACATTGAAATTAAGTGCAAGAGGAGAAATTAAAGTCTTGAAGGCGACGTGGCCGCCCTTCTCTCATCTTTACTGCTCTCCCTCTGGTGCGGTAGACGTTTATTAAAATCTGTACTTAATGAGCATGAAAGACTGTAGTTTAATTAAGTGATTAACTCTTTTTCTCTGTCTCTCTTTATGTCTCTCTCCCCCTCGTGTTACCTCTCCCCTCTCTCCACACACACTCACACACACACACTGTCTGTAGAACCGGATGGAGGAGAGTAAAGCTCTGTTTAGGACAATAATCACATACCCCTGGTTCCAAAACTCCTCCGTCATTCTCTTCCTCAACAAGAAGGACCTGTTGGAGGAGAAGATCATGTACTCTCATCTGGTTGACTACTTTCCAGAGTATGACGGTGAGTGACAGCAGCAACCCAAATTAAAAAAACACTCTGAGCACAAAGCTCTTCTTCTCTGCTCTTCTTCAGCCATGAGAATATTATTGGACCAATACTGATATACTTTTTTAAAGGTGTTATTGTCTTATTCTGATCCATAATAGATAAACTGTATAATAAATAAGCAATAGATCTACTTCTAATCTAATTATGCTGGCAGTCATCACACCTAAATGCCTAAACACCAACAGTTATACTATTATACAATATTCTGCCTGATGCATAAACAGTGTTTGATCAACATCTAGCAGGAAGGCTTTCAGTGATCCCCGATGTTGAAAAATGAAGATGTTTAAAATTGTCAGAGGAATTTGTGATCATTTTCTTGAGTAATGCATAAACTGTGTTGCATTTAAGGACCAGTGTGTAGGACTGAAAGGCATCTAGCGATGAGGTTGCAGATTACAACCAACTGAATACCCCTCGCCTCCGTTCAGTGGGCACAAAAAAAGTGAAAGGCCCTCTCCACAGCCAGTGTTTAGTTTGTCCACTATGGGCTGCTGTAGAAAGACGGCTGTGCAACATGGCCAACTCTAATTCTGATTTTCATATGATCATACACTGATGAAAATGTAATTATGAGTATTATATCACATTTTTGTCACTAGATTCCCCTAAATCCCACACCAAAGTAAATAAAAGTACCAAAAAAGCAGTGATTTATTAACCTTGAGTAGAAGGTAGACTTTTGTTCAGATCAGTTATTCTGTATTTCAGAATTCTGCATCCCAAAAATACACAATCCTGCATGAGAAAGTAAAGCGATGAGAACTTACTGGTTCCCCTTTTATCTTCCTCTCCAGGTCCCCAGAGGGATGCCCAAGCAGGCCGAGAGTTTATCCTCAAGATGTTTGTGGACCTGAATCCAGACAGCGATAAGATCATCTACTCTCACTTCACCTGCGCCACTGACACAGAGAACATCCGTTTCGTCTTCGCCGCCGTCAAAGACACCATCCTGCAGCTCAACCTCAAGGAGTACAACCTGGTGTAGAGCGGAGCGGGGCCGCCCAGCAGGAGGCCGTCGACACACACTGACTGACGCAATCTGTGAAAAGATGCATCGTATACACACACACGAAAAGAAAATCAGAGAAAAAAAATCTAGTGGTTGCATAATACTAATTTATTTGCCATTTGTTGATCTCTTGGTCCCCGAGAGGTGAGCAGAGTAAATGTTATCTCGCTATTTAAGGAGTTCATGAAATGCGGGGGGCGGGCAAGATATTCCGAAGGGTCGGGGAGGGATTTGCTGTTGAGTATGTACAGCAATGATCCTCATTTCTAGGCTTCGCGCATTGTGAAGTTTTGTTTTTTTTTTGCCAGAAAGAGAGGAGCTCCTTCTTTGTGCACTCGAGGTTCGGGGCCTCGTCGGTCTGATACAGCTGAGCAGGAATGAACACAATGCGCTCCCGCCCTCCTGCCTTTTTTTATAAGCAAGAAGAAGAAAAAAACAAGTTTTCATTCCCTTTTTTTTTGTTGTTTTTTTTAACCCTCCCTCCTTCCCTGTCGGTTCATTCTGAAGCTTCGTCCTGGCCGTTTACGTGTTTGCCCAACAGATCTCTCATTGACAGAGACCTTTTCCCTTCAGAGGACTGATTGGCTCGTCTCTCTAAATAGGCACAGACTGTGGTTTTTAAATTATTTCACACTGATTTGGTATCCATTGACTTCAGTCATTCTAATTATTACATCCCATTGACTTTGGCATCATCTGATGGGTAGAGCATGCGTCAGCGTGCCCCCAACATTTTGAGGGGACGTCGTCCAAGTCATGCACTGAGTGACAGTCACGTGTCAGTTCTCCGGCATCGACATGACCGTTGAAGTTCAGAAGTGTGAGCGAAATTGGTGTTGAAGCGCTTTCTGAGCTTTGAGGCGACCGGCTGAGGAGGCACACGCGGACTTCTGCTCTGTCACGAAAACCGTGACGGTGCTGGTTGTTTTACTCAGACTGAAGGGAGCTGAGGAGGTAATAATTTATGAGACAATGTTGTTAAAAGATTATGTTCGACTGTGCCACATAATGCTTTTTATTATGGTAATATGTGTATTTATTGCCAATGCCAAAACAACTCAAGCACCAGGCTCCACTTTGCGCTGTTTACTATTTAAATGAAAAGTGTTGAGGACAGGAAAAAAGCAGGGCTAATGAGCGCAGACTGACTTATTGACCCACCGACTGATTCTGCAGTTTTTGAAGTATTAAACAATGGTACCCCCCCCTCTAGCAAACACACACACACACACACACACACACACACACACACAGCTTGGACTGACTGAAGCTACAGTTAGTTAGCAGGCAGTCAGAGGGGAGGACGCCACCTAGTGTGCGGAACTGCTCGAACTGCCCAATCGCAACCTTGCGCGCGTCCCCTCCGTCTGACCTGCAGATAAGCCAGTCACACTTTAGCTGTGTCTTTATAATTGTCCAATCACAGCCCGGCTGTTCTGACTGTTGTAGTTCAATAGCAGTGGAGGATAAATTTGGTGAATTCTTGCATAAAAGGGTTGTTGTTCAGTTTGTACCAAAGTAAGCCCTTCTTGTTTCTGATTGGCACCTCTGATTTGCAATTCCTCATTCCTGGATTACTTCCAAGTATTTTTTTGTAACAAGTCCCAAGAACATAAGCCTGTAATTTACATTTATTGAGGCATAGTGCAATTATGAATGCTATAATCATTGTACATACATCTCTCTATATATATGGCAGCATCTTTGTCGGCTTTGTAATCATTACTTCTTTGGCAGATTGAATGTGCAGTATTGAAAATATGTATCTATGTAATTGTATTGTATGTCTCATGGCTAATTCATTTTTGGAAGAAGAAAAAGTTATTTACATGTTTGTTTTTGTTCCCTTTTTTAAGAGGAGAATGTAAATTTTGTGTTTTATTTTGTGTTACTTTAATTTCTCAGCACAGAAACATTGTTCAGCTTCAGAAATGCATAAAGAGGAATATTATTATCCAACTGATCGATTGGTATGCCAGTACTTCTAGTAGCCGGTCTGTTGAATTGACTTTTATTTGACAAACTACAGACTGAATCCAACCTACAGGGCTAATTGTAAAGTTTAGTTCTTAACTGGCTTCAGGAACAGAGCACTTGCCATATAAGTGTAATCACATGACTCATTGACTCCTGATTTTTTTATATTTAATTTCTTTATGACACAGCTTCTCAATAAGTATTGATTCACTTTGGGATTTCTTAGTCTACAGTATAAAGATCTTGTTAAGGAGGCGATGTAACTATCTGTTTGTGCTCACAGATGGGAATGCCATCGCCCTTTAAACCCCTCAAACGAACCTCCACCCTGATAGAAACTGCATTGTAGAGTCTCTGTGACTGACTGTGCAAAATAATGACAACTCAACCATTTGGCCTAATTAGGTTGGTACATTTACAGGTGCTTTATTGTTATTTTTGACTTCATTTCCAGCTTGATTGCCACCATTTCATTAGAATGTACAGTATTATTTTAGACTTATGAAATGACAGCATAGGAGAAAATACACAGTTCACATGTACATATTGCCTTATTGAATAAGCTGTGCCTCTGAAGTCCCATGCAAGGCACCTGTGTTTTTATGAGAAGTGAAGCTAGTGCAGCCAATAATGTCCCTTTGTGCAGCTGGAAGATTGTTTGGTTTTTCGGCTTGGCGGTCGCTCTGTTATTCTGTGCTATAAGAAGACCGGGGAAGAGCTTTGAAGTGTAGCTCATGTAGCTAATATGACATCATTACAGGCCATTATAAGAACACCATGAGTGAACTGTAATCATTGATTACATTATTACTGATTTCATAATGCTGTCACATCAGATTCATGTCTTAAAACCTGTGCCGCAGTGCATTGTAACGCATTGAACTGCCTGACGTGCTTGCAAGGTGTCAGAATCTGGACTCCAAATCACCACCAGCCACCTGCGGAGTGTTTTTGCGACATTTGGCTGTGGTTTGGCATCTACCAGCCACTTTGGCAGGTGACCAGCCTTCGCTTGGAGGTCCTGTTGTTTTCAGATATTTCAGCTGGCTGGTGAAATTGCTTACAAGGATGGTTGATTTTGGCAGGCAACACCCACTTCAGCACGTTAATTTCCAGTCCAGTTCACAGTGTACTTGAAGCAAATGAAGATGTTACAATCACCACTCACCAACAGCAGGGCCCAATAGGAAAAACTGGGGGCCAGCTCGTCACACATTTTGCTGATTGTTAAAATGGTGTTAATGTGACTCTGCTTGGTGCCAGAGGAGATGTTTTGAAGCTGGACGAAAGTTTCACCCGGTCAGTGTTGACGATAACTTGTAGAGTTGCAGTAATCAGTAACTTGTGTCCCTGCTGTTGTAAAGTGGCTGTTTACACTGTCCTTGTCACTTAAAGGGAAAATCCTTGTTTCACTTACTGCGTTCAACCCACTGAGCGGAAACCATCCGTCCATGTTTGTGAGCCTAAAAGAGTAATTCAAAAAGCTGAAGTGATAAAACCTGGAGTGTGTCAACTGACAGTGAAGCTTAGATTAATGTTTTGGTTTCACTTTCTTACACAATGATGAAGGTAGATTATGAAAAAACACCACATTGTACTGGTAAAGATACAAATTCTAATCGGATTTTGATCGAGACACAAGCCTCCAAGCTTTGTGAGTGACTTCATGTTCACGTCATTGCTCTGAGGGAGCTCATGTGACTTGTTCAGGCTCGATTTTCCCTTTAAGAGAGCACAGACTCCAGCTGGTGTTGACTCGCACACATGGTTTGGAAACCTGTGCCGCGGTTCAAATTTCATGCGGCGTGTTCAAGAGCAGCGCAGTGTTACATACAGTATATGGTGAATTACGTTAAGTGGGGTCAAGTTTGGGGAAGTCAGCTTCCCATAAACTCAAGTCAAAGTCACGTCTTACTTTTGAGTGTCCTTCTCCAAATCATGAAGACATAAAGTTTAATGACTCATTTTGAAATAGTGCTTTTATGACGATCTTCAATCACAATGTGTAAAATGTTTCCTGTATCCATAAATTCGCACTCCTTCAACATGTTTCTGAATGAAGTCACGTTTCTTTTCAAAAGTATGTCGACTCTGATTTTTATTTTCCTATCTTTTAGTGATGCGGCTCATTTTTACGGTGTGATCCATTCAATGCCTTTAAACCTATGTCATTATTCCCCATCGTATGTCTGTGAGCGTAGTGCTTTGCCACACGTCCTCGCCATATGTATTTGAAGTCCAATTTGAATTACAAACCTCTGTCAAGCTTTGAAAGCTTAGTTAAAGTGGACACAGATGTGGTTCTTGTTGCTCTATAAAGTTCAATAGAATGTGCCCCAAGCAAACTGCCAACATGTTGGGTGAAGCAGCCTCTTAGAGGTTAGTTTAGTTCTCTTTTCCCTTGTTATCTTCGATATTTTTTAATTTTTACGTGCGAGACAACAAAATACACTGAGAAGGTTATGAAAACTTGTCTGGCTTTGTTTACATTCTGATTTTAAGCAAGCACCATAAATAAAGTTTATTTAGATATAAACCAATTTCTTAAGTACTTACGTATTCCGGCTGATCGTAACACGTTCAGCCGTTCTTGTTGCAAGGCAATCATGATGAGACAGAGTAGTCTGGACTTCTCCAAAATGTCTGTATTGAGGCCAAAGTGTGGATAAACAGAGTAAACTGCACAAAGACCCAAAGACTGCTGATGGTTATTTTGTTAAGGTCAGCCATACCCAACACTCAACAATCTCAATTCCTGTCTTTTAATGGTTAAAGTCAGGGCACATTCACGTTTACTCTCTGTCATCTTCACATTCATTTTATGATCTAATTCCCTTAAAACCACCAACTGCTTGTCTTTTCACTGTCTTCTGTATTTTAATGTGTGGTTGTTTTTGTGCATTCATGATATCAATAAAAGATGCTTTCTTTCTAGATCTAGAGTTTACCCCCAAATCTAAAGGAAAGTCACCATATTATTCCTACAGGGTCATATGTATTCTAAAAACATGTAACACCTTTTCATCTCCCTTGATATATATAAGTTTTCTATGAACCCAGTATATAATTCTCTTGCATATATGTTTTTCTGGAACAGTATCACAAATAAACACATTTATAAGAGAAAGAAAAATAAATATTATAAAATAAAAATTGACAAAGTGAAAGTAAATGTGGAGACAATCAGTGAAATAAATCTGAATATAAGAACAGTAACATGACTCCAATAAGGCAGTCTAGGAACATGAATTTCCTTCCTTTACCTTCCCTGTCAGTCTTCCTTGTCTTCTAAACCTCTCCTGCTCCCCTGCACCTGCCCTTCTCTCGGTCATTTACTCATTTTATAAAATGACCCAATGCACAAACAAAGACTGCAACTCGGAACTTCTGTGCCCATCGGCTGCCACCCCGTATCCCAGCTGGCCTTGCTGACCCCTAGCGGTCATACGGAGACATGGCAGTGTCAGAGGACGCACTGAGGCAAGATCCTTCACTGCCCCTCTCCTTGCAGTGCTGCTTAACTGTGGAGGCTGTTTCACGTCCCGAACCCCTTAAAACCCGGATTATAATATATGTCTGATGTATTAAAAATGACCAAGACAGCTACTTGCAGCTGGCAACCATATTACCAACGCCAGTTTACGCACACGTATTTAAGACAGGCCTATAGCTCCTGCATTTATTGGGCCTTGCTTTCTTTAATTAAAGTCTACACAGCGGCCATACTCCACCATTCTTAGTTATTGCTTATGTATCATATCATCTCTGTGGGGTGAAGGCAACGCACTCTGCCCGCTGCGGATGTTAACTTCCCATTTTATCCTTTTCTATTTGCAGCTCGTGCCACGCCCTCCACAGTCGGGTGGGTAAAGTTTAACAAGTGTCCAGCCTCAGACCAACCGCAGCACCTTATCAAAGACTGTCAGAGACTGTGAGTCCTAACAAAAAGATCTCTGAATTTTCCCCTTAGACCAGGAATTCTCTATTTGAACCTCCTCATTTTCTTCAATAAGCTGCTTTTCTCAGTGGAGAGGCAGAAGAACGCATCACCGTCAGTGATGCTCTGCGCCTTTTCCCCTCTGAATCTGTGAGGCGAAAGAGGTGGAACGAGCGGAGAAGACGCGGCTGACATCCCCAAACGCCTTCGGCATTTTTCTCGTCGACAGCAGAGGGCTCAGCGGAGGACGGGCTGCTCCGTTTGAACGATGGCTGGATGTTGCGTGTCGGCGGAGGAGAGAGAGAACCAGAGGATCAACGAGGAGATCGAGAAGCAGCTGCGCAGAGACAAGAAAGACTCTCGCAGGGAGCTGAAGCTGCTGCTGTTAGGTGAGCAACGCTGAGCCTGGAGGGTAACTGAGTTTGTACAGAATGGCTGACGTCCTTCACACACATACATGGTGGTCTTTACCCCAGTGACACCGAATTATGTATGAAAACATGGTCTTAATGGGAGGAAACTGATGGCGCGTGCCCTACCCACCCCATCCTTAACTTTTCTGTCCATTTCCAGTCAAAATCAACCTTTCAAAGCTCTTAAAAAATGTTCTGTGATGGAATAATTCGTACTTGTCGTTTTGCTGTTTGGGGGTTTGTGGTTTATCTCCCTGGTACCAATTACGGGAGATCAGTGAGTCATCAAGGAGAGCTTTAAATTTCCCATCGCTTCACTGCTTCCTGACCACACCTGGGCGTGCAGGTATCATGGCGGGTGGGTCAGCACTCAGCAGACTATGAAACTAAATTAAATTTTAATTCTGATAAATGTTGGAACAAAAAACATTTAATAAAATATATCCATGCTCTGTGTGTTAAGATGTTTTGGATAGACGTGACTGTGCGTAAAGCAACCAAGTCAAGAGTAGTGTGACCAGCTATACTGTATACTTCATATCTAACTGTTCTCTACATGTCCTGTCTCCTCTGTCCTCGGTCTGGTCTCCGGATGTGCAGTGCGCCCGGGCTAAGCCCCAACCGTTAGAGTGTGAGTAGCTGCGCGCCGTAGCCGCACCGTTCATTTTACGCACTAAGGAGATTTTTTTAGCCTTGATTCATTTGTTGTCTGGATTCAAATGTTCCCACAGAAATACTGAAAACTGTCTTACGCACAGAGAGATTTGACAGTTTAAGACGATATTGTGTTTTGACTTGAGCTCGTTTCCTGTCCAAGTGTGTATGGAAACCGAAACTTAGCGCATCCATTCCTTGCCAGTTAAATTCTCTCGCAGAGTTTGCTGGAGTGGACAAAGGTGGCCGTTTTCATTCCTCTGTTGGGCTGAACTGCAGTTTCATCTTAGTGTGAAAACGGAATGAAGAACAAAATAGTGAGGGGAAAGTATGAATATGATGTCCAGGAGTCAGTTATCAGTATATTGTGTCAGGAGGGGCAGTTGTGTTGCTTCATGCTTGTGATGTTTACACCTTGGGTCTTTTATGGAGGAGTCAATAATGTGAAGGAGGGACTTACACTTCCTGGTGTGAGCTCACTGATTTGTCCGAGGGCACTTCAAGGATTCAAGATTCATAAACTTCATCACATAATGATAGAAAAATGTCCCAGGAGCTCACAAAGAACATTAAAACATATACCCATGAACGAGTCACATAAAATTGTGTTTAAACACAAACTATTTCTTAACTAAATAAGAGCAGGCGTGGAAGCTGCGTCAAAAAGTCTTCACATCTGTTTGGCCTTGTTTAAAATGGATATTACAGTGGGAATGAAAGGGGGTTTTTTGCCCTGAAGCAGCTGTCTGATGGGAGTCACTGAAAGGGGTGATGAAGGGGATGCGAACGGTCCCAAATGATGGAGTCTGCCGTTCTCTTTACTGACTGTAAAGGTCTGAGAGTTGGGTTTGACTGGTGATGCCCGCTCGAGGGGTGACGTTCTGCTGTTAAAATGTCTGATGTTTAAACCTTTCAGCTTCCTCTGGAGAAACGTGCGCTGTTGGGCCTTTTTGTAGACCCCTCCTGCATGTTGTGTGAAGGACAGGTGGTGGTCGATTTCAGTGCTCATCCTCAGCAGGTTTGATGCCAGCTGAGATAGAGGACTTGAGGCTTGAACTCATTGTGTCCCCCTATGCACGTGCATAGCTTTTATAGATCCGGTGAACTGGGAACAGGTTCCATCCATGACTCTGCTCGTGCTCTGGACACAGCCCACTTTACCGCAGCAGTGCCGTAGCATGTCAGGCACGGGAGTCACTGTCAAGACCTCTGTCAGTGGTGTGTTTGAAAGCCATAACTAGCTGCTACTGGCGCACCTCATGCAAATATCATGCAAATCCAGCCCCGCACAGGATGTGAGCTGTAGGTTTGCCTCCACTGCTCTCTGAGAAAGGGCTTTCTCTCAGAGAGTGTCAGGCCTCTGCCCACTAAATTCATTATAAATCCCTCTTTATTTTCTGTGAAAGCTCTTATCTCAGCTCTTATCTATATGTTAAAACTCATTATTACATGGATTCCGGCACAGAGCGTGTTACATCACTGCTCAGGATGACAAAGTTACTGTCAGCTGCGACAAAGTTTTGAGCAATTTATGTGGATGACATACACAGAAACAAGTCATTGGGCTGTTGAAACGGCTGCACAAAGGCTAAACTGTCTGATGAGCAGAAACAGGTTGAACAGGTCACCAGAAAAAAAGATGACTCAGAATAAGTGATTCCAGGTTATCACAAGGGAAGTGCTTTAACAATAACATTCATTTACCTGATCAGAGTGACTCAGAGCTCTCAGAGGATTTCATTAGGATGGTCACAGTCAGGTCCCCGGAGAGGACGAGTGGGAGTGAAGCAGAATGAGAGATCAACACGTACGCATTCTGCCTCCTCTGTCGATTCGGTGACCGACCGTGAAAAGCTGTAGGACGACGCACACACATCAACAATCCTCTATACAGCGCAGGGTACAAGTGCTGGTCATTTAGTTCAGCTGCAATTTCACTACAAGAGCTGGACGAATGCATGAACAAAAGAATAAACATAGAAAATGTGAAAGAAAGCGGGACCATAAACCATGCATGGCTGGCATGCACATCTGAACAGATGCAGTATTAGTATTAAATATTAACAAACTAATGCAAGCACAAAACACACAAAGAAGAAGAGGAAAACAGATGAAGCTGATTATCCATTTTAGAACAACAGAACCCAGAGAAGCAAGAATAAAATGGATTGAGGTATGACCGGTGGCTCTTTGTAAAAAGAGATTCATTTTTTGTTCGCAGGCACGTTATTTAGTGTTCTTATTATCAGGAGCGTGGCACACAGTTCTGGAACCTGCACATTAGGTGTTCTCCATGGCTTTGTAGTATGTGTGAGCCCTCCACACACGAGGGCCGGTTAACTCATTCCCCTTTTCCCCCACGGTCCCACCCCCCTGATTATTACAACTGATTTCATGCTGCCTTCCTTTCATTGTTTGGTTTGTTGTCTAAAATAGGAATTTATTGAGACGATAGATGATCAACGGTCGTGGGTGGAGGTAGGCTGGAGACTTCAGGTATGCAGGAAGTCCTGAGATTAGCAGGTGAGGCACTGAGGTAGAGAGCAGCTCAGGGATACGCTGGAGTGCACAGAGCTCAGGTGGAGTGCAGCGTTGAGGGCACGTGGTGGTGGAGGCACATATGAAACTAGGTGGTGATGGTTGTGGACTAGAGGGTCGAGGCGGGTGAGCATAAAGAAAAAGCCACAAGAGATCAAGTACTGGTTATCGACACGAGAGAAACAAAGACTAAATATAGACTTCTACTCGCAGGTCGCTCTAGTAAACAGCCAGCTGTACCACTAGGCAGCTGAAACAACGAGTCTTCTGCAGTCCAGCCTTTATGCTGTGCTTGATTGTGACGAGTCCCAGCTGTGTTGGAGCTCCCAGTCCACCAGGAGAACCACAGGAAACACACAGGAACCAAGCCCACACCTCTCCACAGCACACAAGGAAATAGTAGAATTTCCCAAACCGCCACATGGCTTTTTATTACGTATCGTTCTTACATCGGCCACATTAACGCCACATTCATTCACACACTCGTCACATCACCACACTCCCCCAACGAGGTGCGTGTAGGTGTGGGGTTGTGTTTGTGGTCAAATATGTATATGTGATGTGTCACGTCTACTGAGGGAAATCAATCATGATACACAAATTAAAAAAAAGGTTATGAAATGTCGCACTTCCTGAAATACATCTTAAAGCATATACTTGTTATACCTTCTTTGGCTCGTAAACTTGTCTTTCAAACTCCATCAGTGTCCCCAGTTTGTGCACGGAGTGATGAAAGTCTGAGGCCTCTGAGCTCATTTAAGTCTCTCTGAACAAGTGAAGCAAAGCAGACGTGCAGGATCGTGATTTGCCTCCATCTCAGGGTTTACCTGCCTGTCTTGCCCAAATCCCCCTCATCTCCAAGAAACTTGACTTGTAAACAAGATGCATTCAAATGCAGACAATTTGTCTGAACCTTGTTTGCCAAGATGTAAAGACTGGAGAATTCCCCGTGCCATGCAAAACTGCTGGCACCACTCAGGCTCATCGCCGAGCTTTAACACACTTGGCTGAGAGGCCAGGATACAGGGGCAGGAGTATTTTCACACACACACACACACACACACACACACACACACACACACACACACACACACACACACACACACACACACACACACACACACGCATGGCGTGAGCCCACACGCAGACAGGGCAACTTATCCAGGTCTGTTAACAAACACACATTTGTTAAACAAATCGATTGTGCATCATGTGGTCTGAATGAGAAAATGAGGGGAACTGAAGAGGAACGTGACAGAGACTCTGTGTGTGCACGGGTGTGTGTGCGTGTGTGTTAAACTAAGACGGTTACTGAACATTTGCTCATTTATCAGGTACAGCAGGTAGATCTATTGCTTTCTAATGAAAGAATGAAAGCAGTAGATCTACCTGCTGTACCTACCTGCTTCGGCTTATCATCAACTGGCAGCTCACATATACAACACTGATTCCAAAAACGATGGGGCTCCGTATAAGACCTAAATAAAAACAACGCATGTTCCTCAGCTCATGTTGTAATTTTATACAACCATGTGTTCACTAGCGGCACGGCGGGGCAGCAGGTAGTGCATGTGCCTCAAAGCAAGAAGGTCGCCGGTTCGATCCCCGGGTCGGGCCTTTCTGTGTGAAGCTTGCATGTTCTTCCCATGCGTGCATGCGTGGGTTCTCTCTGGGAACTCCGGCTTCCTCCCACAGACCAAAAACATGCTCATTAGGTTGATTGGTGACTCTAAAATTGTCCTTAGGTGTGAGTGTGAGCGTGAATGGCTGTTTGTTTGCCCTGTGATTGACTGGCGACTGGTTCAGGGTGTACCCCGCCTCTCGCCCGTTGACAGCTGGGATAGGCTCCAGCCCCCCCGCAACCCTGGAAAGGGATAGTCCGGTATAGACAATGGATGGATGGATGTGTTCACTAAGTGGTGAACCTTGCTTGTGAGCAGCTGAGCCTTTCCAGGATGCCCCTTTCTTACCCAATCATGATACTCTCACCTGTTACCAATGAGCCTGTTTACCTGTGGAATGTGGAAAAACAGGTGTTTTTGGAGCATTCAGCAGCTTTCCCAGTCTTTTGTTGCTCCTGTCCCAACTTGTTTGAAACATGCTGCTGCATCAAATTCACAATGAGCATACATTTACAAAAATCAATGAAGTTGATGAAGTAAAATGATATTGTCTTTGTAGTGTTTTCAGTGGAGCATGTGTCGAAAACGGATTAACAAATTTCAAAGCCAAAAACATGAGAGCTAAAACCATGCACTGACAACATTAATGCATTACTTACAAATTACAGACAAAATGTAACTCGTTATCATAATGTTGATCAGCACCCTTCATTCCTGCCTCCCCACCAGCACAGGTTTCCCTTCACCGCTGTTTGTAGCACGTTAAGATGTAAAAGTATAAAAACATATCCTTGGATTGAACCCTCGCTGTACCCAACAGGCACGGGAGAGAGTGGAAAGAGCACCTTTATCAAACAAATGAGGATTATCCATGGAGGAGGATACACAGATGAGGACAAGAAGAGCTACGCCAAGCTGGTCTACCAGAACATCTACACGTCCATGCAGGCGATGATCCGAGCCATGGAGGCACTCAGCATATCTTTCTCTAATCACCAGAACCAGGTACAGACAGACTCAAGATGGCTCCTTTAGCTATCAGTGAGGACATCAGCAATTTCTACTTCTTTGTGGTTTTCTCAGTTTGTCTCTACATGATATGTATTAAACATGCTCCTGTGTTCATCGACCAATAGGCTCTAGATGTCAACTTCAGTGCAGAGTACAGGGAGAATCTGCTGCTCTGCAAACACAACTACAAATCAAGTCTACATTTCCCTGCACTTAAATCTAAAAATTCAAAATCCAAACTAGTGTCCTGCTTCTTTTCCTCTCCTTGGTGCTTTTCCACAAAGTAAGAGACGTTTAGCGTCACGTCGGCTGGACCTTTTTCTCACTGTCTTCGTGGCTGTCTGTGTGTCCGCAGAGTCATGCAGACTCAGTCCTGGAGGTGGAAGTGGACAAAGTGGAGGAGTTAGAGCAAAGCCTGGTGGTGGCCGTCAGGAGTCTGTGGGACGATGCGGGAATACAAGAGTGCTACGACCGACGCAGGGAATACCAGCTGTCCGACTCCACCAAATAGTGAGCATGAGACATACAACATGTAATATGCACACAGAGCTTCTACTCCTTCAGCACTGCCAAATATTTAATGCTTCAGATAATATACTCTGTTAGTTGTAAGGATAAAGTATTGGAGTGGGTGGGGCTGAAGCTACAGTTGAAGACATTGGTCTCAGTGCTGATTCCTCTAAATTTGGTGGTTTTGTCAATCTGCAGGGAGTTTACAGCAGCAAAACATACACAGAGTGGGTATATTTTATGGTGTTTACTGTATTTTTAGATTCAGATTATTCAAATCTGTCCTCTTTTAGCACACCTTAGATAGGTGAGGAAATAAAGGATGCTGTATTTCTCCACCACATTTTTTTCTTTCTGGAAAAAAATTGAGTATTTGACCTTAATGTTGGGAAATAAAATGTCTAAAATTAATAACTTAGAAGATAAGTCCACCCCACCCATGTCCATAAAGAGACACTGTAGAGCATGGAAGGTGTCCCCCTTTGCTAATGGTTTGAACTTAACACATCGCTGACCGACACTCACAGATTCAATGGCAATACTTACTTAAACCTGCAGTCTTACCTCTTATTATGGTAAGATAAATCAGGTTTCTCATATCGTGACTGACTACCTGTTTTAATAGCCACAAAATTCTCCCTATTCTGTTATTTTTCTTCATATTTCCTCTCATTTTTCAGCTATCTCGCCGACCTGGATCGAATTGCACAACCCTCTTACATACCTGACCTGCAGGATATCCTCAGAGTCCGTGTGCCGACCACGGGTATCATCGAATACCCCTTTGACATGGAGAATGTCATCTTCAGGTGAGATATAACACCAGTATGACAGGTAATGGCTCAAGTATGCTGCTTTGGATCTGGTCGTGCAGTCGGCAGCACAGGTGACATTTGACGTTGCACCCTTTCATTGTTGTTGGGTTGGCTGTTATGGCAGGATGGTGGATGTTGGGGGTCAGAGGTCAGAAAGGAGGAAGTGGATCCATTGCTTTGAGAACGTCACCTCCATCATCTTCCTGGTGGCGCTCAGTGAGTACGACCAGGTCCTGGCTGAGTGCGACAACGAGGTGCGAATTCGAGATCGAGAGCAGATCATCTTCTAGACTTTGATCCTTTAAAATGTGTCTTCATTGCTGCCTGTTTCCACACTGCAATTTCATTTCAGAACCGTATGGAGGAGAGCAAGGCCCTGTTCAAAACCATCATCACCTATCCCTGGTTCCAGCGCTCCTCCGTCATACTTTTCCTCAACAAGACCGACATCCTCAAGGAGAAGATCATGTACTCTCATGTAGCCTCCTACTTCCCAGAATTCACAGGTTAGTGAGTTTGTTTGAAAAGTCATACGCAGGCAGGTCATTTGTGATATAATTAGAAGCCCTGTCTGATCGGAAGTGAGCAGACTTTGCACATTTTCTGTCTTCAGTGTCTCACTGGTGAGACTGTTAATGCATTTGGGTCTGAAAAGACAGAAGAAAGAAAATGCACGACGCAAAGGTCACAAATTCTAAAAGATAACAGGAAAAGTCACATGTTACTGTCACTAAAAGTCACTGTTTCTTTAAGTCTTTCATTTATGCAATCACCACAGGAAGCAGAGACCAGAGGTACTATAAACAGATCATGTAATAAACAAGAAATTAAGCAAATATTATCAACCCTGACTTGCAGGACCTGAGCAGGATGCTACAGCAGCTCAAGAATTCATCCTGAAAATGTACCAAGAGCAAAACCCGGACAAGGACAAGACGCTGTACCCTCACTTCACCTGCGCCACAGACACGGAAAACATCCGCTTCGTCTTCGTGGCCGTCAAAGACACCATCCTCAGACACAACCTGAAGGAGTTCAATCTGGTGTGAAGAGGAGCAGCAGGACAGGAGAAGAAGCAGAAGGACGCGAGAGGGTGCAAAGAAAGGCGTGAGGAGGACGCGACGGAACAGATCTTTACTTAGCTCTTCCTTGGCCGTCTAAACAGAGAACAGTTAGATTTTACCAAGTTCCTCCCTGTTTCCACAACTGCTGATTCTTGGTTTCATTTTCCATCTGTTGTGCCTGTAAAAGTCCAGCCAAAGAAAATATGAACATATATGAGACATACCCAAACGACTGCTGACTGTTTATTGTGTGTATTTGTTAGAATGTGAAAATTAGTGTAAAGTAATATCATTGATCTATTGTGTGGGCTACTTGTTTTACTACTTCTTAAAATAAGATGTGAGAGCTTTAACTGAAACACACTTTCTGCTAATGCATTAGCTGAGTTTTGTGATTTAATATTACCTTTTCTAACACTGAGCCACCTGTGCCTGCCATGCAATACTGACTCAGGACAGTCAGCACAGCCACTGAGTTTGTTTTAGATGTAAATAATCCAAGCTGTGCTTTGAAATGGAAATTATATTTATAGTAATTTTCAATAAACTATTATAGTTACTTAAAGAAGAGTGTAATTTGTGTGTTTTGGCAGAAGAAATAAAGGAAGAAGACTCTGAAATTTGAAACACATATTTTATTTTTTTTTTGAAAACTGAGGGAACATAACATGAAGCCACTGCAGTGAACATTTTGCTCCCTGATGACATAAATGACAATCACTAATGGCAACAGCAATATTTAGTCGTATTAAACTGCGATGCGATGCACCCCAAACCAAAAGTAAACCTATAAAATACACACCAGAGTAAACAGCAGCTGATAATAGTTAGCATTCACTTCTTTTAAATATACTTTTCTCTGCATAATTTTATCAACATCGTTGGCATTGCATATGTGTGGTATAAAAACATAAAAATCACAAAATTACAATCCGTAACTCTGTAATACAGACTATTGTGTGAGGATGGATATATACAGATAGAATACTATATTATATCAATATACAGCGGATTGATCGTGTAAGTACAGTATAAAAATAGCATGCGTCTAGAAATCACACACTGAACAGTCTTCAACTGCAGAAATATATAAAAAAAAGGAAAGTAAGAGAGTAAAAGAAAAGAGGGGGTTGAAAGACAGCACATTCTGAATTACATGTGTTATAAAGCCATATGCAGGATTTCAATTAGTTTCCCTTTTATATAATCTGGTGAAATAAACAGTGTACGACATTAAATGTGCTACAGTTATGGTTGATTTGGCATCGGTGTTACACAAGCTGTGTTCTACCACATCTCTAAGCTGTTGCACCGGAACAGCCAAACAAACACAGCTTGAAATATCTTCAATAAAAATCAAACTGGATGAAATTAGTGAGTTCAGGTGTGTTACGTTGAGAACTGGAAACCAAGGCCGAGGAAACTGAAAATCCGACAATTTCAGCAGCATTTCAGACACGAACACACTGCGACGAGATGTGTTTGAAACTCCAGACTTCCATTAGTTTTCATATAAGAATCGATCATTAAAAATGAACACTGCAGCATGTGCACAAAAGGATGAGTGGTTTGGTTCAATGCATTCTGCGCTTCTGTGGGAAATGAATGCGAGTCATTTATAGCACTCTTGCAGGCGTGCACACATACAAACCACTCACTCCCCGACACACACTAACAGTCAACATACAGCATCGATTGTGTGTATTTACCACTACTCACACATGGAGGTAAACAAATGTAGCATGCAGTAAGGAACAAAGGCACTGACACGCACAGACTTTGTGCATGTTTTCTTTTCTTCTTCTTTACATTTTTAGCTTTTCTTGGTCTTCTTCACGGGTTAGTATTTGGGTAAACTCTCTCTTGCGTCCTCCAATTTGGCAAGAACCCACTGAAATAAACCAAAGGTAGAACAAATTTTAGTGCAGTCATTCACTGTGACTGCAGGCTTTGGCCTGGGTGACACACGGAAACACGAGTAAAACAAATCTGCTCATTTTGATTATATATAGACGACATATAACAGTCAGGCATGTCTTACACAACTGAAAGACAATAAAAAATAAAGTGGAGTCTCTTACTGTCAAATTGTAAACTCACCTTGGCTATCTCAGGAGTTTTAAAGTTTATGATCTTCCCAAACTCCTTGGCATGGAAGACAGACTTTACTCTCTCCTGCAGAACACAAAATAGGGCAATTAGTGCAATAACCTGCCAAATAAATGTTTAAAATCTGCAACGCATTTGTAAAAACAGCAGCCTTCGAGGGGGAAAAAGGAATCTTCTGTTTTTGTACCTTGGCCTCAATGCGAAGTCGGCGGTTCTCTACAATCATTGGATCCTTGGTGAACTCTTCAAACAGATACTGCCACTCGCAGGTCAGCTGGCCAAATGTGCCTTTGGTCACAAAAAATATTCCCCTGGAAAAGAAACAACAAAAAATGGGCTAGAAAGAAGCAACATATCGTACCTATCTGTGACGACTCCAAAGGTAAAGGACACAATATAGACACGATATGACAAATCAGATGAATCAGAGACCAAAGCCGCTCACCTCTTTGTGATCATGAGGAAGTCGGAGTCATTGACCTTAGCATGCGCAAAGTATCTGTACTTGGCGAAACGTCCATTCTCAATTTTCTGAAAGGAGAAAGAAAGTATGTGAATATTAACACAAACAGCAGGACTGAGAAACAAAATGAAGCCCAGACGTCTACGTTCCAGGAGAATTTCTACACAAGAACATCAAAAACAACTGCATACTATAAATAAGCAGGAGCTGCAAAAAGAGTGATGAATAAACCTTCCTCTAATGAAACTGGAAAATGTCGTGGGGAGGAAAGATGAAACAAAGACAACGACGGGTAGAAGTTTAAAAGGTGAGTTTTTTTATTGAGAGCAAGAGGACAGTGAATAGAGGCAGTGAATGACAATGAATGCAAATACAAACAAAGAAAGGTTTCTTTTGTGGCTTGTGAGAAAATGAGGAAAGAAAAGAGTATAAGGTATAAAGTAGGAGGTGATGATAATGAAATGATAATGAAAGATATTAACAAAATAAAGAAAACACACATGAAGTTCATGAACAGCTAAAAATACATAAAAATACATTTCTTAAACTACTCGCACTCATTTCTTTGGTTCGTTCAAAACCTGCGACAGCGAACTACTGACAGACAACACCAACGCTACACTACGGCTGTCACTTTTCCTCATCACCCTCATCCTCTGAGCCACTTCTACACCATTCACTGTAGGCCAATCTCCTCTGTGGACATGACAAGAGAGAAGAGTGAAGGTCAGAGCACGAAGAGCCAAAAGCCTGTTTCTACCCAGAGGGCCACTGTGCTGCAAAGGCTCACTGCGACGCGTGGAGTGAGGTCAGCAGTGCTTTGAGTGATAGACAAGGAAGTAAATAATCTGATTTAGGGATGCACGATATAGACATTTTTGTATTTTTGCACAAGGCTAAGATGCAGTGAGCAAAGGCGGATGATTTACGATCCCATAGCTCTGACCTAACCAGATCTGACTCACTATATAAGATTAAGCAAGCAAGCAAGCAAGCAAAGTTTATTTGTATAGCACTTTTCACAAAGTGCTTTACAGTTACACAACATTAAAATTAAAACTCGTACCCTAATTTATTGGCCTAAAATATATCGTGCATCCACAATCTGACTGCATCGGCCAATGATCATTCTTTAATCTTTCTGAAAGTTAGTACAACTCCGTGTTTCAAATCTCTAAATGCACCGCTAACTGTTGGAAAGGTTTTAAGGTTTTACATTTCCAAACAGTAAGTAAATATGAAATATCTGATGAGGAATCGCTCCAAAAAGCATTAAAGTTCCTGCATGCTTGTCAAAACGCAACGGCCTTTCAAATACATCTCATGCCAACTTAATCAACTACAGCACAAACACAAAAGCGGGCCTGAGATGTGGCATCCATTGTGATTTGTAGTTGTGTGTAGTTGTGTTATTCTTATTAGTCACAATTTTACATGAGTCTGTCTGTAATCTAAAGGATCAAAATACACACAAAGCTAGCCTGGGTCTAAAGCTGGTGATACAGATAGGTGACAAATTAAAGGAAAAACCTGAACAAAAGGAAAACACAACATGAGAAACATGACGAATGCAGATGCTTCTATACAGGGGACAAGATGAGATATGATGAGAATGAAAATGAATCGTATGCTATGGCCTTCACAGTCACCCGACCTCGACCAAACTGAACGACCTGGAAGATTCTGGGTGGATGTTTTGGACACGCTCTCCACCAACACACCACATGAGGGAATATCTTTAGGATGAATGGTGTTAATTTCTTGCGTAGATCTCAAGATTTGCCTCACTAGTGCACTTTAATTTGTCACTTATCTGTAAATTAGGGGGGTAATCCTACAAAAGACGTCTTTACTATCAGCCAAATAGTGCAGCTCTGACCTGAGATTCGTGAGCAGAAACTTCAATCCAGTCCATCCAGCACGACAGCTAATGTCATTACAAAAAAAATCCCCCCAGTTTAAAGCTCATATCTTAAATACTTTGAAGCTACAATAAAATCTACAAATATGAGAAAGCCATGTTACTGACTGACTGAGCCACATTCAGAGTAGTGTGCTAACCAACATTATGTTCAGTCAAATAGCTGCAAGGAATACTTGAGGACACTTTGCTCCAGATGCAGCAAAATTTGCCAAACAAAATCAGTGCTCCACATCACAAGGCACTAAACCAATCATGTTATTCTCAGCAGACACGGTGCAAAAACAAAAATACAAGATTTTGCTATGAATGAGTGAGAACATCCATATGAACACTGAATGTCTCAGTAACTGCAGTTGTTGCCTTGGAACTGAAGATGTCCTCATTTTGGTTGTAAATGTATTTTTACCTTCTTACACACAGACACAGAGGTGAATGAATCACAGAGAGCTGAGCTGAACTGCTTTCTGAGGATCTATAAACAAGACAGGCCAAAGCAGTCGCTAAAATACAGAACTGGTTTAACGATAATTAAAATAAAGCAGACTGAAGGGAGGATGGTTTAAAAAAACAGGTTTTACTGTTAGTAATTAATGTCTATGTGCATGTGCCTGCATGAACACACAACTCTTCTTACAAACCGGGGCAAATTGTTTAGATTGCATGACGAATGTATCACTAAAAGAATACTAATGAAAAGTTATTTGCCCAGGTCTGACTATGGAGAGCTGATGATGCAGAGATGTTTGTCCTACCTGGAGCATCTGACTGCCGAGGCCCTCCCTCTCCTTATACGGTCGTATGACACCATCCTCGTGGATGAAACGAGGAGGACGCAGCGATTCAACATCTTGTGAAGTCTCTGCTGCCCTAAAAAGGAGGCAAGGCACACAAATGTGTACTTCATGCACAAACAAAACAGAGTTTATTCTGCCAAATAGCTTCTGCCACAGCTCAATGACCAGCTGTGCTAAACAGCTGGTTATTCTTTATGTATTTACTGTGCATGATTTATTTCTGAAAACACACTTTGCTACAAATCATTATCGTCTTACCTATACTATACAAGTATTTTTGCATATATCCTTGGAGGTTAACTTGAATTGTATGTTCTTAAACTGGCAAATCGCTAAAAATAAGCACTGTGTAGAGGCCAGACGTTGAACGTGCAAACATATGCGGCACTTATCTGTAAACACACTGGTGCTGTAAACACATGGACACTGCTGCACGTCCATGGGAGTGCATGCACGCAGAAAAGAACGTACCTCTTGATCCCTTGGAAAGTACTGCTGGCCATGTCAATAATGCCTCCGGTCGGTCTGGCTACTGCACCAACCAGACCTTTCCCAACACCTTTAAAAAAGCCTGCTGCACCCTCCTTCTGGGCTCCTGCAAAAATAACACATCATCAAACATCCAAACAAAGCTGGGCACACAATTACAGTATATAGTACATATTGTTATATTATTTTGACCGTAAAAGTTTCATATGTTATGACTACAATCTGTACGAGGGGCCAATTCAACAGACCTTTAATAGGTTTGGTAACAATCCCTGTGATCCCACTGACAAATCCCTAAAAGGAAAACACAACAATATCACCAGGGAGCAGCAAGACATTCACGACAGGAGAATTCCTAATGGTAGACCCTCTTTTTATTTCTATTCTTACTAGTTACTTACTTACTAGTTAATCTGTTAAATGATTGAATGAGAGGTGCAACGGACAACTTAATTCAGGCCATTATTCTACATTCTTACACTTAAAAACATGTTGCAAAGGTACATTTTCTTCTGACCAACAGAAGTTTGAGTACGTACAGACACTAATCCCTTTCCACCTCTGGTCAGCCCCTCTCTAAAGCTACTGGGTTGTTTGTTCATGGTCTCTCGTCTCTTCTGCTGGTATTCCTCATCCATCGTTATGGCAGCGACACCTTTTGCCATGGCACCTGTGATCCTGGAGGCCGCACCTGCTATACCCCCTGGAAGGCAGATGGGAGTATTTCCAGATACAAAACTCTTTAATATGTTTATTTCTTGTTAAAGTTGTTTGTGGTAGAGACTCTTTACTATGTTCTTCTGTCTTATTCTACTCTTGCTTCAACTTGAACAAAGAACAAACAACACTGAAGGCCAGGAAGAAACTGACGAACCACAGGCACATGAAAGAATAACATGCTCTAATACAAAACACAAAAACCTAAACAAGGAATTAAGTGTATTTATGTGTATCTTTATACAACAGTCATCACACCCAAGGTATCAAACACCTTTTAAGAGATATCATTCTCATATGAGGCCGGTGCTTACCTACAGCTCCTCCCACCAGAGCCTTCACCCCGAGAGCCATTCCTTCAACGAACTCCTCAGGCCCCTGGATGGCTCCCTAGAAGACCACAGATAAGAGTTAAACACAAAGAACATGTAAAGTCTGCACGGCTGTAAATGTTAACATAAACCTAATGCTTTGTTTTTGATAGCTGTTCACAATTACTGGAGTCCTAAAATGTAAATGTTCACCTTAAATAAAGAGCACTTAACTATTTGAATGCCACAACACTGATACATTATTTTATCATTTATCTGTACTTGTACTACTTTTCTACCTGATAGGGCTCATAGAAGAAGGCTTCCACTCCCTCTGACAGTCCTCTGATCAGCCCAAAAGGATTTCCAAGTACATCCAGGCCCAGCACCAGCACATACATCTGTTTAATAGCCTGAAAGATGATGGATAGAAACTGGTAAGCCCACTCTTAGCCAGGCCCTGGTTGGTTTTGGTTAAATTATGCACAATTTTTCAGAATTAATGCCTTGATGGGTACATAAAAGAGCAATATATGGGATATACTCCATTACTGCAGTTTCTCAGTTACTATGTCTTTGTCAGTAATGCGTGAGTGTGTCTTACCTGCTTGGAATAATGTCTGATGACCTCCCACTGTAGCTGCTGGGTGGTACAAAACTGGAAGGTCAACTCAAAGAAGGCCAGCCTGAAATAAATGACAGAATCTGTCAAGTAGCAGAAATTCTTACATAAACAAATCACACAGAAGTAAATAAATATATATTTTCTATTTGGGCCTTCGCATGTGTTCGTACTTGAAGACGACGTCCTGCGCATCAGTGAGTGTGGCGCCGATGCTCTTCAGCAGCAGGTTGAGGGACTGAACAGGAATGAGTTCTGTTTCTCTCACCTCCTTCAGGCCGTCTTCTCCTCCGGTGCTCAGAGAGAAACTAAGGTGCAGCTGCGTAAACAAAAACACGACTAAGCATGGCTGTTTCCGGTGCTAAACTCACGACAGAAATGTGCACTGTATCTGTGCCTTGTGAAAACATTTTCATGCTGTTTTATTCATGCTTTTCCCCCTTTCAAAAGTAAATGGTTTGCTTAAGTTTTTTTTTTTTTTTTTAAATCGTGCTGTTGTTGCAGAGATGAAGAAGACAAACTAATTGGACTCCATTACAACGCCAATTCCAAAAAAATTAGGACCCTGTGTTTCCACAGCTTCTTTGTTTTTTGGAATCAGGGTTATAAGAACTTTGCCGCTTAATATTTGTTCATCATCATTTTTGCACTACCTACACACACACTGCACAAACCTTGATGGGAGAAATGTGGAAGTACTCATAGAGGCTGATGGGAGAGGTGTCAGCAGCAGAGACATGATTTAGCTCTGTCTTCATATACTCTATGTCCTTCTCAAACAGCTCCACCTAGAGGAATAAGACAAGAACAAATGCACAGGAATATAAACGTACAGGCACAAAAACAGCAGGATCTCAACTCTTCAAGTCGCTAAAGACACAGATTCTGATCAAAACGCAGAGGTGTGACGTGAGCATCTGACCTCCTGTTCTGAGCTCATGATGCTGGCATTCTCAGGTGTGAACATGTCCAGGATGGCGTACAGGAAGCCCAGATCGAGCTTCAGATCCATCTCTTGAATCAGCACTTTGAAGTACCTGAGGTAGACAGACATTCCCGTCACCATTTGGAAGCCAGACTGAGAAAACAGTTGATGCAAAAATGGAAAGCATTTCGAATACAAATGGCTCAGAATCCGAATCAAAGTACAACTCGTGCCTTCTGAAGGTAGGAAAAATCAATTAGAAAATGGAAAACATTGCGAAAATACATTTCAGGGCATCACGACAGAACAGACTCAAAGGAAAAACAATTACTTGATGCGAGAGATGTCAGAGTGCCCTGCTGTTCTGGTAACAATGCTGATATCAGTCAGAGGTTTAGGTTCTGTAAGAAAAATAAAACCATCACGCTCTGAAATACTGCAAATAAACAGCACAAAACGCTGAATTAAACATGACATAAAACGTGGATTAACAGACCATGGTCCATGGTGATAGATTTGGGCAGTTTCACAGGGTAAAAAACATATGGGAAGATTGCTCCTGGCAGCTGATTCTGGATCTGTGGCACAAAAAAGGATGTATAACTAAAACTGGTGGATAGGAACAAAGTAAAGGACTCAAAATACAATAGTGAACAAATGCTGAGGAAGGTAATTTGTAATACCGTAATACAGATAATACTATGTAATACACTTCAGACTCATGTTTATATGACTTCTTTTCACCTGAATGCGGTGGATTTGGACACGGTAGGCTCTCTGTCGTGGTGAGACACTGTACTCCACCTTCACCCCAGGCAGGAAGTGCCTCCTGAGGGGAACGTCACACGGTTGCAGCATCTGCATATCCACGCCATTAGGAGTAAAGCGCACCTGAAAGACAATTACATCACACAGTTGAACAAATAGGAGCCTGCGACTACTGACTGCTTTCATTATAAATTAACCACCTGCAGCAGTTTCAAACCAGGAAAGCTGATTATACGTGCATTCATTCTCTAACCTGGAAGCTGTTTTCCAGATCGACAATGCTGTCGTCTACAGGTCCAGATTCAATGTACTCTCTGAAGCTGTTCTCCAGCATCTCAGCTTCTTTAGTGCTCAGCGTCTTCCACCGACTCTTCTTCTTAGGCTTTAATTCCCACACCACATCAGAGCTATGACCAGACAAACAAGACAGTGTAAAATCAAACCTCATGCAAATCTATATGCATTCAACTGCATTCCACAGTGCAAACATTTAGCATTGCAACCTCTTCTGAAACACAATTTGATGCACCGAACTGGCAGTGAGCTGTGGTCATAACATGAACATGCACGGGCTTTGCTGGTCAGGTTTTGCACTTTTAACTGTATGTGTGTATGTGTAAACGTGTGCCTTGCTGGTTAGCTACCTTGTGATCCCAATAAAGGAGACCTCCTGGCTGCTGCTGTTGTTGATCAGAGACACGCCCACATTCTGTAGCATCAAGATGATTTCCTGCTCAGCCAGCTGCGCCTTCTCGCTCTCACAGAGCAGCTTGTAGATACGCTGCTCCTCAGTGAACAGCACAACGCGCTGGAGACCTTTGGATCAACAACAAACCCAAACAATACTGATTCAAAACTTTACTTATTCCAGAGTAGAATTCTCCTTATCCCTTTCCCCTTTGCTCCAGGCGAATCAGTGAATGTAAGACTGCATAAAACAAAGTTACAGAATATACTGAAGTGGTCTGGGGAGCAAATTTCAACTCCTTGTACTTTACCTTCATAGAAAGAGATCACAAACAGTTTTCCCTCATTGTTCATGTCCTTACGCAGGTCCTAAACACACAGGAGCAGACAAAGGCACATACTGTTAAAACGCACATCATAGGGTCTCATCTGACAACTGTGTTCACATCTAAAACACAACAAACTGTGTTGACAATTAACATTATATGAATTACACCATAACTCGTTCCTAAGAGAGGCAGAAAAATGGATGATCTAGACCAACTCTAATTCTAAAAGTACGCATCGTCAAAATACCGAGTGTGATGTCTACAAGGTCATCAGCTGGAAAGGTAAAGCACCTTTACTTTGACAAGGTGAGAAGTTAAGGTAAATGAATAAATACTGTATCATTCCTCAACCACAAACAGTACTGTGTCTCGGGTACAGTACAGTACCTCCTCATTCTTCAGCTTCCCGCTGTAAGCACCACACTTCCAGCAAAGCTCTCGGGAGCCAGTGGGTTCAGTCCAGGTGTAGTGCACAGCTTTTCCAGGCTCCAGCTCTTCCTGCTCCGCCTCCTTCTGCGAGCTGGGCACACACACGACATCCACCCAGTCACACACATACTGTATACATCAGCAACATTGCTTAAAACTACTAAAAATCAAAAAAATATTCCACTGATTTGAGATGACCGGAAGCAAATAATGACAGATGGCAGTACAGTGATACAAGAGAGCCCAGCCACCAAGAATCGATACCGCCATGACAACCATCCAATCCAAAGTACCTGTCTGACAGAAGACACAAAACACTCCCATAAACAGACAGACACATGACCGTATATGACAGTACGACAGCCAAAGTACCCAAGACCTCTTCTGGAGAGAGAAGGTTTAAGTATGCACATAGACTTTGATACTGATCTCGATTCGAACAAGACAAAGCAGACATAAGAAAATGAAAGAAGCCATAATCTACAGATGGAGATGAAAAACAAGAGAATACGATGCAACAGAACGACTGGAAGAAGCAGGAGGTTTGATTCCACTGGCAGAATCCCATCCAGTCAGCAGCATTCACAACTAGTATTTCTACAAGTAAAGATGATTAATACTTGATAGAAAAACACAGTAATCAATGAGTAAATGGGTTTACATGTCTAACCCGCTCCTTTTACTCTGCACCAATGGTCCTGAAACACTTTGGATCAAGACAGGGGGTTAATAAAGTAGGTCTTTAGGAAAGAGTGTACAAAGCGGATATCATTGTTTTAAGGCTTGAAATATTTAGCAAAAGTAGTTCATGATACACATATTTCTAAGAAATTTCAAAAGTATGTGTCACACAGTATAATTTCTGCATGGTCCACACAGTATTTATTTCTCATTGGTGAGGGTTAGGAGCAGACTACACAGGCAAACCAGGATCACAGTTGAGGCGGTCTTCTTCTACTTATCTTTTACCTGCACTCTTCATCTGAACACACTCTGCACTCAGGGATGCTCTCACATTTAAGTGACCGTGGCAGTTGCCCTTTAGTGTTACACCACTTCACATGTACGTGCTGCACCATTTGTGTGTTTCTGCCCTCTTGCCTGCCTTGTAAATTGCGTTTTTATGCTGTACTTCATTCGTCCAACTGGTGTCATCCTCAACTGCTCATTTTGCAGAAGCTAGGTGTTGTACTAACTACAGTTTGTAAGGCTTTTGTGTTGCTTCTAAAACACTTTAAGTAACTCTTAATTTACTGTTAAATGGACTGTTGTGTATTTTCACAACCTTCACAGGATGTGTGTTTAGCTCTGTCACAGCTGTTCACCTACACACAGTGAGAGCAGAAGACTAAATTCCCAAACTGTAAGTAAATTGTTATGACATAAATTTTATAGATTTATATATTTTTCCTGTGAAGGAGAAAACTGGCAACTCAACTTTTCTATTTTTTTCCCAGCAAGTAAAAATCAGTTGGCACCGACATAAAGAGCGACAGCAATAAACAACTAATGCAGCACTTTGAGATGATCCTTTCAGATCCTCATTTGTTCTTATTCTCCCCTCCCATTCTCAATTCTCAGTCCTTTCCTGAGTTTAGAGTGTGTCAAAAGAGTTTCTCCTTTTCAAATTTTTCTACCTGTCCTCCTCCACTGAGAAGGAGAGGTCGAGCAGCTTGTCAGCCACCCACGTGGGCTCTGTCCTGGTGCTGCATGACCCACAACACACAAAACATAAATCACTATCAGCAAAAAACAAAAGCACTGTCAGTTATCATTAACCAAATGGTTTAAGGCTGTTGGAACAAGGAGAAAAGAGTACTGTCATTCATTCATTCATTCATTCATTCCACAAATATCAAACAAAAAAATCAAAAGAATGCAAATGTAAATGTTGTGTATGAAGAACTACGACTTTGTTGGTAAAACCTTTTGACCTTTTGACTTTTGACCTTTTGAATACAAAACGTCATCAATTCATCATTTTATCCTATGAGACATTTGTGTGAAATGCTCATAATGAGTTATGGTCAAACGTGTTTAGTGTGGTCCTAGTGACCTTTGAACACCAAAATCTTCTCAGTTCATCCTTGAGCCCAAGTGGACATTTGTGTCATATTTGAGGAAATTCCCTCAAGGCATTCCTGACATAATGCATTTACAAGAATGGAACAGACAGACAGACAGACGCACAACCCAAAAACATAACTCCTCGGGGCACAGCTGTTGCTGGTGCGGAAGCATAACAAAAATAACCGAGATAAAAATGAGCAGAAAACCTGATAGGAAATACAGAAGCTGAATGGAAAGGTATGGCACAACTGGCAACCTACCTTAGATTTTGTGTTTACACTTGATTGTGCACTTCCTCATCTTACCGTGAGTGTGGCAAATCCACAACATAAGTCAAAGGAAACTTAGAGCACTTTGAAAGCACATTCACAGAGAACATTTAGACCAAAGAAGCGCTGCATTATCACGTAATAAAACAGTAGAAAATGTTATGACAGGAATGTTTTAACTAACCCTTTAACAGAAGATAACATGTTCCAAACAGATAGAACTTCCTTCAGTAATTTAACTTCACTGAAATCGGTGAAATCAATCCTCAGCAAATACTTCACCCACATTTCATTTTCTCATCCACTCCCTGTCTCCTTCCTGTGTTTGTACTGATGAACCATGGTGACATAATTCATCTCCATCATGTTTCCTATCAAACTTCTATCCTTCCTCCTCACCCACATGTGCACAGGTTCTTTCTAAAACATTGCTTTTCTATGTGTTTTGGCCTTGAAACAGTGTGTGTATCATATTTTTTATTAACATGTTCTGAGAAGGTGAGAGGAAAAACTGTTTTCTATAATTCCAGTAAACATGTGGACGAGGCATGTGCCTATTTAAGTACATGCTTCCCAGTAAGTATTTAGTGCTGTGTCTTTTCTCACCTCTGATGGAACTGCAGAGTTTGGTCTTTCGTGTGGTTGATAATCAGGAAAGGGGCCGCGCCGTCATGGTATTCAGAGAATCGGATCGTTGCCGAGTGCTCTGACAGGTTCACATCTACAATGATCCCACCCACCTGCAGAAAAATAACAAGTCTACATACTGGTATATAGTATAAGGGTTTATAAAATGTTCTGCAGCCACTTTCAGTATATTTCATTAGACCTGGACACACAGGAACATGAACTTTCATCGCAGATGAAAACAGCACACCTTGTAATAAATCACTTAACATGAAGAGACAACACTTATCTTCTACTTACAGAGTTGTCCAGATGCAGCAAAAGGCAGTTTTCTGGTCGTGTGAAGTCAATAGTCCGTGGAGGTAACAAACAGCCTCCTACTTTGATCTTTAGCTGCTTGGTGTCGTTCTCAGGCCAGAAGGGAATGGCTGACTAAACGTGGAATAAAACAAAACCACAAAACCTTTAATGACACTGCACAGTCAGGGTTTCATCTGCCAGTGTTACACAGTAAAAACAGTAAATTTAGCCATCAAAGGTCTTAGTTTGTAGATTCTGTCAAAACTAAGCAATATAAAAATCTGACTCTACTTGATGATTAATGATTTATCACATTTAAGCAATTTCAGAAAGTTAAAGCTGATGTCTTCAACATCCTGTACATCTATACACTGCACATCTATAATCAGTAACATCTTTCTGATCCAGGCATTAATTGAAACGTTTAACATTTTAAGGATTAATAATGCAAACATTTTAACTGTACTTGGCATTAGTGAGAGTCAAAATGTCCAACTGTCAGGTAGCTGTACTGCTTGGTATTATTCATTTGTTGCTGCCATGGCAGTGAATGTATACAGCATTTAAGTGTAAGTATAATTCACTGGCTGTAAAAACAGTTGCTTGTGCAAGGAAGAACTGATGCAAACAGTAACTGGTTTGGCTCTGACCTGTTCTGGCTGAGCCTCCGTCCAGGTGTCCTGCCCCTCTTCACATATGAAGACGCTGTGCTTGGTTCTGTTGACCAGCATATAAAACGGCACGAAGCTCACAATGCGGGTTAGACTGAAACTGCTCGCGTCAATCTTCACACCAACCTGAGGTCAGACAGACGTCACACAAATACACAGATGATTATTAAACTTTCCTCAGTTATATACAAAAGTACTTCAAAACTCCACCCAAAACATCTGACTTTTTAAATCAAGCTTATGTGACAGTAAGTCTGGATTAATTTATATCTCAGTATCAGCCTCTGTGGCAAAATCTTACCAGGTAATCTTTGTATCGGCCTTTACATTTGACATCTCCATGGCTACCAACTGTATCCAGGGAGAATTCATCGGAAAGTTCACTGTCTGAGATCATAAGACGCACCTGAGGGATGAAAAAAGATGACATTCATATACGATAAGAAATACAATAAGAAACAGCAAGAGGTTACTGAGATGGATCTTTGGAAGTGCCTATTGAATTGTGTGCTTTACTGTACTGTACTGAATATTACATATATCACTATGTACAAGCAAAGAAACACTGACTGATTTCTCTGACTAATTCATTCAATGATTGACTTGAAAAAGGGCAATAAATAAATGGATAAAATCTTTTTGTATTAATAGTAATTTCAGATACCAAGTTGCCATATTGTCTGGACAAATTGCGGTAGTTTTTTTTGGGCCCTTATCAAAAACAAACAAGATATTTCAGCGTTGTACTGATACATGTGAGAAAATGAAGTCTTTACCTTATTATTTCTCAGGAAGTAACGGGGCTTGAAGGAGAAGAGGAGGGGCATGTCATAGTCCAGCGGGTGTTTGCGGTGGATATCGTCGGCTTTGTACTGAAGCAGCCTGCCTGTCTTGTTCACCATCCAATATGGAGAGTGGATAGCAACCACCGTTTGTCCTGGGTTATATTTAACATGCACTGCTATGTCCAACTCAGCCCTCTTCCTCTCCGTCCCTTCGCCGTCATCTTCGTCATTCTCTCGCAGAGACTGGAACACTATGAAGGCGATTTCTTCCTGATCACTGCGGAGACTGTATGACATGATCATTTGTTTATTTCTGATGAGAACTGCAGAAGGCAATTGATTTTAAACTTTCCTTTTATACAATAAAGACGATTAATATGATTAATATGCATCCCTTCATCTGCTGTGTTCTTAAAAACATACTATGTGGGAACTGTGGCCCACCTATGAACAGAATTGCTTTTTCAATTGTTAGTTATGACCAATACGTAGAAAACAAGGACACAATAATGATGGGAAAGTAAAATATCAACTTTAAATGAAATTGAAGTCAAACCTGTACTCAGAAGACCAGTCCTGAGCCAAGTAGTCCAGCAGACAGAGATCGAGACTTGACTGGTTGATGACTGCAGTGTGAAGCTGGGCAGAGTAGCCTGGGTTCAGAGTGGCCTCAGGGGCAGACACTCCACTGTCCTGTTAAGCAGGAGGCAGAGAAGGACACTGAGTACAACAGTGGAGCTGGATTATCAGATTTTAGTATAGTATAGTATATTTTCAACCTAGAAGGCTGACCTGAGTAGTGATTACCAGGCACATCCTACCTTTAGTTTGTACGAGATGGGGTAAGGCAGCAGGTTGCGTAGCAGGACGGTAGGCCACAGGTGAAGCACAAAGGGCACATCAAAGTTCTCCCCAACACCTCCGGTGTGTTTGCATGTCACAGCGTCTTTTACTGGCACGATGTTGACTATCAGTACACCACCCTCATCTCCACAGCGACGGCAGGTCTGCTGGAGGTGTTTCTCGGGCTGCTGGTTGCTGATGTCTTCGTAACTGAAGCCCTCTGAACACTCAAACTGCTCACCCTGATTGTCACCGTCACCCTCTATTATCGGCTGAAGGCTGAGCTCAGACCTGAGGGGGGCAGCAGAGAGTAGATGTGGTGAAGGATTTTGAAAGAGAGAGAAAAGGACACAAAAAAGAGACCGTATGAAGATGTGTTTTCACGTTTGCCCTCACCTATATGAGTCCAGAGGCACACAGAACTCCTCAGTAGGAAGAGCTGTACCGAGACATGTTGATCCTTCGAACACGTTGAATGGGAATGAGAAATGATTGATGATCTGCAAGAAAGGAGAGAAAAGATTTAAAATATCGTATTTCGATTATCATCTGTAATTCTATTCTATTTGATACGTAAAGAGCTACCTCAGGGACGGCTGCTTATTGTCATTTCTTTTGGAAGGATTTCAACTTTTTGCACTCATGTCTTGATATACAATGATTGAAGCCTAAACCGTCCGGTTAATTGACATTATTACATATTTCATTATCTTAAAAGATGGAGTTCAGAGGAGATCTAATAAAGAATGTATGCTTCTTGAAGGGAGAGGGTCATTTATATTCCTACAACACATCCTACATTATATTTTACAGATAACTTAAACATGAAAATGTGCAAACATGTATAAGATAATCAGTTAAATACCTGGAAAGGAGAGCGGATCTTGATGTACTTGCTGCCCTCCACAGAGGAAATCTGACAGACCAGGAAACGAGTGACTCCTGAGTCTTTATGCATCACACTGTACATCCCCCTGCCCACCTTGATCAGGGGGATCACACTGGTTGAGGTGTGGCCCATCGGAGCTGGAGAAGGCAGAGGACATAAGAGCAGTTCATATGTAACATGTTGACATTTTTCATATATTAGATGATGAAATTGAGTATACTGTAAGATGTGTGTATAACAAAATAGTGTTGGCAGTAATGTGCACGTGGGTGATACTGAAACAGCAACTGATAGTCTTGCATGTGCATATACAGTATATTTATGTATATAGGTTAACTTACTAGGCTGTATGAAGTAGTCCTTTGCACTCAAGGAGATCATGGCTGAGAACTGGTCTGAGTCTGTTGTGGCTGAATAATCCATCCCGAGGGTTTCCCCATCCTGCAGCTTCACAGTGTAGTTGGTGCTGTGCTGGCCGATGGGACAAAACATCTCACTGTGGCGGACGGACACTGGCAAGCCCAGGCGGTTTTTCACTACAAAAGGAGCTTCATCTTTCTGGAAGGAATCAGCCGTCTGTTTGGCAGCCTCTGCAAATGCCTGAGAAAAGGCGAGAACATGAATGTTACAGACGACCATCCATCCTTAGACTTCCTGTTAAAAAACAATTACAGCCCTTCTCTTACCGTGCCCAGGTTACTCAGCATGGCCAGTCCACATTTGGAGAGCGTGATGTTGAGCTGGTCTTTACTGCTAATGACGATGACCGTTTTATAGTCTGGGACATTGTAATCCACTTCATCTGATAAACCTGTGTACTTCATTGGCTTCTTCTTCATCTGGTTATAGGATGGTAAAAAGAGAAACACTGTGTGTGTGTGTATCTGCATGTGTGAGTATACATATACTCTATATATGTGCATGTGTCGTACACATCAGTACCTTCAGTTCAAGACTCCATGGTCTGAAACCGTCTCTTGTCTCATCTTCTAAGGGCTCCAGTAGTGGTTCCCACACTCCCACCACCTCATTGTAATAGTGAACCTGAAGCCAATTCAACAAGAAAACTTCAGTAACCTTCACAGTCGGGCTGCTCGATTATGCCACAAATCATAATCACAATTATTTTTGTGAATATCGATATATTGTGTGTGTGTGTGTGTGTGTGTGTGTGTGTGTTACCTCCAGGATGAGCTCACTGTGCAAGTTAATGAGTGTGGACCAGTTTGTCACATCTCCATGGAAGGAGGACTTGGCCAGAAGCATGGGGATAGTGCGGTGCCCGACTCCAGCCTCCAGAGTCAGACAGATGGATTTGATTGTCACCTGCAGGGAAAAGCCAATGAAATGACACAACCAGTTCTTATGCATCAAACTAGAATGTGTTTCGTTATGTGAATAGAATAAAATATGACAGCAAAAGAGATCAAGGTTTATAATATAAGAGTAAGCAAAGTTTATATATAAAAACTGCAAAACAAATCTTAACTGAAATGGTATTATCGCTTGCAATCATACTTTATAATTAGTTGAGTCACATTGCAGATAAATACCTGCAATGACTCTCCCTGTGGTATCAGTGGGGCCAGTGATGCTGTGTCTTCATCCCCATCCTCTTCTAGGAACCAGAGTTTGAGCTCCTTCCAGCCCCTTTTCTCCCACAGGTCCACAGGAACAGGACTTTCCAGCTCCTCGGGGGTCTCTGCTGTGGGAGTGAGTGCTGACTGGATGGTGATCACTGTGTTGATGATGATAGGAGATACCTGGGCATAGAGACATACAACTGGTTCATACCAATTTCATAGCTCAAAGCTAAATTTCAGTTTATTATCATACAAATAGTGAACCTTCTTCTTTCAGATGTTTTTATTGTGGACCATTTTCAAAGGTAACAAATGTTCATCAGATAATGAATAATTTTAAATATGTCAGCCTGGATAAAAGGGATGTGATTTGTTTGCTAGATGTGGATGAAAACGACTTATCACCACATTTTGGTGTGCTAACCATCAGCTTCAAGCCATGGCACATCTTGGAGCCACTTGAAATCTATTTTTCTTGCTCGGGGTTAATGTGTCTTTATGGTGGCAGAACACCAGAGAAGTTAATATTAATATTAATGTCAGGTGTCCTTTGGACATCTCTCACAGTAGGTTACTTCAGTGCATCATCATGTGTTGACAAGAAACGCGTTTAGACAAGAAATTTGTGTTGACGATAAATGACAGTTGCTGCCATCTGCTTCTACCGCCATCTGTTGGATTGCAGCAGCTTTACTGTGTGAACTGTTTACAGTGTCACTATTTACAAGGGATCCCATTCACGACATTGTCCATTATATGAGGCAGACCAAATTCTGTTACGCATTTCAGATTTTTGTTAAGCACAACTACATACTTACTGTTATGTACATTCCTAATAATAACAAAAATAACAACATGTATAACATCATCTGCAAGACATCTAACACATATTCCTGGACTCAGAATGTGTAATAATAATAAAAATAATAAAACAACTACCTTCAGTGTGAGAGCATTGATGGAGACCTCCATAGCCTGAGGGGATGTTGGGAACTGAGTACTCTGGAAGAACACCTGACACGGCTGCAGCACTGTGGTCACATTGTTTTTCCTCTTCTCCGTCAAGAAGGGACACGCCACTACCTACAATAACAACCATAATCAAGACAAACTTTATATTAGTTGCTGTTGCTTATGCCTTCTCCCAATTACATTGCAGTGGCAATACAAACCTGGAGGTCCTTGATAGCCGCAGTCATCTGTGATCCCTCTGCGCCACTTTTCATCACTAGTTCACACTCTGTGGTCATCACCAGGGCAGGAGCGTCAGCACGCGTCAGGTCAGCCACAAATACAATTTCCGGGTTTCGCACCAAAACTTTCATCTCCGTCTTCGTCACCACGGCTGGAGCTGCAGCTAATCAGAGGAAAACATCAGTTCAGAGAACAGGGAACAAATTATGGAAGACTACTTTAATTCATATCTACCCACAACTCTATGCACAGTATGTGAATCATTGTGTTACCAGACAGATAAAGTCTAAAACTAACTAGAAAGGAATATGATTAACTCACTTGACTCTTTAGATGTGACAGAGGAGTTAATGTTCTTTTTATCTCCCACTCCAGTGCTGCTCTTTGGTTGTGGCACTTGGGCAAAACCCTGCTGGGTGGCCTTGAGAAAGATATCTGCCACGGTGAGCAGGAACTCCATGCTGGCACACAGGTACACATCCTGCACCACTGTGTCCAAAATGGTGCCATCACGGCCCTGACGGTAGTTCACCTCCACCATCATGTTCTGCTCTGCACCGGGACGCATTGCCATCATCCTGGAGAAGACGTCATTTAACGGTGTTAAAGAAATGAACAAGAGGGATGTGGAGGAGAGAAACAGACGTTTTTTTTGTCAGCTTTTTCATGGTTTGATAGGCAAGTGTACAAATACATACTTCTCTGTCTGGATGTGCATAGACAATGCATGTGCGACTGTGTGTAAAAGTGCAAAGCAAGGTGTATATGCAGGATATATACAGACAAATATGTTCATATGTCTGTGTGCATATACCTCGGGGTGACCATCTTGATCCTGGGTCTCTTGTCATCTAGAAGACAGGCAGCCAGACAGACCGAGGCCTTCATGGAGCTGTCGGAGAACATGTGGACGGAGGTGGAGATGGTGCCCAGAGTAAACTCTGCCAACTTCAGCTGCTCATCATGTGAATCCAACAGCTGCATCTGGATAATGACATATACACTGAGTTAGACTGTGCTAGTGACGCATGTCTTGTAAAATGAAGAGGTACACGCCTCATGTTATGTTTACACATCACTTGTGAGTGGCATATTGTCTGTGTATATGTGTGTGTATGCATTACCACATTCTCATGAGGGCTATATAAGACCAGCGTCATTGAGTCGAACTTGAAGTCTAATTTCAGTGTGTTCTTCAGCTGCTTGTTTTTCTGTGTCTCCACGACAGCAGCCGTCACTACTGTGTTACCTACAGAGTGATCACAGCACAAACACATTTTCAGATTCCAAAAGCTTTCCAGGATTGCTGTGGTCCTGGAAAACCTGTAGCTGGCTCATCTTAACTGGTCAATTGTCCACTTTCATTTTGTAGACTGACAAAAATGTACTTATCTACCCATTAAGATCCTTTGTCTAATTTTCTTCTGTTTGAAACCACTACATACACATGAACACAAAAAACATAACACCAAGTCCTTACTGCTGGCAGGTCCAGTGGTTCCAGAGCCTTGTGACTCTTTGTTAGACACAGAGTCAGAGGAGGGGTCAGTGGTGGGCGGACAAGCTGGAGGTGGAACAGCATCGGACTTCTCTGACAAGTTCTCACTGAGCGTCCTCAGGACCACTGTCATGTCATCCTGGCTGAGGATCAGCTGTTGGGAACAGACACAAGATTTTACAATACTAATAAATAAAAAACACCTGGACTGGTCATTTCTTACAGCACTACTTACACTCATTGGTTTGAGATGAGCAGTGATCTCTATGTCAGGTATGTTGTGGTACCAGTTGGATGAAAGATTTCTCTGGATTTCCAAGTCCAGGCTGACTGGCTTCAGCACCTGGATCTCTCCCTGAAAACCTTCATTTACGTATGAGGTCCTGAAAGCAACAACAACACTGAGTAATGAGAGAAATTATCAAGAATAATATATGATTATTGGAAATATCAACCAATCATGTTTGAGTATTCTGCAAAACATCTTCTTTCAGCAGGTGAACGTTTAATCACAGTTCACTGTTTATCATCCGAAGGATAGCTGGTCTCTGACCTGTACATCTTGAGATCAGTCAGTCTCACAGTCATTATATCCACCACAGGCGGGATCTTAGCATCACTTTTAAAGGGCTGCTTGGCAAAACGGTTCTTGACAGACAGCAGACCAAGGTCAGCTACAATCACATTGGTGGAGGAGGAGGACTGGGGCAGGAAGATGACAGGTGCGTTGAAGTGGACATTCAGAGCAATCCGAGTGCTCCGCTCTGCCAGCTCCTTCACACCTGATGCTGCCTTTTCCGCAGCCTGGACTGTCACCTCAGCCAGGGCCTCTTTAGCCTCCTGGAAGTTGTTGATGAATGCCTGGGAGGATGAAAGAACGGAAAACAAGAGCATAGGTGAGAAATTAATAGGAGTTGGTGGTGGAGTGCAGAAAAAAACTTGTTGCTGAAGCAACCACTAACTGCTTACCAATATGGAGGAGACAAACTTGTTGAGGAAGATGACCTGGATGCATCCCACAGTCAGTGTGACGAAGGTGTCAACTTTAGACATGTCCAGATAGGCGTCTCCTTCTGTTGCATCTGTGTAGTTCACCATGCGGAAGGCAAACACTTCCTTATCCGCTATAGATACAGCCTAAGAAATGGATGAGAGATAAGGCAGACGAATTCAAATGATCAGAGCTTTACAGGAAACAACAAGTCAGATACAATTCTTATCGAGTGACTCATAGTTAGCGGTCAACATTTATGGATGCCACAAATACAAGCAGTTAAACACAAAAAGAGGCAAAACAGATTATAATCATTAGTTATTAGAGTCTTCACATCTGTGAAGGAAAGCCACATTCTGATTGTACCTTCTTGTAAAGAGCATCTTTGTCGCAGTCTAGGATCACAATGTTCTTCAGGTTGGCCAGAACCTCCATCTCCTTTTTCCTCATTAGAACCTCAGAAACCAGACCTGGATGGTTCAGAGAGTGAGACAGTGAGACAGCATTTATTTGCATACGACCGCGGTCAGTTAAGAGCTTTGGGTGGCAGCAGTGTTTCTGTGAGGCAGCGGTGGAACACATGCAACACCATTCATGGAGCAGGAGAGTGTCACATCACTTCCATACCTTCAATACTAATCTCAGAGATCCTGGCTTTCTGTCCTCGAATGAAAACCTTAAGACAGCGGAGATCAGCTCTGATATGCAGATTCACCACATCTGCGAACTTTGAACTCTTTGAACCTGTGGGGAAAAAAAAGGCATGTAGTGAAGATGACCACAGAAGAATGATGGCTTTCGAGAGAGGGTTTATTAGGGTCAGTTACTTTTTTTCCTGGTTACAACAGCTTCCTCCTTCTTCTCTCCCTCCCTCTCTGGTTCTGCCTCGTCCTCCTCAGGGATGGTAGGCAGCTCCTCCTGCCCCCCCTCTTTCTTAGTGGATGGAGGAAGGAGGTTGTTGAGGAAGTTCATGGTGTTGAGTAAAGCTTCTGTATGGAGATGCACATCCAGGGATGAGAAGGTCACCTGAAGGGGAATGCAATGCAAAAACCTTAAAATGTTGGTGGAGAAGAAGAATGAATTTTTTTTTTTTTTTTTGCATCACACATCATTTGTTCTTATTCTTACGCTTTAATACTGTTAATTACTAGCAAATTAATGTTTCCTTCACCTTGATGAGCTGCTCTGTGTTGTTGTGTTGAGACTTGAACTCAGGGCCATTTTTATCAGCCTAGAAAAGACAAACAATCCTCAATGAGAAAGCTTTTTACCAACATTTGGAAAATATTAATCCAGGATACTGACAATTTATGAAACAGCTGTAAACAAATGTACTTTAATTTATGTCATCACACATACTTTAATGTACTCCAGGGTTAGCAGGTCAACCTCTGTGTTGTCTAGCGTTGTGATCAGCTGAACCTGCTTCTCTTCAGAATCTATATAAGAAGCAAACAAATAAATGGTGACATATAAAAACTGCAGCCAAGACTCACCTGACCTTTATTTGCAAATGCTTATCTTAATGTTTGCAATCACCAATGTTAGCAAATATTTGAGTTATGAGGAATGTCTCCTGAAGTGACAGAAGTAAAAGTGAGGGGACAAACGGTCCTGCAAGCATCTACTGACCCATGTATTCTGGGCACTTGAGGCAGATCTCTCGTAGGTAGGTGTTAGATGTCATGTCAAAGGTGCGTATTTTCAGTTCAGTGCCCAGACCCTCGATGTCCAAGTGGAGCACTGTGACCTCCTGATCCCCAGACAGACGACACAACTGAACAGAAAACTAGATGAAACATAGAGAGACATAGAGGAAGAGAACATGTAGATGGAAAAAGGAAAACATAGATCAGAAAAATCAGACAGAATTAAAAACGCATCACAGACATTGTTTGTCACCTAATTCCCCAAGACCTCTCTGTACCTCACTGATTTCGAACGTCATGATGAAGTCAGTCATGTTCTTCTGAGCATCTTCCTTAGCAAGACTTTTTCTTTTGTGTAGGTCTGCGTAGCGCAGCGGCATGGGATTATCTGGGAAGAAGGGTCGCTCACCGATGGGAGAGCTGGGAGCATCGTAGAACAAATCTTCCTCTGACCCTGAGTGGTGACAAAACAAAAACACGCACAATGACCCACCTGGTATAATGTAGGTACACACAGAGTGTAACAAGGCATTTGGTGTGATGATTATGTATGCATGGCTGCATGTGGGGTGCAGAGTGAAAAGGACATGGCTATTACCCAGTGAGGTGATGCTGATGGTCTCACATGACTCAAATATGAGAGAGGAGCGCTGGTCAGCTAAGTTCAGAGGTCGTCTGGGAGTGAGCTGTGGGGTAAATGACTGCTTTGGCTGAGGAGGACAGAGAACCAGAACATGAGGACTATTATCTTACTGAATTCATTCAAATCTGACAGTGTTATCATTGGAGTACACCATATACATCGTTTGATATGCCTCTTCCTTTATTCATTCATCTAGGGACCATCATGATGTTCTTGCCTTTGTGGAGGATGTAGCAGTGCCGTGTGCAGCAGGTCTGCTCTCAGGCAGTGGAATACTTTCCACCAGTTCGAGAACACTTCGAAGCTTATCATCGGAAATACGAAGAGACAGAAGAGGAAGCTCTCCAGACATCTTATATCTGAAACACACAAGCAAACGTGGAAACACAAAGACACATACACAAAAGTAGAACCTTTAATGTAAGTCTGCCCAGTACCTTTAATCCTTACAACATGGGGAAAAAAAACTACAAACTTACTTTGCCATGCGGGAGTCTTTGACAACCATCGCCCTGCTGAACACAACTTTTAGATCCACTGGCTCAAGGATGTGAAGCGGTGACTGTTTCTGCTTACGGGCCATTTTCCAGTCACCATCTGGCAGACACAGAAGATGTTTTAGATTATTTTAAGAACGCTTAAAGCTTTGAGACAATCTCTTCTGATGTCTGTGTGTTATTTTCTTCGGTAAGTACAGTCAACAGGCCCACAAAAGTTAGCTTACTTACTTACTGACATTTTCTCAATCCAGTTTTCTCTGTACAAATTGTGTTACACTGTAAAATATACTAATAACATCCAAAAATTTTGAGCATCGTGACTTTCAAACTGCAGCTTGAAATAACTCTCAACTCAATATGTGACCTCTCAGTTTCTACAGGGTCCCAGTAAAGACCCTTTGGCTCATGACAGGTGCATTTTCTCATGTGAGTACCTGGTTTGCTGTAAAGGAACTGCAGGCTGCTAAGCTGTACATCAAAGCTGTCGTATGCTCTGGATATGATGTCTTCAATGTTGCTGGTGCCCGCTGACAGCTGAGGCAGATGCTTCTTGCTTAGACTGGACATCTGAAAAGATAACAAAATAATGGTTTTCACACATGAAAAATTTCAAACTAACTCGAAAACAGTTCTTCTGGGAAACCATACAAACATGGTCAAAAGAAGGACTAGTTTAGGATTTTGACATAATTTTATGTGGGTTGGATTTTTCAGCCCGATGTTAAGCTTTGCACTTTCAGACCTGAAAGTGTCCAAGGTCCAACAGTAGGATGTTCTGAGTGCCATTGTAAAAGCCAGTCTGTGGAATGATGACGTAGGAGGCCATCAGGTTCACCTTCAGGTCGAGAACTTTTTGTGTTTCGATCACATACATTAGACCTAAAAAACAAAATTTCATTAATTGAACAAATGCAGCCAAAACAGGAAACATTTCTGTAATATGCATGAAGATATCAAAAATATATAATATTTAATTAATTCTGCTTCTTTAAAAGATATTTTAGGTTATATTTGATGTTTCAGTGGGGAAAAGAGTGGGTGTTTAAGGGCTGCTTGCTTTGTACAATTTTTTACATTTCTGTAACTGGACTCTCAGATTATGATCATAGATCTAGAATAAGACCTTGGATATTTGGAAAACTGTAAAAACAAGGACAGAGGCTGCCCATCAGAGAGCTGAGAGCAGGCTTTAAACCAACCCCTCACATATAGTCAATGTGTTTACATGAATGTGCAACTGACCAGTGGCTGTGCGGTCTCTAAACTGCTCCAGTTTCATGAGGGTTGCGTTGGTGAGCTCATCCAGCTGCAGGTCGTCAGGAGGCATGAAGAACACTGACATGCTGTTCACTGTTATCTGCACAGAACCAGAAACAGCGAAGACATGTGATATGTAACCCCTTCATGTTTTTTTCCTGCCCATGCATGCACACTGACAGACACCACTCACAGCATCATAGATGATTTCCAAGGGTTGTGATTCCACATGAAGCCGCTGGTTAGCACTCTCATCTAGCGGGTTGGTCTCAAACAGGATGGAAAGCAGAGGGGTCCCTACACCTGTGGCTGCCTTCCTTGATGACAGGAGTGTTGGTGCAGGACGGTTACTGGCCAGGCCTGTGACTTCAAACAAACTGAGCAGGGCTGTGAGTCTGATAAAAAGAGGAAGAGAAACTAACTGTCAGTGCTATCCATGGCAGAATACTAAGGAGGACATATACTCTAAGTACTGGGAGCAAAAAGGATGGTGAATAAATAAAAGACCAGCTACAATTTCCCCTGCTTGCATTGGAGACTAGGCTCTTTAACACAAACAGTGCTGGTACTGTTAAAGCTAAGGAAGACCCCTCAAAAAACAAAAATCTGTGACAAACTTGATGGCTTGTGCTCCAGGTCTCTGTGTGAGCGTGGACTTGAGCTCCCCCACAGTCAGCTTGATGATCTCATTTTTGTCCTTGTCGTCTTTGATGGACACAGACAGCTTCTCCATGTGGAAATTGACCTTCATGTCCTCGAACTATAAAGAAGTGACAACATATTACATAATCAAGTATCTGACGCGGTATTTTGATCGTTGTAATACTGTTTATGTGGATGGCAAGCCAAACGGAAGCGTATTATTAGTTGACAGGTGGGAGTCAGGGAAGGAAGTGACTCACATTTTTTGGTAGGTTGGGATTAACAGCGGTCTCACTGTATCCGATGGCAGTGTAGAGCTTAGATTTCTCAGCGGGGGTTAACAGCTCATCAAAACCTGAGACAGAGAGAATAAATTGACATGTTTTCCATGTTATCTTTAATGTATAAATCTTCTGTTTTCTCTATATCCTTACATCTATTCTCTACATCCTACCTCCTGTCTTGACCTCTTTTGTTGGTGTATCAGCCTCTCCTCCCCAATTCCACATCCAGCTGAACCAACCCTGAGACTCCTCCTCCTCCATCTTCATCCCTGGACGGTAAATACACAGGCCTGCCTTGCTTGCCTGGGGAAGTAAAAGAAGAATTTGTTTGTTGTTGTTTGTTTGCAGTCATTACAATTGAAGCTAGAGATCCAGTACAAAGTAAGCATACAAAGTGAAGATTCCCACTATAAAGTGGCTGAGACAGCGAGCTTACCTCCACCTCAGCTTGCTGTCTTGCCAACGTGATGTTAAAAATATCCAAGGTCTTCTCAGGCTCCTGAGAATAGATACAAGACAAACTGATTAGAGCTTTTGGCTGAAATTCTTGCTACTCCCTGCAGTGATGCATCTATTACTAACCGCCCATTATTAATCACATTAGGAAAAGATGAAGATTACAGAACAGAGGAGAGACGGACAAAAAGACCTTTAACTGTAATGTAATGAAAAGGATATTGAGATGGTTATATCTTTATAATTAACTACTTGCATATTCCATTTCATGTAAGCAATGAATCATGATTACTGCAGTCAAGTACAGTAGGTACTTGCAAGCGTACAATCGAGCAGAACAGAACAGAGCAGCTGCTCTGAACTTTAACTGGCACTAGCACCCTTCCAGATATATGTGATGATTAGGCAAAATTTTGCCAAAAAGGTTCAGAACTCAGAGCTAATGAAAGGCAAATACATGAAAAATGTTGCGTTTACCCTCATCCTCCTTCTAACATCACATTAAGCGGTCAGTGGTTCAAATGTTAGGATCTAAAAGGATCAAAGTAAGAATCTAAAAATTCAGCCCTGTCCCACCTCTAATGCCTTGAGCAGCTCCTCGCTGGGTTTCTTGCTGGTGATTTTGGTTTTGTAGAGCTCCCGGTAGCGTTTTACCGTCTGCCGGTGCCGGCGAATGTGCTGCCATGACCACATGTGGAGACGAGGCTTCACATCCACCTCCAGGATGCCTGTGATCACATACTTCCACCTGTAAGGTAGAAACATAAAAGCATATGCAGCATATGGCCATATGGCATGTAGTCACTGAATGGAATCAAAACTCAAAATCAAATTAAAAATGTGTTTTCTGACCATATACGAGCATTCCTGTGAACTTGGACCATGGGTCTGTACTTCCTGTACGGCAGGTTCCGTGACATCATATCCACTGAGCCTAGCAGCTCCAAGATGCTAATGTACTGGAAAGAGAGGAAGTCAGCAATTACTCTCTGGCACTGAGCACTGAGAGAAGAGGATTTATCATCACTGAGCAACATCTTTACCTATGAACCCTTTCAAATTCTGAATTCACTTTCTCCCACCTTGTTTGTCTTAAACTTCTCTCTCTCTTCTGAAAATCCCTGTTTTTACCAGGCTTTTATATAGACACATTTAGACACAACACATACACCTACCTGGGGTCTGTTAAGTTCAATGGCCACCTCACTGAGATTGACCATCAGGTCAACTTTGGGAGAAGAGAAGTCCACATCTGACCTGGGATTCATCCGCAATTTAGCGTCCGCTGAGATAGGTCGAAAAACTGTGGACCACCAAAAAGATTATTTAAAGCAAATTGTCAACCTTGATTTAATAAAGCGTTTATAAACTTTGGGTCTGAACATGACTTTATGATTGTATGGGCAAAAAATTAACCAGTATTTCACTGGGATTTCAAAAACTGTGAATATGTTTTTCTTTAACAAGGTTAGCTGTTCAAAAATCTGTGAGCTTGAGCTGACAACTGAAGCTCAAAACAAAACCTGTTAAAATCTGTTGGTGGTGATTCAAGCTGTGTGATTCACTCAATTTTCAGGCACTGCTGTGTAAGTGCAAACATTACATGTTAAAATTTTTAAAGTGAGCAAATGAAATACAGTATAAAACTGTGAGACACTCACTGAAGTCATGGCTGAAACAAAGAGAGTTGTGGATTTCCATGCTGCTCTGGAGACATCGCTATAGACACAGGGAGAAGAGCTTCATTTTGTTTTATCCGTTTTCTTTGCTCAATATTTGCTTAACCTCCTGACGACATGGGGAAGTCAACCTTTACAACACCACATTTATAAGCAATCTACCCATAGACAGGTGAAATGAATGGTTAACAAAATCTGCAGTGATCAATGAAGGATTTGCAGAGGCCTTTTTTCAATTTTCACAAAGACAATCACAGCAAGGCTTCAAAACGATTTGAGAAAAGGGCCTTTCATATTGTGACTCTATAACTTGATAACCTAAGATTATTGTGCACACAATAATGAAGTTGTGTCTCAAAAAGGCAGAATGAGACAAACAATGACATGGCTGTATCCAGGCTGGCGGACACAAGGTGCAATACAGCAAAAACACAGTGACTCACCAAAGCCTCATCGGCACTGTGATTGGAGAAGAGTATTGAGTCGACATTCCAGTAGGCAAACAAGCTGTCCAGTTGAACCAACTGAGAAGAAGGAAAACAGAAATCAATTAGAGCACCGCAGAGCTGACAGAGCTGAAACAAAACAGAGCTGACAGTGTACAATGATTTCTGAAGTTTGGATCATGGGCCAATGACATAAAATTAGTTCTTAGAACAACTGCTGACAAACTGATTGCAGAGGATGGAACCAACTGGTACAAATTGCCAAATCGTTAACTGAAATTTCAGTTAACCTGAAGGGACAGAGACATCAAATGCAAAAAACAGCATACATATGTTTCCTATCATATATAATTGTATAGGTTTTAAAGTACAGGCATAGTTGACAGATTAAGTGGCTGGATCTCTTACTTTGAAGAAAAGCCTGGAATTCTCATCCAAAAGGCTGGGATTCCAGTTCTCATCAGATGTCTGTGAAGCAGCGAGGTATGGGAGCCTTACTTTACATTTTTAAATACATATAATGCACACATACAATTATGTTTCAGCAGGTGACTAGAGACGAAGAACACCTTAACTGCTGAATGTTATCCAGGATATACTCTGACCGGAGGGAAAGTACAACCAATTACCTGAAGGCTGAGGTTTTTAAGTGACACTCCAAATGACAAAGGACAGTTTGGATTAGTGACCTGCAGGAAATACAGAGAGAAATAAAAGCTAAGTTCATCACTTACAGCTGACTTTTCAAACAAACATTTGAGTTATGCCGTACATGTACACATCACTATGGTAGCTCAGCTTGAATACTCACATCATCTTCATATCGTACGTGGATGTTAGATATCTTGACCTGCAGGTTTTTGATGACCTGGGTGACGAGCTTTTCCACAAAGGTGTCCTGCTTTTCCAGCTTAGGGTTTTCTGTCAAACACAAACAAATATCTACAACATGAGAACAAGTCTTATCTGACAGACTATTTGAATTTATTCTCTCAAAATCTGTATCTTTTGAAGGAAGGTGTAGTCTTCATCTTGTAACAACAAACACAGAAAATATGAAGTGTGAAAACTGCTGGCTGATCCAAAGACAACACACTAACAACCAGACAAATCACCACCGACACACACACCATTTGCTGGACTCACACACTTACACACACAGAGCCCTTAAAATCATCACCTTGCTCAGCAGCCTTCAGTTTTGTCTCCTCTATCCGCTGCAGCTCCCTCTGACGAGCCTCCTGCAGCTGCTTCTCTTCCTTTTCTGCATCATACTTTATACCTGGCAGGAATGTGGTCAATACAAATGTTTATTTGCCTGCACATCTCTGAAAACTATTAAATACACAGAATGATTAACCTAAGTTTCCGGTTTGTCCTGGCAAGAACTTTGGGATCATGAATAAGTAACAGACCTCCTTTGTCTGACTACTGTGCTACACTCTACTAATCATAGGGGTTATTCATTAGACTGTACTTGATACTGCTGATATTTTAAAGGCTTGCTTTTCATGACAATACATGTCATTAAAATGCAAAAATGTTTCAATGTGTTTTTGAATCATTAAAATGTTCACGTAAAATGAGAAGCCTAATCATCTTAACACTGACATGCAGCAGGTTAATATCCTAAAGGCACTACATATCTCTATTATTGGTGGGAATTGACAGTATAAGATGAGCACTTTGGTCTAATTTTTTATGTATTTAGATGGACATAGATGGTGATCTTACTTGCTGTGGGGACTATGAGCAGATAGACACCATCCAGTGTCGCCTCCACTGACTGGGTGTAGAGGTTCTTCCATGGAATCTTTAGCTCCAGCCGTCCTGAACACAGAAACAACACATTGTGAGAAATCTTTTGCACCAAAGGAAAGATGGCAGATGAGGGCAGTGACTGTAATCTCACCTATATGACCGGCTCTCACTTTAAAAGGAATGTCAAGTTGACTCTGTGACAAAAGAATAGCAAATTATTGTAGCACAAGTGAATGCTAGAATGTAATGACAGACTAATTTTGCTTACTTACGCATTTACTTGCAACTTACCAAGGCATTTTCCTTTATTTCAAGATTTGTTAGAACAGCATCACCTGTGAAGACAGGAATATGTCTTTACTGACTGTTACTATGCACATTCTCATAAACTAAATAGATTAGCACTATCTTATAAGGCTCAACAGTCCAATCTAAAGAGGTATTTGGCCTTTGTCCAATGACATAATTCAGCACACAGGGCAATGGGGCACATGTTTATCGTTCAAGCCCTTCATGAAAAGGTTTGTTAAAACGCTCTATAATTAGGCTAGTTTTACAAGCTCGGACATGTTTAGCAGTGGGTCGGAAACCTCTCTTCTAGTCCTCCCATTTAACTGGATAGTATTTCAGAGCTCTCACTATCAAACTTTCTGGGCTCAGTATGAAACAGTAGCGAGTCACAACCTGGCTCTGTAAAAGGGTGTGACCCTGAACTGCTCGCCTCTCTCTTACTTGAGTGAATGCATTGAGCAAACAGGCGTGCAGCAGCAAATAAGGTTCGTTAATAGACAGTAACTGAAGAAGGAAGAAATTAACAATGCTCATTATTCTATCCATAAATTAGCATTTAGCGGCACCCTCTTGCTCACACAGGACAACTGAACTAGATTTAAGAGCCGATAAAGTGACACTGACAGCTGAGCGAGCCTGTCACACACGACTGGTGGCTAACGTCTGTTAGCATTAGCTCGCTAGCTTGGCGAGCCTGCTAGTCTACTGAATTGACAAACAAGCGTTCAGTTACCTCCCCATATGCCAAGCTGTAGCTGTGAGCTGTCAAGGTTGACAACGTAGTCCCCTAAAAAACGGTTGAGGACATCAACCACCACGCTTTCGAAGACCATTTCGGCGTTTCTTTCATCTATCTGTCACCATGTTTACATTTCTGAGGACTCGGCTGCCTCAACGTCAGTTTCGGACGGTCTTTGGAGGCGGGGCTTTGACGTCATCTCGTTCCTGCAATACGATTACTTGCTTGCGGCGCGTGCGCATCAAATTTCAACCGCTGCTGCAACGCTGAGAAAGAGGGCAGCTGAAGGAAGTGTCCTCATGTGGGCTTTTTAATGGGAATATTTGACGAGATTCACAACTGACAATATAGTTTCTTCTTTTAATTATAATACTCTAACACTTGTCCACAAATTCAAAATCTTTATTACAACCAAACAGTACAATGACAGAATTTACAAACAGTATAAAAGCTGCTAAATTGACTGATTGAATTAATTGAATTCATGCTTTTTTGTAAAGACATCCTTGTGTCCTCTGGTCTCTTCAGTGACATATGGTTCAATTGAGAGATTAAACTTTATTTTTAAACATGATTAAGTATGTTTAACTGTTTCTGGACCAAGAAGACAAATAAGTTGCAGAAAATTTCAGACATCCGTTATTTTCTAACTATTCAACTTTGGCAATGTTGAATTTAAACTACAAAGTGAATCATAGTCAGCAATTATATTGGCTTTTGCAAACTTCTATGACAATTCAAAAACATTACACCTGCAATCACTGATTTTGTTCGGTCGTGTGACAGACACACACACACACACACACACACACACACACACACACACACACACACACACACACACACATTAAAATCAGGTCACTATGTTCCAAAATAGTTGTGGTTGTAAAAGCAATCGCATACAGCAATATGTCAAGTCATAAACATCTCTTAGTTTTCTGCTACATTGTGTTCATTTTCTATTGCAGCACTAAAAACTATTTCAGAAAAAATATGGTGGAAACATCACACATGATCCTCTGTCTATTCATTGACATGACCAAATAATCAATGAGTATCTCTAATCAACTTGCAGATCCAGACCTGTTTATGTGTACTTTAAAGAGAGTAAGAGGGGGTAGCAAACATACAATTCAATTATTTGTACTTATATTTAAAATTGTATACTGTGCATCATATTGAAATAATGTACTTTGTTGGTTAGTATTCTTGCCTCCTGGCAGCTGTCATATGCACATATTGCCAACACAAGTTATAGTATTTATTATATCCCTTTCTTTAACCCTTTTCTATTGTACATATTGTAATGTCATATTTCACGTGCTGTCTTTCCACCACATTACACTAAATGAGTTATTCTTCTACCCGTTTTTAAGAGGGAGCAACTGAAACAGTGGTTTGGTGATCACTCCAATCACTGTCCCTCTTCTCAGAGTTCCAGATGTAGGTTTATCCACCACTTTTAACCTGAGCTGCAGTCCCAGGAGGTCCTCTCTTCTGAGCTCTGTAAAGAAGAAATCTTCATTAAACACAGGGCCGTGGCAGTTCCTGATGGTGGTGCTCTCCTGTCGCTGCAGCTTCCCCGGAGTCAGACACAGATTCACTGAACAGTTCAGGGTTCGTCGGTCAGTATCATCCCACAGGCCTTCCACAGACATCACACGGACTCTGACCGTGGAAAGGGAGGAGGATGTGTCGGTGGAGAATGTGGTGTGCTCAGCGATGAGGTGTACTTCACCACGGCCCTGCATACGGATGACATGTCCACGGTGAGGTCTCTCCTGGCACTGCAGAACGTCCACTGGTGAGGGGGCAGGTGGGGCTAAGGTGAGTGAGCTTCCCTTTAAGCTTGGAGGGCAACTGGGAGAGGTTGTCAAACTTAACCCACTCCTCTTCCACCTCCCCCTGTTCTCCCTGCTGTCAATTAATGAAGGACAGGATGCCGCTCCTTTAAGACGGCCACAGCCTGATGGGATGTAGGGCAAGAATTTAGCACTGTAAGGGGAACTGACGGGAGAGGAGTCACAGGTGGAAGGTGTTTCACTTTCTGTACTTCCCGTCTCGGACAGGCTCTTGCATAACAACAGAGGAAGGAACCTAGAAGTTTTTTTGGGCAGGTTTGTCTCCTTTGCTAGCATAGGTGCTTTAGTAGGAGTGCTTCTATCAAAAATGTAATCAGGGCACTTCGAGTGGAACAAAGACTCTTTCCTTCGAGTGTTGAGGCTCTCATGTATCCCAGTCAGGCCATACCCCTCTGCAGAGAATGGCAAGGGTTTCTTTGTTGCTTTCCAATCCGCTGATGCATCACCATTCTTCATCTTCACATCCTTTGCCTTTACATGTGTAGTGTCTGAAGAGGTGCTGCTCTTGGATACGGGGTTCTGACCATGCAGGTTAGGTACCATTGTCTCTGATGCCAGCAGAGGGCTCCTCTTGCAAAGCCGTGGTGGCAGGCAGAACTCTGGGATCTTGTCTGGGGTAAGGATGTTGTTGTGCAGACTGAGAGAGAGACTGGCCTTTGAAGAGAGACGGATATCCTCCTCGCTCTTCCCCATGTAGCGACTCAGCTCTAGAGGAATGCTTTCCATGCTCTCCCTGATCTTTCCAAGGACCCACATTGTTATCTTCTGATGATTTAATACGACGTGTGTGTTAAGTCTGTGCACACAAATCCAAACTTTTTTTTCCCTTTGGCAACAAGAACAAAAAAATACAATTTAGGCAAATCAAACTAACAATGCATGAAACAGACCACACTAAAAAAAAAGAAGTTTATTCCAAATGCTGAAATGACAAATATTTTCTTCTCACCTGCTGAGGTCTTGATACGTCCTTCTCCGAAGTAAGATCTGTATGAGTGTAACGGATGTGCCAATGACAGATTTTAAAGGTGACTGTGTGGCTCTGCATCACTGGTTTGCCGCCTCCGCCTGCATCAGAAACCAGGCTGTGCACGTACATACACACACAGACACACAAGAACACACGGACACAGTGTATGGAGTCACTCTGTGCCTGCTGGGTGGGTGGTAATCAGAAACAGGTGCAATGGTGTGTATTCATTTGTGCATCAAGGATGTGATGTCAGCTTTTCAGTTAGTTGAGGGAATTTACATCAACACTGAAATATGCTTTCATAGATATAAATTTAAATATGAGGCTCTAAATTCCACTTCATCATACGCCATGCAAATTTCCAATAAAATGTGAAAAAATAAAGTGCGAATGACAACTTTGATACAACATCAAATGTATTTTGATATGAGAGGCGAAACATTTAAGATGTCTTGAGTCTTAATATTCATAATACACAGATGTTAGATCATGTATGATGTATGGCAGAAAGACAGTCAATCCAAATGACGACAACTTTTTTCTAAGGCTAACTAAAACACGTAAGAAAACGATGAATTGTGTGTCGTTGTGGTCATGATGACAAAACTATAATCTGCTTTTGAGAGAAGTGACCTCTAGTTCAAAGACAGGAACACCCCAGGCCTACAGACAGCACTTGCCACCTCAAAGCCACCACCTCCGCCGTCACCACTGACCTTTAAACAGCTGGCAGTCCTGAAATACAACTGACCTGATGTGTACGAAACAGCTCTGTCAGTATGTACTCCTATTTGGGTTATGCAGAAATGTGTACTGATAAACACATCACTTTTTAAAATGTTTACACTTATTTTCAAGTAATCGAGGAAATTAGTCATTTCAGACATGACAGACGTGGTCACTGTACTTCCTGCTGGGATTGTAGTCTTACGTAACATACTGCATATATTAGTCCAACTGCTTTTATTGGTTGCTATCAAATAGTCTTTTTATTGGTACGGGTTCGATTCATCATGGACTTCCACATATTAAAATCAAATATTTTATTTTGAATAATCCAAGTATGACTTGTTTCCTCGCCCTCTTTGGCATGATTTGACTTTCCTCTCCTTCCTTGAAGTCCAAATTTTGAACAGATTTAAATTATAATAATGTGTTAATAGTTCTAATCATAAGTAACATATTCTGTGGTTTCTACTCTATCGAAGCTTAAGTCAAGATCAGGACTCGTCATGGTCCTCTGAATATGTATCCACTAATCCATAAGGCAGCGTCAATTCTATCTAAGAATACCTGTCATTCAGAGTTGTTGGTGTGATTTTTCCAAAGGTCATCGTGTGAAGAAATTACATATATTTCATGTCATCAAACTCAATTTGTACACAGATGAGGCCAGCTGAACTGAACCCTCTGAACAATGTGGCTTCTTCAACCACAAGAGGGCGTACATGGTTTATATATACATCAGGCAACCTCAAAGGTAGGTGACTCTTCATTAAGACATCAGTGGGATATAGATAATATTTTTGTACAGCATTATTAGCAGTGTAACATCTATAAAGATGATTACAAAAGAAATGGAAATCAGTTAGTCAAATTTATTTAAAACCTATACAGACAAGCACATCCACACTCAAGATCCCCTTGCTTCATTATAATGATCCTCTCTTATTGTTCTAATTAAACAGTAAGTGTGAAACAGCATCCTAGCCTGTGTGTGTGTGTGTGTGTGTGTGTGTGTGTGTGTGTGTGTGTGTGTGTGTGTGTGTGTGTGTGTGTGTGTGTGTGTGTGTGTGTGACAGAAAATGAATATGAGGATGATGAATACATTGGGGAGGAGTCAGGGGCCTCCGGAGCAGCCAGGGGTCAGGAGGCTTTTTGTGGTAGTGAAGATCGACTTTATTACACCAATAAAAACCCAGAGTGCTCTCTGTAATGGAGAGATAAATGATTGGGAGTCAGAGGAGGACCTTGCCTTTAACTGCTGTCACAGCGGCAATTAACGCTAACGAGAGAACAGTGCATTGTTGCCAAATGCACTACCGCTGTCAAGTGCATTAGTGTTAAAACCTTTTTGTTCTGGAGCTCTTCATTTTCAAAATAATAATTCATTATTTTTTAGTTTGTGGGCTTCATTTTGGTAATTCATTGTGTAAAATACTATGTTAACTAATCAGCCAAAATGCTTTAAAGGTCTTCTCAAACATGTTGTATTTTATTCAGCTTAACTTGCATTGAAAAGACTTTTGTAGGACTCAGAACCTTAGAATAGTGGTTTCTTCTTCACAATATTCTTATATTGAATCATGTTTAATTCAATTTCTTTGTGAAAAACACACTAAAATAGGCTACAGGCCAAGTATCCACTGAAGTACAGTAGAGTGAATCTGTGTGAAGTGCTCTGTAATTTAATATGCTCTTACAATGTCCCTCTTTTATGCTACTCACTTACATGCAACAAAGCCATACTTCCCAGTATGGACAAAACAAGTCTGAATATCTTGCACATTCACTTTGATGCATCATGAACACAAACCCAAACTCAAATTCAAACCCAAATTTACTGTCTACATCATAGTCCCCATAGTTGCTTAATACTGGCTGCAGCTGGGATAAACCAGCAGCTTCTGGTAAGGGAGGGAGTTAAACCAATAAGCAAAACAGCCACCGCTGCATTATAGATATTATAACTGATGTGTTACATTTCTTTCCCAACTAAGGGCTGTAACTTCATCCCTCTAACCACTTGCCCAGAGCTAATACTGACCTTTTAGCCTCCGTTCATCACAAAGGTTCACTGGAGACTGTTTTCAAGGAAGTTGACTCTTTCAAAGAGGAATTACTCCTGCCTGCCCGTGGTGATTCAGTTCAGTGTAGTGAATGGGACAGGATGACACATCCTCATGCTTAAGTGACTGAATAGATTGCAGATTAATGATTCCAAAAATGACAAATATCATGATGGAGAATACCAGTGACAGGTCGTTTTTCTGGTGGTTTTTTGGGGCTGGACAGAAAGGACCTCTGGTGCCTGATGATCAAAGCTCAGTCAAATGAGTCTTTGTCGATTTTATGTGGTTAGGCTTTGTTTAAAGCATCTCTTGCTCCAATTTCAAAGGATAAATCAGTTTCATGCTTGCTGCCTATGCTGCTAAATTGTCATTTGAAACTAATGACTCATTAAGTAATCTTTTTGCACGATGATGGGCAAAACCTTGCACCCATACTGTGAAATCATATAACTACAGTAATGAAGGCACAATAAAATAATTGCATTAAAATTTGTAAAATCTGCATGATAGTTGCATACATATTGTAGTGTAACGTCATTCAAAGATACAAGTAAAGAGAAAGCCTCCATGGGTCCACGCAGAGTAAGACGTGGACTAAACCTGTGAGTTCAAAGCTAAAACAGACAAGAATAAGCAGATACAACAAAACTGACGCAAATCAACTTTGTGTGAAAAAAAAGTGCCTCCCACCAGTTCACTGCATTACAGAAAGACAAGAGGATGACCGAACAATATCAAAGGGTAACAAATGGAATCATTTTCATTACAGTAATTTGAGATGCGTATTTAACTGCTGCAATGTTACACAACCAGCATGTAAACACTCACTTTACGCACATGTATTGAAAAGGCCAATATGAATTAGGTACAATAAAACATATGTTTTAAAGTCCTAAATTACACTATAGTGTTGCAGCAATGTGTCAGCATTACTGATTTTGCCTGATTCAAACAGTTTGACCGGGGCTGTAAGAGCAAAAGTCTGACGATGTTTTGTTTCACTCTGTCCCATCATGTAACCAAACAGCTCCTGACTCTATCCAAGGCAGTTTTAGTAAGCCAAACCTTTGTTATAAGCTTTTCCCTGTAACACTGCCAATTATTATGTTTTGACATTGTGTGGTGTGATTTAAAATTCCAAGTACAAACTCTGAGCAGGGGAAGAGCTGATGATACACTTTGTTAATTTCCATTTCACTTTAATCTCTATTATTGAGGAGTCAGATGAGCCTATATGGGCACTCATCCTCTTGCAAAGCACTTAACCTCTTATAAAATTGCTGAAGTTTTGTGGCCAGAGAACTTCTTGGTCTGTGCTCCCAAGAGAAAGTGAGGAAGTCGGAGAGGAGAAACAGCGGGAAGGAGGCCAGAATGGCTGAACCACTGACCTGTTTTGAATTGATAATAAATGCAATAATGGCTAATAAGATGTAATAATTTGGGACAATAAAGATAGATGACAGATTGAAGATGATATGGGCTGCGTCAGAAGACCTTACTTCGAGGACGGTGCAGAGACAATAGACTGCAGCCAGAGGGGGCAGATAAAATTTGACCCCAGATCAGTGAATCATTGTCTAATTATTAAGGAGAAAGAGGGAGACAGAGGGAAGGAGGGAGGGAGGGAGGGAGACTGTCAGAAATGGGAGATGAGAAACAGTTTTGGAGAATAGCTGGAAAACAGGAGGAACAAAACAGGAGTGAACTGAGAAAAAGTATGAGAATAACATTGTCTGTGGCTTGGTGGATAAGGTGAGATGCACTTTAAGACACAACGGAGAAAACGGAGAAAGAGAATAGGGTACATTATGGAGGAAAGACAGAGCAGAAGAGTTATAGTAATGTGCAGCGGTCCAGGGTGACCTGTCGTTAGGACCCTCTTCCCTGACAGCTTCTCTCTGTCTCCAGGCGTGATGCCAATATGCTAATTCCCCTCAGATGGCCTTTTCATTGGCTGAAGCTGACTCCTGTCGACATGCGCCAGATGACTGTCCCCTCGTCCCACTATTAAAGAGCATGGCTTTGACTATGGCAAGGCAACCGTTTCTAAGATAAGAGCAGATATAGCCGTATGTCGGCTGCCTGCTTGCACTGAATCACATACAGGATCCTGTTATAATAAGTTATTACACACCAGAGCTGCAGCCCACCATGGCAGGCATTACGATAAGTGGTAGTGAAGATGGAAATGCACGTGTGATTTTTCAGACATGGAGAAAAGTAGGTATAATACAATGATTTGTATGAGGAGGAGGCTTGTGACTAGAAAGCTCCAAGTTCAATCCCCAGACCGGCTGGGCCGCCCTTGAGCAAAGCCCTGAAACCGCAGCTGCTCTGCGGTGATCAGACTGTGGTTGTCCCGGCAGCTTCCAGATGTGAGTGTGTGTAACTGTGGAGTGTGACCTACAAAAGAAATAAATGCTCTCTGCACCACAAAATTATGTCTGTTTGATGTCAAATAATATGAAATAGGTTCTCTAATACCCTATGCTGCAGCAGGGTTTCAGATCAATGGACTAAATGTAGGATATAGAAAATTTGATACATGTTTAATAAGAACTCGCAAAATTACACACTTTGAAATTGGCTTTATTTGTGGCCCCGGCTGATGACAGCTGTTACTGTGACTGGAATTACATATTGTTCTAAAGAGAAGATTTAAGTACACATAGAAGGAAGTTCAAGACTTTCATACAACTATCTTAATTAAACTGTGGATGACAGTAAAATTGATATTTGTTGTCATTATTTGTGCGGTGGAATATAATTCATTGATACATTAGCAAACTGATTAATAAAGAGTCAAATTTCAAAATCTAAAGCCGTTTCAAATTTTGAAAACTTATTGATAATTTACACTTCAGCCTCCATAAATGGTTGCAGCAAATATTGCAGCAGCTGGTGAAAATGGAGAATAAATATGGATCTACACATAGAGATTAGTTTGCATGTAAATTTAAACATATATACGTTGATATAATAGACAGACAGACGACTTCATTTAAGTTCTTCCTATCCCAAAATGGGAGTTCTTCAGTTCATATTTTATCGGGATCTCACTTTATTTAAAATGATCATATGTATATTTTACTAAAAACACTACAATGTATTCTTATGTAAAAGGAAATTTTAGTTCCTAAATGGAAAAAAAGCATGTATCCAGAACTCAGAGCGCATGCATGTTCTTTTCTTAAAAATCACACAGCTGGTCCATGAGAATGTGGGAGGAATTTCAACATCATGTCCTTTTGTAGTGATTGTCACCATCTCTTTCAAATGAATTCAGTTCTGTTCAGTTTGTGTGGTATCGCCATTGTCTCCCTGAAGTCTCTGTCTGTCTGTCTGTCTGTCTGTCTGTCTGTCTGTCTGTCTGTCTGTCTGTCTGTCTGTCTGTCTGTCTGTCTGTGTCTGTTTCAAGGTCCTCATGTGCAGATCTCCTCAGACTGCGTCAGAAGGTCACCTCCTGTAATCTAAGACAAATTTGGAGTATGAAGAAACCTCTTAAGAATATTACACTTTCATTCGTTCTGTAAGAGTGCATGAAGACCTCATGACCATGTACATCTCTCTGTCACAATGACCTTTCTGCTTTCCTCTTGTATTTCTTTCTTCCTCTTGTTGCATTTCTGTTCTTGCTTTCCTCTATCCCTCTGCTTCTTCTCATCCCCCTTTGGTTTTCATTTCTCATGGTTGCTGTCAGAAAAGTGAGGAAGCCTGAGCGAGTCTCCAATAGTGGGAGTTTTCTAATGTGCTCCCTTCACTGTATTCTAATTCTGTAAATTATGAAACAATTTGATGCATTTTAACTTTTAATAATGAGGGCTTTATGAAGATCATTTGATAGACAGATTTCTGTTCTCTGGTAAAATTGTTCAACAAAGTTAACATTTGCTTTAATGTAGATTTATGCCTCCATTTATTGTTGAATTGGCTCCACTGATATTTTTCATTAGCGCTCAAGCTGTGACTGAACAAGGAATCCTTGTATGGCAATTATAGGTTTAAAGAAATTAGAAGAAATTTCTGTTATCTGATGTTGCCAACGTTGAATAAAAGACTGCTGTCTGGAACAAAGAATAATATTGAAGGTTGTTCATGTTCGTGTGTGTGAATGTGTGCCAGTGTACTTGAGTTAGTGCGAACGGCAGATCAGATCAATGAATTAAGCTGCTCATTATGATGGCCTCCTCTTGCTGGTCATTAAGAAAAACGCATGTAGAATTTGCCACCCTGGCCCCTATGAAGTGTGGGTAATTACCACTAATGTATCATCATCTATTCAAGACCGTAACGTTTCGTTTCTAAGGGGCTCACAGTGAAACACCTCTGACCTAAATGTTTTATTCATTCATAAGACTCCTATTATTCATTTTAAACTCATATTTCACATGATGAACAGTTTTTCCATGAATAGAGTTCTCTCATATTATTATCCCTTACACTTTTATCACTGCTAACAGTTTTTCATATGGTGTAATGTTAGATTTGTTTATGTTGTTGTTGTTTATCGTCATATGACTGTCAGCCTCAGAAGGGTTAGCGTGTTAGAAAACCAACTTACAACTTACTGAAAGTAATTATATAGGCTGACACAGGCCACTGAGCCAGTGCAAACTTGAAGTTTTCAGCGATTTTAATTTTGGAGTGAGACGTGACGCTGAAGCTTTATTTACTGTAAATACTCCAAGATGTTTTACACCATGATGACATTCATCTTGTAATTCAAATTCATATCTGCTAAAAACATATGTCTGCCACATGCCATACAAGTGACTGATTGCTTTTATTTTTATTATATATATTATTTATTTTTGTTCATTTTTTATTGCTTTTAATTTTTTGTTAAAACACAAACTGAACAAGTTGTCCAGAATGCACAGGCGCATGTGAATGTGCTTGATTATGTTTCTTATCAGCATATCAAACAAAACGTTTACGTTGAGACACCACAGAAACTCGCAGCCAGATGCAGAATGAAATCTAACACGGTAATGGAACCTGCACGCCAACATGGCTACAAAAATAAGAGCATCTAAGACTAATTCCTCTTCTCTCCAAGAACAAGACATGTACTGAAAATCATTTAACATATGCTGTTAAATGCTTTGACACAACCAGCAGTGTATACCCTGATAAAAATAAACTGCACTTATACTGCCTATTAGCCTATGCATAAACACATGTGCACATTAGGAGACCTCATGTGGCATTATGATTCCAGAGGCATCTAGCTTCGGTGCTGTGAGGACAGAGGATCACGGAGGGTAATAATGGCTGCATTATTACTCCTCTTATTGTGTCTTAATTAGTGGCATTTAATTATACACTAATGCAGTGAGGGCTATTAAAGACATTGAGGCCTGCTGATCAGGGAATTAAAGCATCACACTCACACACACACACACACACACACACACACACACACACACACACACACGCACACACACACACACACACACACACACACACACACACACACACACACACACACACCTACAAGCAGAGGTACACACTTTCCTTAGACACTTTTGTCATGCCACTGAAATTGCAGTTCCCTTTAACTAGGAATCACAGACACCCTGCCGTGAAAGTGTGTGTGAAAATGTGTGTTTGTAGATGAGAGAAAGCAAGAGATGACTTTTGGAAATGTAGCTACAATAGAGAAGAAACTAGAAAGTCAGCAAAAACAAGTCAGCTGAACTGTCTCAAAAAAATCAGATAAGATTTAGGGTGAAGGTTAGGGTGAAGAAGACGAAGATAAGGGCAATCACTATTATGTGCTCGTTAGCAATGACACCCAAATAGGTTTTAATTCTTCACTCCCACGCCTCTCCTCCACTGGTGCATCTCAATTATTTGTTCAGAGGCTGGTGTGACAATAGTGTCGGCTGTGGGAGCCTTTGGGATGCTAAGCAGGGCACAGGAGGTTGAATATAAGTCATTTTCAGTGGGCTGAACCTGGCGCTTTGTGCTTCTGGAGAGGAGCGGCTTCAAAGCTACGTTTAAAGAGAGGAAACAAAAGAGCAAAACTTGATCTGATCGGCCTGCCTGCTTTTGAAGTTGCGAAGCTGCAGCCCAGAATGTCGGCTGCTCATATCCATTTTATGAAGATCACTCACACCTCTCCTGGATACAACATGCACCAGCACATATGTCCATTCCAGATGTGATTCATGCCATGATGCCCACTTGTACATGAATGTGAGCACATAATTGTGATTAATGGGAGATGATACCATGACCTCTATTTAAACATCTCTCTGAGGAAAGTTGTTCAGGCAGAGATTGCTTTTCATTTTTTTTTTTTTTTTGAGAATGCACAACTTGAAATTATGAACTGAAGAAAGTTTCCATCATCCATGTTGAATTGTTTAATATTTAATATACACTTCCCCCTGTGACCATTCAGAGTTAGATGGGGGGTGATCTTGAAGAGGAGTGAGTCCAGAGTCCAAAAAAAAAAAAAAACCCCTCAAATTATGTTCATGTCATTATGTTTAGATTCAATAAAAATAGCCACATTGCAGCATGATCACTGCAACATTATTACTCAGTGTCCCCTTTACTGTTACAAGCCAAGTGCTGGTATGAAATAAGTAAAATAATCTTAGTTAGAAACTATGCATTTCATTGAGCAACTGGTGGCAAGCATGCACACATGCGCTGTTATCATTCCCGTTGTACACGCTGATTTGATCACATTTTTTTTTTTTTTAATATTTAAAAACTGTATATAGAGAAGTAATTATTACACACGTTATAATCAACATAATGGAAAGTCAGATTGAGCTACAGCGGTATGAGTTTTTGCGCCAGATTAATTTAATCTCTAGGTAATTTCATGTAAAATAATGCCGGAATTTATCTTTCTTTTTTTACTCAGTTGTGGTGTGCAGCAGTGATCCCCTGGAAAACATGTCGGAATTAGAAAGAGTAAATAATACAGCAACAAAGAAGATTCGGTTTTAAGTTCTTTATAAATATCCTCAGATAAATAATGTCATATAATACAAGCATGACGTTTGCAATGCGCCGCTAAGTAACACACAGAAAAGTGCAACAGGCCTAATTGAACAGCATGTCGGCCTATTTGTCTTTAGCCGATAGGCCTGCCATAGATTCAAATAAAATAAATAGAATAGCAAAAAATATAAACAGAGTTGTTGGTTTGCATTTGGAAAGAATTGTTTGTCTCCTAAAACAAAATTTTCTTTGGGTTTAGCGTATCTGCTTCTCTGATTGTATTCATCAGTGCCACATTACAGTATGTGGTAAATGCCCTCACAAATTGTGCAAATAAATTATGATTTCAATCAACATGGGTCTAATGAAAAATTCATTACACAGCACAATGTAAACCTTACTTTTTACAACTCTCCTACAGCTGCACTTAACTTAAACTATGGAATTGCTGATTCTCTCTTATTTTATGCAATAACAATGTCCTTCATGTTTGCGTTACTTTTCAAAAATGACCCGCAATTTACCCGGTTAGGACAGCAGGAGGGCCGGGTGTAGGGGGTTGCCTTTCCCCTCCAGCAGCTCACTTTTCTCCATCACTGAGGCCGGTGAGCAGAGCTGGGTCGGGGCAGACTGCAGACCCGTCAAACCGGGAACGGGACCCATGGATGGAGTGGGTTTTATTGGCACGGGAACGGCGGGCAGGGTCTGCCCGTTGGCATTGTGGTACAGGCCCTTTGCTGACATACTGAAGGGCGCGTACTCAGATGATGCAGGAACGGGCACGCCACCCATGGATTCCGACAGCATCCCGACGTGCGGCCACATGGAGTTGACCACGCTGCTGAGCTGTGGGGGCACCGGGTAACCCAAGTGGTGCATGACCGAGGTGAGTGGGAGCCCGCTGGCCATCACACCCTTGTAGTCCCGTCCTATAATGTTCTCGATAGCGAAGGGGTGTTTAAACCCACCGGGCTGTGCGCAGGCAATGCCCCCGTAACCCTGAAAGTGAGGGAGCCGACCGACGGTGTTTGCCGGGCCGGCTGAGTGGTCGTGGTGGCCGGGTGCTGTGCCCAGCTTGCTGCCCGGGTGGTGGTGGTGGTGATGGTGAAAGTAATGCATCATCTGGGAGCTCTTGCAGGCCATATGTTCAGGGCGCATCACCTTGAAGCGCTTCCGTCTCCTCAGGAAGCTGCCATTCTCAAACATGTCACCGCAGTCCGGGTGCAGAGCCCAGAAGCTGCCTTTGCCTGGCTGGTCAGGCCGCCGTGGGATCTTGATGAAGCAGTCGTTAAAGGAGAGGTTGTGTCGCAGGGAATTCTGCCACCGCTGGGTATTCTCTCGATAATACGGAAACCGGTCCATGATGAACTTATAAATGTCACTCAACGGCAGCATCTTGTCGGCTGAGTTCTGGATCGCCATCGCTGTCAGTGATATGTAGGAGTATGGAGGCTTCTGGTCGCTGTAAGAGTTCTTCCCAGGACGAGGCATGACTGCTTACTGTCTTCTTGAAGTTTGAATTGTTAAATTAAACAGCCTTTGAAGTTATATTTGAAATAGTGAATTTTAAGGAGCAAACTTCATTTCAGTCTCCATCGACGGATCTGTTCCAAAGTTCTGAGCCATCAGATTAGAAGATGGTAAATTTTATATCGATTAATACAGTGTAGCCAAAAGGCCTGCTGCTGTCAGGTGAGGTCCTTGAGAGGCTTCTGCATCCCAAAACACTTTCTCCTGAAGACTTTGCTCTGTCAAATTATGCTCTCGGCGTTGTGCATAAAAGTCAGTCGCTGTGCGTAAAAGTTGAGAGGTCCTCTCAGTTTCCCCCTGTTTCCGCGGCTGGTGAAGGATGTGAGGGGCCAGTTTGCTCCGCTGTCTGTGTGTGGTGTGTGCTCCTCTCCTCTTGTGCGATGCTCCCACTCGCCGAGCGCCGTTTTTGTAAGACCCCCGCAGGTCTCTGGCTCTATTATCTATTATCCAGACACTTAGGGGACACGTCAGGGGAGAGCAGAGGGCTGTGTGTGTGCGTGCATGCGTGCGTGTGTGTGTGTGAGAGAGAGAGAGAGAGAGAGAGGGAGAGATGGAGTAAAGAAATGAATAAAAATGAGGGGTGGGTGGTGCGTTCAACACAGGCGTTCTCCTCTAATCTCCTGTTTGCCAATCAGAGTCCTGCGTAAAGTACACAGCACTCTTTGACTTTAACCACAAAACTGTGTTCAGAGGGACCATTCTTCCAAATGTCTTTCAGCTCCATGACTGCTACTCAGAAGCTGACCCTGACCTTTGACCTCTCCAGTCAAAAAACATACCATTTCAATGGAGTGCACCACATGCTGTAATGTTATGGCGTTGTTGCCTTGAAGTTTGCTGTGTCATAAACATGACTAAAACCACCGTGCCTGCTTTTAAAATCAAGATGTTCAGCGATGCTGAGATGACGTGATTGAATCGGCCATGACAGAGAACGTGGATTTGATTTGCCATCTTCTCAAATTTCACTTGAGGAAATAAACAGTAAAGAATGGAATAAATGAATACAACCTCTTTGTTAAATTTGCTCGACTGCACTTTCAGACTTTGCAAACAATAAATCATCTCTTCCTTTGCGCACAATCATCAGAGCGCTACTCTTCTGCTCTCAATTACACGAGCGTGCACGCACACACACACACACACACACACACACACACACACACACACACACACACACACACACACACACACAAAGAGAGAGAGAGAGGCGCTGCTGTTGATTAATTGCTGAGAGGGGAGTCCGGCGGCTGTCTGTCTGTTCAAACACTCTCCGGTGAATCCTACAAGGATGTAAACAAACTTCATCCCTGCTCTGAATTCTGTTCAGTGGAGAATAACAAAAGCTGCTCCCTTTCCTGTATATATATTTTTTCTCTAGCCAGGTGTCATGACTGGGTCCTTGACGGCTCCTGTCTTCCCCGGTGCCCCGGTGGGCCCCCGAATACATTACAATAATTAAGCCTTCCGTGATTTAGCCTCCTAGGAGAGAAGTCCAACAATGTAATTAAGGGCAAGCTCGCTGTATTAGGTATGAATATTCAAAACTGTGTCAATTAATTAGCCGCTGTGTCTCTCCCGTTATGTCTCAGTCCTTCATGCCCACTCAAAAGGTCAACTGTGTCGACGGAGAGCATATTTTAAGAACATCATGTAATTGCAAGGAAATCACTTTTTAGTGCCACTTTGCTTGAAAAAGAGCGGACAATTATATATTCACTGCTAAATAAAGACAGTCGTTGTTGTACTTGGTTTTGTTTTGTTTTCTTTGCATTCTTGTTTTCCTGTCGTCTGAAAAATGAGTTTTGAAACTCTGAGGCCCTCAGAGGCCAACACGGGTAAAAGCATCCTCTTTAAACGCCCGGGAAAGATCAATATTAAATCTGTTTTCACAAAGGGGGCCGTTAAATAGACACCGTGGCTGATCTGCATAACAAAATTAATTAGGTAGTCTACGGCAGTCTTCGCCTGCACCCAACTCCTGGACAAATAACTAGTTGTAAAGCACACCTTCTGGGCATAGGGAACATATGCTGGAATTATCCTTAATTGACTAATTACATAAATTACTCATTAAGTTTACAGCACATCAATTATAAAAGATGTATCAATTAATTTTGCATAAATTACAAGCGGCACGCTGCACGAAGAGGGCGGCGGAGGGAATGAGGGTCGCCAGGAGGGGGTCTAGTCTAAGGTGGAGCGCGCATGTGTGTGTGTGGGTGGGTGGGTGTGAGAGTGTGAGTGACGGTCGTCTGTTTGTTTCCTGTCTCTAATAATTATTTGTTCAGCTTAAGGGCAAAGATATTCTTTCTCTCTCTCCCATTCGCAAAGGGAAAGTGTGGGGGTAATGGCAATTATACTAATAATAATAATCTTAAAGACCTCTCTCCAAGTCATAAGGGGCGCATCGTCGCGGAGAGAGCCATTAAAATCAATTAGCGAGGCCCATTGTTTTCAATGGAAAATTAAACCAGTTCAGGACTGTTGTGCAGACGCTGTAAGCCTTACTTGTGTAATGGGAAATTATTTAGAGGCAAAATACGGCACATCATTCCGTTTGCCCATAAAAGAGCGAGCAGGCAGGAGCATTAATGGATCAAAGCTGCAGAGTGTCTGCCTGTTGCCCTCAACAGTCAGTCAATCAGTCAGCTCAGGTAAAACTATGTCATCATTACTCACCACAGAGACAAACTTGTAGTATTCTGCATGAAGCGTTCAGTCCTGCATTCTTCCTCACTGTCAGTGAGGTTTGTTCATTTCTTTGACCCAAATCTAATGACTAATGTCACACTGCCTGCCAGTGTCTGCATATAAATATTAGAATTTTGAATATTATTTTGAGCAATGTCTGGTCAGAATATATTGTTAATGGGAACATTACAGGGATGGACAAAATAACAGGAACACCTGACAGTATTGCTGACATTGTTTTATTTTCTGCTGAATTAGTTTCATACTGAGGAATATTTCTTAAATACAGCAAATGAAGATAACAAAATGTTGGATAGGTTCAACATCTGCAGTTGAAAATGGCAAAAATTACAATATAATTTATATACGTACATATTTCAGTGCCTTTTCTGGCTCACTAACTGCAGATACAGTATCTTTCACATTGCCTGTGTTCACACTGAATACAGCTGTAACAAATGTGAAGGGTTTGTAGTCTGTAGTCATGGCGTGCTCATAGACTGTTAAGAGCTCTCACCAGTTGACAAACTGCTGAACAGAACTTCGCTGAGGTGACCTTCTCTCATTATAGTCACACTGAGACGCTCTTATCTCTGAATTTGAAGTGGGTTCCCTTGTATGGTTTTCCTACACTGTGTTGAAATCTGCGAGGGTTTTCTACATATCTCATTGGCACTGAAGGAAGTCGAGGTTGCTATAAACTGCAACTTCACAGTGACCTTACTGAGTTCTGTTCCTCCCCATCAGCTGTCATTACAGGCTGTCAGATGCTATCAGCTGCTCTACTCACAGCAGTCATTCATCAAGATCATAATGCATACAGGAGCTCACTTCAGATCTCAAAGGAAAACCTCAAACCTGAGATATACTGTTTGGTTTTGTGCTTTTCTTATTGTCATCATCAACTGGCCATAAAGCAAATTAAGAGATGTCTCATATTATCAGCACAGCAACAGCTACTGTTATTAGTTTTTCATTTTCAACATTTTATCTCAAACATCAGCAGCAAACTTCAGGTTTTTGTGCAAGTTCATCAGAGGGTACGTCAACACTGAGGAGTCACACAGGAAGAAATAGAGATGTCTCATCAACAAAAATTCATTAAATCACAGGTAAGGGACACGTTGTGTTTCACATTAGGAGCATGACTCACTTTATCTGAAATGGAAAATGTCTCACTCTGCAAGAGGTATGAATATCACAACTGCTTTCTCTGCTTGACCTAATGTTGCCAGTTTTAATTCAACATGTTCAGGCTAATTTCTTTAATTTCTTAAGGGTTTATCAAAATTATCCTGGGAAATTAATTAAAAATTTAAAGAGAAAGTAACCAAGCTAAAGTAGGCACACCAAAAGTTGAATTAATTGTTCTGGTGCAACATGTGGAGACATGTTTCGGATACTGTTCATAATAATTGCTTTGTAAATAAATGGTATACATATTTATTCTCACTCTGTATTAGTTAAAGATGCCCTCCAGACATGTATTAAGGTGCATTTAAAGCACTGTACTTTAATCAATAATGTATTTCTGATATAGTTTTTATACAAAAAGTTGTATCATCCTGTTAAAATCCTTAAAATTACATCTGCTTCTTCTCCCTTATTAAAAAAAATCTGGACTCTATGATTATGCAAATGTATAATTTCAAAAGCTTTACTGAAAAGTCTCTTCTCACTGGGTGTGCACTTGAGGCTTCAAGTTTCCACAGGACATTTGTGTAAGTTGAATATTGGACCAATTTTCCACAGAGAAACTTTCCGCTTTCAGCAGATGGATGTGAGAACAACCTTCTAGTGTCCAGTGAAGCTCAAACATTCAGCTGAGAAAAACACATTTTTGAGAAGAGTGGGACTTTAAGAATTCAGTGTGGGTTTTATTTTGAAGATTGTGACAGGAAGTCATATTGATTATGTCTGGCTTGACTCTGTCTGAGAGTACAAAGACCTTTTGAGCCTCTGCATTGATAGTGCACTAACTCAGCCTCCATTACCGTAAGACCAGAGGATCACTGCCTTCACCACAAATGGGAAACCATGACGTCTTTAAGCGATGCTCACATTCCCTGCTGCAGTAAAAAGAGTTGGGCCACAGTGGATTCCGGTGAATGTGGTACTGAACTATAAGTCATACAGTAACAGTGAAAAGGGCACACACACACACACACACACACACACACACACACACACACACACACACACACACAATTATAAGTATGCATGTTTGAGTATTGCTGCATGTGTAATGCATTAACTTGTGTTCCAATGTTAAAACATCCCATTTTATCCTTCGATTACCTCTTATAAGAAAATGATCTTCATCCATTCTGATTTAGGGTTTACAATTTTTTACTACTGCTAACACTCAAAACTAGTCACACAGTCAGCGCAGCAGCAGACACTGTGGACTAAACTGTGGATCACTTTTCATTGGTTTGACACAAAAAGGCATTCAGGGACCACATCTTTCAATTTTCATGATTTGTATTCTCACTCAAGCTCAACCAACACCACATTCTGTGTATTTAAACTACATTTTGTATGTTTTTCCATTGCAAATAATTGTATGTGATGTGTGGTGTTCAGCTCCTGTTCAGCCCCCGTCACAGAGTGGTTTACAGCCCATTCTGAATGTACCATTGCTTCCACTTTTATACCCTCCATTCTGCAACCCCACATGATCAGCTGTCCCTCTTGGCCACAATGAATGCTGGATGTTTGGACATATCTGCGGAAGATTGTCAGGGATGGATCAGGCATGCAAAAGGATTCTTTACCTATTCCTATATCTGTAGCTATTGTGTGTAAGTATGTTAAGTGAATATGTAAAGTTTTGTAAGGCATTACTGCAATAACTTTAGTTTCATTTTGTAAGCTTGGAATTACATGTTGTCAGCATTCTAGTGTAAGTGTTGTCAGTAAAGGTGTTTGAACACTTTGAAAACCTGAACTCAGTATAGAGAAGAGTGTGTGTTACCAATTGGAAAAAAAAAAAAGAAAAAGCAAAAGCTGTAACATCCCTTTTCTGTTAGTCGTTTCAGTGCCAACATGCAAACTAAGGTCAGTCCAAAATTTTCATAATTGTATTTTGGTAGTCAAGTCGTACACATGACAAGGCTGGATTACCAACATGGAAAAGGTGTCCCTGACCCTGAGCTGCCCGAAAGCTCCAGATTCACTGCAAATCAGTGGGTTTTGGTAATATGATTATCTGCAAATCTGTCAAGGTATAAAATAAAATAAATCAGGTCCTTCATCGTTATTGTATGTGGTGCATCTGGATAATGCATATAGTGTGGTTAATGAGGTGTCAGTAGGGGCCCCACAAATGTTTACTGGTTAATTCCTGACAGGAAAGCTAGACAGACAGACAGACAGACAGACAGAGAGAGAGAGAGAGAGAGAGAGAGAGAGAGAGAGAGAGAGAGAGAGAGAGAGAGAGAGACTAAAATATATATAAGATAAATCTAGTGGCACCCTGACCCAGTGATAAATGACTCGTCCATTTTGAATATTAAAGTTTCAGCGTTGGCCGACTTTCTTTTGCGTGCGTGTGTGTGTGTGTGTGTGTGTGTGTGTGTGTGTGTGTGTGTGTGTGTGTGTGTGTGTGTGTGTAGTTCCTATCTTCGGGTATTCTCTGTTTTCTCTGGTTGTTACTCACAGGCCATCTTTCAGATTAATTAAAGTGCTCGCCGCCACACACACACACACACACACACACACACACACACACACACACACACACACACACACACACAAAGCGTTGCAGTTCACTTTCATTCTGGCGGTGGTTTTAATCACATTGCGGCAAAACAGAAAAATGTGTGAAATAGCGAGCGGCGCACCGAGATGCGCCAGAAGTGTGACGGTGCTGCACGACAGCCGCTGCCAATATAAGGCTGTTATCCGTGATGCTGGAGCGCTGCTGTTTATCATTCACGACGTTTGTAATTGGTGGACGCTAAGGCTATGTGTAGGTGTGATAGGATAGGTGTGTACGCGTGTATGTGAAGGGGGGGCTTCCGTCCGCAGGGAGCGCGGTTGAATCACTGAGCGCGCCTCCGTCGGATCTCCGCTTCCTGCCGTCACACCCACTGCTCGGTGTTGTGGGTTCACCCCGTAGAGAAGGGGAGGACCGACGGCACACACACAGCAGCAGAGAGTGCTGCAGTGTGAGCGCAGCGGGGGACTCGGGAGCAGAGAGAAAACACACACATATACACACACGCGCGCGCGCGCGCACACACACACCAGCAGCCTTATTGTCGAAACTTGGTCTATGGAGAGATCTGCGGCGGCACCGTAGCGACGCAGGCCGACATGGAAGAGTATTTGCGGAGGGTCCAGAGCAGACTCAGGGTGAGTGAGAGCCTTCAGCGGCGTTAAAAACCAGGTTGTGGCTGTAATGAATGAGACCATGACGGGAAGGCTGATGCCGCTACAGGCTGCGTTCCTGTTGCTGAAAAAGCTCACGGCAAAAGCCTCTCGCGTCCTTTCGGTCCCCCAAGCACCTGTAGCTCGACAATATGACTGTACATGGGCAAGGGAAGGCGTGTTTGGCCCCATACAATAAGCTCGTTGTGTTTACAGGAGCGTCAGTGTGTGAATTTCAATGTGGAGCTGATTTCTAATGAGGGGGAGGCGTGACATCAACAAGTTTAGCCAGAGGCTGTCCTTCCCTGCTATCTGGTTGCTCTGCAGATACTGACTCATAATTTGCATTTGATCCAGGGCTGAATGTCTGTTCACACATAAAAAAAAGTCTAATGCAAATGCTAAGCTGCTTAATTTATATAGACTAAATGACTGTGGAGCCTTTGGGGCACTCATACTTGCATATTGTTATGGATTTTTGGCTGTATACAGTCCTGGCCTGTATACATTGGGTCTGCCAGGAGAACCCTGCAACACTTGCACAGACGGTCACATCAGGGAGCCTTTCCTGGATGATGTACATGCCTTGAGGCTTTGGGCTGCAGAGCTCCTAAAACTGCTCCTTTTAGATGCGCTTGTTTAAATGGCCGTGTTATCCCTTGCAGTGCATGGCCATGACGGTGTCTTTCAAAGGTTTGGGGCAGTGAGCACATATTCTCACCTGTTTGTGATGACTCAGTGTCCAGTTGATATTGGCACTGCTGCACTTCAGGAATCTTTGCACTTATATTTTGTCCGAGTTTAATACCTTGTGTGTGTGTTGTTTTTTTTGTTTTTTAAATTTAATTTCTCTAATGAGAACATGCACAGGCAGTTAAGGTCAGGAACGGATCAGGAATAACGGCCTGCTTCTGTTGGCTAAAGAGCAAAAACACTATTATATAGTGACTTAATATTATGGATATTTCTGCTCTGGGTATTGAGATAACCTCCTGTTTTTTCATTGCAAAAGGGTGTGAAAACATGAGCATACACGTAAACCCACAAGGTGAGACAAATATTTATTCATATGTGCTTGTACATGCACACATGCACACATAAATTACTGCTATTTTTCTACAATTGGATATCAATTTCCTAGAATGTAATCATCAGTCACATTCAATTTATCCCATTTCGCGGTCCCCACTCTGCAGGAAATGTCTCTTTTTAGTGGTAGATAATAGTAAAACAGAAGAACAGAAACATGACCAAGAAATTGTGTTGGTTTGTACACAAGGTGTCATGCTGGATGTTCCATGAGAAGCTTTTCATCTAAAAACAAAGGATGTTATCTGTGATAGTCTGACTGTTTTTAAGCAGATTTGATACCATACAGAAATGAATGGAAGCCAATGGATGCCAGGAAACTAGACAATCAGTCTACAAACGTATGGTGTGCTTTGGCAAATGGCCAGCAGTAATGTAAATATGTGGATAACAAGTATTGCGATATTTCATACACTGTTGTCATTCCCTAGATGCATGCTCATATTTGCTTTATTCTCTTAATTAATTATGTTTTCAGCCACGCTACAGTATTCAGAATATTCAGTTTATTCATAGAAGCAGGTGTCTGTCATCACAATGCAAACATGCATATGAGCAGCCTGCCTGGAATGAAATTTAAAGAGGATAAGAGCTTTTATCTTGGATGTACTTCACAGAAACGTGAGGAAAGCTGAGGAGAGGAAAAGATCAAAGAAGCAAATCCGCAGATCAGAGCACAGCAGGGTAATTGAGCGATAAGAAGGGCAAGTGATGAGTGTCATGGAGGTTACAGATAAAGTGTAACGCATGTCATGATTGCCAATCTTTTTTCTCTCACGCACACATGGCCACGCACACAGACGCATTTTATCTCTCTCTCTTAGCTCTCCAATATAAACTTTGATGATTCGCTCTTTTGCTGACCACTCTCCTCTCTGTCAGTCTCATTGTCTCTCTCTCTCGACTCTCTGGATGGCCTCCGTCCAGAACATCCATACCTCTAATTGGCCTGGCTCTTAGTGCTTACTGAACCTATCTGTCTTTCTCGCTCAGTTTTTCTCAGTACAGCTCCACAGCTATCCCTCCTTCACTCTCACAGCATTTGCTATGGCAATGTGCTGAGTGGGCTTCCAGCATCTGTCCTTCACATCTGAAAAGGGTTTTTGGGACCACTTTGATTCTGGCTTTGGCTTTATGTCTGGTGCCAAAATTTCATCTTTCCAATTGCTCCAAAGTGCTAACATTTGTTACTAGTCATCCCAATAAATGTTTACTATGGCACAAAACAGTGGAGATGTAAAACATACTACTAAATGAGGTGTATTCACTGTTTGTCTTTCTGTGCACTCCTGCTGTGAAAAGGAAGGCTGGCTATGGGATGTGCAATCATTTTAAAAGCTTTTATTACAATGACTGAACCAAAAGAAAGAGGCAAAATATTGATGCCATCTTAAGTAAATGGAGCCCCCTTTTAAATTTTCTGAAAATATTTCCTATTTTCTTTGTGCAAAGAACACGGTGATTGTTTCACTAAGCATACTTTTTCTAGTTTTCTAGTACTTTTTAGTTGTGGATGGTGATATTATGGCTCAGTGGCTGCACAGCAAGAAGACCTTGCCTCTTATTCTCAGGCCAGGTCCCCCCATGCAGTTTTTGTCCTGCCTGTGTTGCAAGGTTTTCCTCCAGGTGCTTCAGTTTTGCTTCACAGTCCGGAGACATGAAGTCCGTGTGAAATTAATACTCCCATAGATATTAGTAGAGATGTCTGTTTGTGATGGGCGGGCGACTTGTTTAAAGTGTTTCACCTCAGTCTAATGTGCTTAGACAGGCTCTGGCTGCTCCAGTGGTTCCAAACATCACATTTGTGAACATTTGCTGTTTCAGAACACATTTAAAGGTTGTACTTAACTGCCCCACAGCTTTTATACACGATTCCCGTAAATGAGTCAATCTCCTCATTTCAGAGTGATATTTGGCTGAAAATATACATTTAGGCAGCTGGGCGTCTAAATGAGAGTCAGAGGAAAGGAGCGGAGAGGGGTTGAATGTGGTGAGAAAGGGAGATAGAGCTCAGAGGGAGAGCACTCAGATTGAAGGATATCAGATGGCCAATGCATGCTTGTACACACACACGCAGGCACATGCACGCGCGCGCACACACACACACCGACGTGCTCTCGCTGCAGTATAACAGACACTGAGTGGCCTTTTCTCCTGCTAATGCATTGCTTCCTTTCTATCTAATATTGATTTTATTCTCCTCCTCCCTTCTATGAAGGAACCAGCTGCAGACCCCCCTCACACACACACCTTCTCCTCTTTCTTTTCCTCTGCTCAATTCCCTCTTCATAGCTTTCTCTCCTTCCCTTTCCACTGCTTTACCTCACATTTTTGCTCGCTCTTATCTAATTTCTTCCTCCTTCTTTCCCCCTCCTGTCCTTATCACATTTTTTCACCTGTCTATCTTCCATGTTCTTTGCTGTTCCTTTTCCCCCCACCTCTGCCACATGTCTGACTTATCAACCTGCAGCCCATACTCCCTATATTTCAGCCCCCTTTTTCATAAACCTCTTTGAACTCATTATCCCCCTTCCTCCAATCTCCTTTCTCATTCTCTGTCTAATCAACAGCCTCTAGCCTCTCTCCTCCTCTCCCTCTCTGTGCTTTGGCCTCTCATTTCTTCTCCCCTCATTTCATTTATCCATCTGGCCTCATTGGTGAGGCCCTATGAACAGAAGCAAGGCACTAGCTTCATTCCGTATGCATTATTACCGGTACTTTACTCATGTATCCCCAGCATTACGCTCCTTTAAATCACCAGACTCCACTATATATTTGACACAGCAACAAATGTGCTAAGTGTTAGCTAAGCTTCCAGTGTGATGATTTTAGAAAGCAGGATTGCCCAGTTAGATGAAAGTTTAAAAGTCACTCCAGTCTGTGAGGCTCAAAAGACCCATTAGCCCATTAACCACACATTTACATTACTGCTGAGTTTGTACACCGATTTCCTGATTGACTTTCAAGGCAGCCATTGACTTCCATTCATTTCTGTATAGTACTACCCTGATTCAAACAAAGTTTGGATGCAGTGTAAAATGCTCATTTTCAAGCAAACTGTGTTTGCCAGTTTAACAGTTTTACAAAGTGCTGCTGAGCCCATGCAGTAATCCTTTATACAATCATGTGCTCACAAAGTGGTGAACCTCGCTCCATCCTCACTTGTGAATGACTGAGCCTTACCAGGATGCCCCTTTCATACCCAATCATGATACTCTCACCTGTCACCAGTGAACCTGTTTACCTGTGGAATGTTCCATACAGGTGTTTTTGGAGCATTCCACAACTTTCCCAGTCTTAAGTTGCTCCTGTCTCAATTTGTTTGAAACATGTCTGTCCAGATTGTGTCACTTCAAATACCCTCTCAGACTGTTTGGATGAATTTCTATCAAAATTATTTTTGGCAAGCCACAAAGCCAGTATATCCTGTGTTAGCTAAGGTCAGGAGATGCTTAGAGGACACACAACTGAGCTTATGACCATAAAGGGCTACCTGTGAGTATCTAACCAGGAAGCCTGAATATTCAAGGCTTTCCACTGGTATTTGTCTCAACTTGCTTCTTTCCCTCCGCTGCTTCATACTCTCTCATCAGAGCATCCCACAAGTCCATTAAGATGAGCTACAGATAGGCGGGATATTCATTGTATCCACATTTTGCTTCATGATGAATGATGCAGGCTGCAGGGCAGTGAGTCAGCTTATCTGTTTTAGATAAAGCATTACAGATTGACGCAGAACACCCAGTGTAAGCTGGGGATTTTGTTCCCAATTACCAAAAATATAGCACTGTTTTCTTCACATTCCCACAAAGACAAATGCTGGATGTCCAGTAAACAACCTTTGGATGTGTGCCCCCATGTAACTCTATGTAAATACCTGTCCTTCGATAACAATGATGAAAGTGTAGGAATGGTTTAATAAAATATCTGTCATATTAAAAAGGGAGAAACTTAATTTTCTGCCTTCTTCACCCAGAGATGAATGTTTAATCTCAGTAATGGAGCTGTCATTAATGTCCACTTAACTTAAATGAGGATTGTTTCTCTGCATTGTTTAGTGAAATTAATGGTACTCATCACGTCTCTGGTAAAGCATGTTATTCTGAGTTAGCGGTGAAAGGTTCTCTTGTTAATTCAGACCATTGCTTCGTTGTTACAACTGATTTTGCCTCTAGTGTAGTGCATGTTGAACAATATTCTCTTTCAAACATGAGCTAAATCTTGCAGCACCATGATTTCATTATTAATGCATACTGTTGGTTACAAAATGCTGCAGTCATCTAACACAATCATGCTGGCTCAAGTTTCAAGTGATACAGTTGTATCAGCTACCAAATCAAACAGTAATGTATAGAAGATTAAGTGTCACTACGTAAGTGATGTCTTTTCAAGCATATTAAGATATGAAAGAGCCACCCAGCCACACGCACAATAGCATTTCATGTTTGTGTGTGTTTTTCCAGGATGATGCATTAGAGGGTCCCATCCACGCTGTTTTAGGTGGGCCAGAGCCAGATGTTGACACTGTGGCTGCAACACTGTGCTTAGCACTGTACCTCAGCCAGGTAACAAGAACGCTGTCTGTGTGTGTGTGTGTGTGTGTGTGTGTGTGTGTGTGTGTGTGTGTGTGTGTGTGTGTGTGTGTGTTTTAAAAACATTTGAAAAACAAACTTTTTCAGATTCAGATCAAATCAAATCAGTTTGTATACGCACAGGACTAATTGTCATAGTACTGCTTTAGTAGTTAATATACAAAGAAATCAACACACTTATACATTTTATGGTGACAGGAAGTGATACAGTACATGCAACACTGGACATCAACCAGACTGTGACTTTAGAATGTCACAGCCAACTAAACTTCACAAGTTCTTTTTCTCTGTTTTCAAAGATCTTTCTGGATGTGTTTCACCACCATCCACAGTTTTTTTCCAGCTATGAGCAGCTCCTCATTTTCCTTTGTGCATTGCATTGGGAGAATGGGGTCCATTTATGGCACACTCAAAAATCAACCATATTTCGTTCGCATATTTTGTGGTTTGAATATACATTTACGGCTGTCAAGTCAGCAAACACATCCACACTTAGACATTGTTATTTGATTTGTGTTATGTGTCAGGTGCTGAGGTAGCAAAATGCTCTTTTCTTATTTCGGAGTACTGCACTATTTCCCAAAACTTCACCTTTCAGAGTAGCAATCAAAGTGGGAACATTGTCATGGCTTTTTCTGGCTGTTTGCCCAATGAGCAGCTGCTTTTATGAAAATACACAGAAATTAAAAGCCGCTGGCATTCAGTAAAAGTGCTGCCTTGGCCAGTGCATAGTATCATATGCTGAAGGGTGGAGTGGCAGCAGGGAGGAAAGTCTTCATGCATCATTCACATATCAAACAGAATGTACCAAAGAACATTAAACATGGTCCGCTATGAAAATCCCTTTTAGTTCACTGTAGAGATTCACCTGTTTCAGTGGGATGCTCCTAAGTTTGATCTACAAACCCCTTTGTTTCACTGTTTACACAAAGATACTTTAACGATAGTGCTAAAACTTAAACATATCTTAAGTATCTCACAAAGATACTATCATCAGAACATTATTTAATCCATGTGATAAAATAATGACAGAATCCCTCTGATTTGGGTGCTTTTTGATGCTCTTTTGTATTCAACAATTTCATAACATACTGCATGTTATATTTTACATTTTAATCAAATCAAATAAGACTTGCTGATTGCTTAACTTTGTGGGATCATCTGATTCCCAGTCTGATCACTTCATTTTTCAGTGTGTCTGGCTTAATTTATTGTGTGTGTCTGCGTGCCCCAGAAGGAACCATCAGGTGGAGTGTGTGTGCCGGTGCTGTCTGGCCAGCGATGTGACGTGGTGTTGCCCGGGGAGACGGTGAGGTATCTGCGGAGGGTGAAAATTTGTGAGAGCTCGCTGCCGTGGAGGGTGGATGTAGACCTCGAGAAGCTTCACCAAACTGGAAAACTCTCACTCACATTGCTGAGAGATGGGCTGCTAGATAGGTAGATACACACACACACACACACACACACACACACACACACACACACACACACACACACACACACACACACACACACCAGGTCAGTTTGTACAAAACTTGAGCTAATTTTTAACTGCTTTACAGATGAGACTCTAGGGAAGTTATTAAAACCTTACCTGTATGCGTGTTCAGTGAATTTAGGATGTTTTGTGTTTTATTGGAACAACACTGATTAATGTGTTTATGGGTGATGCTGAAACACACACACACACACACACACACACACACACACACACACACACACACACGCACACACATACACATACATGCAGACCACAAACATATGCGGACACAGTGGGTTCTTGCTGAGAAGACTGTGTTTGTTGATGCAAAAATGAGATTGAGAGTATGTTTGGGTGTGTATCACAGGCCTGCGTGTGTTCATCACTTATGACCCAAAGGGGAGTTGTATTTATGCAAATCCCTCACAATCATCACTCCTTCCCCCAAAGCCATTCATGCCTCCTTCACCATCTCACTGTCCTAGCTCTGAGTACCACTCTCTGGAGTCCAGCATCCTACGAGTGGTCCATCACGATGGGCAGCAGGATGCGGAGGATGATGGGGCATCGTCCGCGGTGACAACAGTCACCAGGGAGATTCTTCAAGAGGCATCAGAGCACATCGGAGCAGCGCTGAGGGAGACACTCGGAGGTGAGTGAGGCACAGGCGCCCCCCCAGGGGGAGTAATGGGGCGATGAAGGAGGACACACACAAATCCTCTGACATGACTCGCTTAACACCCACCAGGAGAGATGGAGAAAGAGAGAGATGTGGGGCGGTGAGTGTGAGTAAGGAAGAGCACAGAAAGATACACAGGGTCCCATAATGTGACGCTTTTTTTGTTGAAGTTAGTTTAGTCTGTTGAGTTGTTGTTTTGTCAGGCAGTCATATTTTCACACTAAAATAGGAAAAGTTCAAATGTTAAACAACAGTAAATGTTGAAAGGGATAAAAGGCCAATAATAAAAGGAGTAGTAAACAGTAGAGATGGGCAGAAAACAGAAAGCGTGTCTGTGTGTGTACTGTATATATATGACTAGGAAAACTCTGAAGTCTCACTACAGAATGTGTCTGTGTTGGCTTAGGTAGAATGATCACCTCACCTTCCTTATAAGTGTCAAAACACAAGTCCCCACAATATAAATCATTACATTTTAGGATGAAGACTTGGGTTAAAGTTCAGGTTAAGTTTAGGCAAGTAGTGGTTATGGTTAGGATACAGGGTGTCTAGGAAATAAAAAATAAGCCTATGTAATTCTGACTAAATGCCTAACCCTAACCCTTAAACCCAAGGCTTAACCCTAAAAAGCAGTCTGGTCCCATGGGGACCTCAATTTGATCAGGGCGAGAGGTGGGTTTGTGTGCAGTCAGTTTAAAGTCTCCACCAGGATGTAAAATACACACACATACGCACACATATACGCATCAGTCAGTAAAACAGCTTGCCAAACAGGTACTCCATCCAAGGTTGGGCAGGAGACATGATCACTGATCTCTGTTCAATAACACTCTGCTGCTTTTGGTCTCTGCCGTCTCTCACTGTGATTTACAGACACACAGTCAGAGAATGGTCTGACGGGGCAAAGTGAACTAATGTGGAAGAAGTGAGAGGAGAAGAGCGAAGTAAAGTCCACCTCTCGTATTTCTTTGTGAGAGTTCTCTGTGCGGTACATGAGACCACTGGGAAATATTTGGTGGAACATGGACAGAATACTTTCATACAGTAACTTAATTAGAAGTGTTAAGCAAGGACAGTGTCAGTCTACTCTATTCAGTCTAATTCATTAAGAGGTTAAAAGAGCATTCAGTAGTGAATTACTTTTATGGATCAGTATTGACAATCAAGGACTTGCATTGGTTCGTTCCTGGAAGAGTTTATTCTGGCCTGAAATGTACAGAAATATTAAGGTCACTTTCTTGTCTTAAGAAAACTGTGTTGCAGTGCTGGTTACTTTCTGATTGCTGGTTGCTTGTAGATTTGTTTCTGAATGGCAGAAAATCGTCAATAACCTGATCAAATATACTGTCATGTTGTGCTTGTTGTGCTTGAACCTCCGTTGAATGTACCTGAACTTATTAAAAGAGTACGCGCCCATGTGTTTTTATGTGTCTACAGAGGCCTTACGGCTGCAGAGCGAAGCGTTGTGGAGCAAACATGGCCGTCGGTCAGCACAACTGGAGGAGCTCATGAGATCCTTGGAGCAATGGAAGGATGTTAGTGTGGGCCAACATGATGAGATGAAGCTACAAGGTGCATATTGAACATGCAGAGCATTTGGGCTTTAGTTGCACACAGTAGAGAGAGATGGATGACATGCAATCAGCCTCTCTTGGATTATATGTTATTGTGTAGCTCTCTATCATCGTCATCACATAGTCATGTCATACAGGGTGCACAAAACTATGGTATAAAGCAAATAACAGACACTACATCAACAGGTGAAGCATTAACATTAACATAACTGACAAAAATGGCAGCTTTGGGAGGTTAAAGTATATGTTTAGACTTGACTGCCAATCCTCTGTGAATGTAGGTAAGACTTTGTTTTACTGAGATTCTCCATTTGTGCTTCAGTTAGTAGTGTGCGTTGGAAATGTCTGATTACACTTAGGCCTTTGAACTAAAGGTTTTTTGGTCCATTAGTCTGATGTTATTGGCATGATCTTTTGTCATTTTTTGTGTTATTTTGTGAAAGGGGACTTACAGTCTTCCCAGTTTTCATCATTGTTAACAGCATTAGGATCAGGTATCAGGTCAGATACTACAGATGTCAGTCATATTGCATCTCTGTTACTCTTCAGTCTGAATGGACTTTTTCCAAGTACTGACACAACCTTTTAATTACCCCTCACTTGTGGAGAGGGCATTCATGCTTGTGTTTTTTCCTGTCTGTCGTGGAATTGTTTTGTATTCTTTTTGTGTGTGTTTTATATAACTGTTAGTCTGTTTGTGTGTGCTGACTGGATGTAGACTTGGAGCAGCTGCTGACTGCGGAGCTGAAGGAGTTTTCTGATGGAGAGATGACCATAGCGCTCTCTTCCGTGACCACAGATAAGGAGGTAAGTTTTTATCGTGAAATAGCTTAAAATGCTGGATTCCATTTAGTTTCTGTTCAGACAGTTAAATGATGAAGAAAAACCAATTCACCAATGAAATTTAGGGGTTTTATTCTTTTGAAATATGACCTTTCTGAATGTTTGAATGTTGAAAAGAGTTCAGTATTGACCCCTCGGGCAAATTGGAGCAGGCTGTGAAAGGCAGAAAAACCAATAAAGATCAAGTTAATTTGTCTGAAGCTCGGTTGTTGAATCGTTTTAACAGGGAGAGAGTTTCAGGATTAAAGAACCATTTCATGCCAATAGCATTTAAAGACGACTTCGACAAACACATTTTAAATGTGTACATTTTACACGACGATTAAAAGTATTTTATGAGATATTTCTAAGGACATGACAACAATCAAAACTGTACAAATCCTACAAATTAATTCTGCACATGTGATATGTGAAGATAAATGTTCTGATGTAGAAATATTAGCTAATTAATGCACTTATTACTTCAATTAATGGCCTCATTAGCCTGACTGGCTCTTTTTAATATATCATGGTGATTATATTGGGATATAATGCGGTCCACTTCTCTTTGTTAGTTGTTTTCAAGGAAGCAATGGAAACTTCCACTTTCTTTTAACCAAGAGAAGAGACAGAACTCAGAGACTTCGCTAACAAAACAAAATAAAACAATGCTTCTCTTTTTTAAAAAGTTACTTTTGATGGCTTTGATTTTATGGATACTTCACACCTGCGCTGTGTCATTTTGGAGAGGTGTTGTAAGTAGAGGAGCCCCTCTGTTGTTGTGATGTTGTGCATTTGGATGAGATGCAGATGGGGCCTGAGAGCCCCACACACAACCAGGTATCACAGCCCTCCCCACTGATATCTTAAAATTCAACACGCACGCACACACACGCGCGCACAGGCTGAAACATACATACATTTTCTGACACATTTGTGGAATGTTTGTGTTGACTTTTCCTATCTTTCTCAGTTGCTCTCTTATTCTTCATCTTCACACACACACACACACACACACACACACACACACACACACACACACACACACACACACACATAGAGTGCTTTAAGCCTTTAAGCCTACCCCTTGCTTTTCTCCCCGCTGCAACTTCTAATGTCTTCACCCCCTCCCACCACCACCACTACTCCCCCCCCCAAAAAATCATTCATTATTTCTTTTATATCTCCTTCTCACTTCCAAAGCCCATTTTTCTCAGCGGCTGCCTAGCGTGCGGTATTAGGCTATGTGTAAAATAAATGATGTCTGTAGCCGTAGGGGTATGGCTCTGCCTCCCCCAGAAAACTACCTAACGTCCAAGGAACATTAAACACCCAGATCCTCGTTTAGCGAATAAATAACCATTCATTTGAATGGCTTTGTCTGTGTGTGTGCGCACCGGACTTTCTGTGCATATTTTACCAGCGCTGTGCCTACATGCTGTGTGTCAGGAGCGAGAGAGGGAGAGGGAGAGAGAGAGAGAGAGAGAGAGAGAGAGAGAGAGTGAGAGCAAGAGGGAGAGAGAGAAAAAGAGAGAGAGGGCCCATTAGAGACTTAATATAGAATAAATGGCCAGGGGCCTCTGTCGCCAGCGGACCCTCCAACTCCACAGCGTCATGGTGGGTTACTAATGACCTGAGATCGGGCTCCAAAATGAACTCCTTATATGCATGTCATTTGCAGTGTGTATATATTTATATATTATTTTTTAATTGTGTTTGAAAAGAGAGCAAAACGGTATGAGAGTGTCATTTATTGAGGGGGCTTAGGGAAGTTCTGCCTTAAATGATTCTTTCCAGAAAACTAAATAAATTAGATTCAATTAGTCTTTAATGGTTTATGTGTTTGTCAAAGTGTATTTTTTGTCTGTGGGTTTGTGTTCATGTGTGTGTGTTTGATAGCAGTTAAAGAGGACAGAGTTAGATTTTGGGGTAAAAAAAAATCTGGCTGTGATTACCTAGTTAGCAGAAGAAAATGCTTCAGTGTGTTTGGTATAATGATATGGACACATCATGAAGACTGACTAATGTATTGTTGTATATTGTACAAACATACATTAGTCAGCTTGTGTGCTCCTCTATTATGGAAGAGAAATGTGGAAATGAACTGAGTTTCAGTCTCTCAAAATCGCACTGCCTGTCTGAATGTGTGTCATTTGGATGTGCTCATCAATGCTTTTTTTTTTTCCAAAGGCAAAATGTTTGGCTGCAATAGCAAAAAATGCTGCTCGAGAACGATCATGAAAATGGTTTCTAGTGATGCTGCACAATTACCAAAAATTGTATGATATTAATTCAAGCGGCTCTATCAAATGTGTTACATTTGAAAGCAGCAACTTACATATTTCCCATACAACATGATGCTTTATTGCATATTGTGAAAATTGTTGAATATTGAGTTCATACTGCACATACTTCAGGTTTTTCATGTTTTTCTGTTCTGTTTTTGTTCTGCCCCTGCTACAGCTGCAGCTGTACTGAGCTCATGTCCTTATTTCCAGAGTGTGTGCATGTTGTCACTTTTACTTTCTGAAGGTCCTGTGTGCAGTATTTCTCTTTTCCAGAAGCAGTCTAACAATTACTATCTAAAGTTACTGAATCTTAGTGAGTGAAATAAACAATACAACTCATTGTGCAAGTATTTCCATATTCAAAGCTCAGGCTGTGTTTTTATTGTTGCTTCAATAGCTGAAGCCCAGACCTGTAATTGTAGCCTCACATGTAACTTACTTCTTACTTCCTTCAGCTTATGTGTTCTGTATAAATGGAAACTTAGGGAAGACTAAAATGTACAAAATCCCTGATAGGTTATATATTTGCTTAGATTTTTTTTTTTTGGACTATGTATTTAAAATATTTCTAGGAAACACAAATACAGTAAATAAAAGCACTTGGTAAAGGTCTGCTTATCCTTTATAATCATTTCTCATGATTATGTTTTGCTTTCATTTATTTATGTGTGGCAGTTTATTTTATGTTTTGACAGAAAGAGACATATTGCGTCATAATCATCATAACATTTTCTGTGTTTTCTGTCGTTTCTTGGTGTCACGCTGTAGAAAAGTATTCAATTGACCCTGCGTACAGAGCACAGTGCAGTGCTTTTTCTAATGGATTGGCAGCATCGCTGTCGACTAGCACAGGAAGCTCTGCAGGAGCCAGAAGGGGTCAAGTGGCTCGCTGAAGGGCACACAGTCATTGTGCCGCATCACCTGTAGCCGTGAAAGATATGGCGGCTAATGGAGAAGTTGAAAGGCTTTTTTTGCTTGTATGAAAGGTTTTGTGTAACATTCACATGAGGCTCACATGAACGAACACTAAAACACATCATTCACATGTTCATGCCAGCGAGTGTGTGTTTGTGTATCAGAGGCTTTCATGGCTCAGTAATTAGCGCTGGCAGATGACGCATTGGTCGGATAAAGAGTTGTCATGCTGTGGAGTTGATGAACTGTGGGGAGGACAGGAGCCCACAGCGGCGCGCGCACACACACACACACACACACACACACACACACACACACACGCAAATATGTGAATAACATATTTTTTTGTGTGTGTTAATATGGACATGTATTACAGTAGGTTTTGGACTTCTTTGTTTTCTGTCTTTTGCAGTCTATTTCCACTGTTGAGACTTCAGAGAGGAGAAAGGTGGGAAAGTAGTAAAAGTTTGTCTCATGTTAACGCAGGTTAGGCAAGTTTATCCAGTTAATCCCACCAAGATATTCAAATTGTAATGCTGTTTGTTTTGTCTGTGTGGTAAACAAAATTAATCATCTTTTGTTCTGTGTGAGTTTGGCTATTGTGTGTGTGTGTGTGTGTGTGTGTGTGTGTGTGTGTGTGTGTGTGTGTGTGTGTGTGTGTGTGTGTGTGTGTGTATGTGTGTGTGTGTGTGTGTGTGTGTGTGTGGACGTGCACATCTGAGTATGTGCTTAAAAGATAATGCATCTGCATATGCTAACATTATTTTGGATGCTGATTACTATTTTTCTATTTTCATTGCTGTAAAGTTTTATGTCGTTGATGTGTTTGCTCTTATGTTTTCCTTGCATGTGTGTAGGTGTCCATCTCTGCATCTGAGGTATGCTTAAGCTTTCATTTCAGCGGCATTGATTGTCTCTAATGTGTTGTTTGTTCACAGTCCTCCGGCCCTTCTGTTTGTTTATGCAGGGCCAGTTTTGCCCTACGCCACTTGCACAAATAATTATGCTTGCTAATGAAGGGGCCCGCAGCCACGGCGCTCGGTAAATGCCTTTCTGATGAGAGGCACTAGGAGACAGCAGGTGCAGGGTGGGCCTCCCAGGGACTAAGATTGAAGACCAGGAAGTCAGGCTGCCCCGCCTCTCCATCCCTCTGTCTAGTCCTCTCTGACTTCCTGGTCCTTTCTTGCTCCTCTGTGGTTTTCTTGGCAAGTTTTTGCAAAGTACATACTGCAGCTTGTAGCCACTTATGTTTTGGGGAAATTGATATCTTCCAATTGGAAATCTTAATGCATAAGCACAACATCCTATTTATAGAAGCCTGAGATTTGCTGATGCCATTAGGACACTAAAGCACATATATAATTTCCTTATTCTGTTTATTATGTCTGTCTCCTATGTCTGGAATACATTGAGCATTTATTTAAACAAGTTTAGAAAACTGCTGCACAAGACTCGTACTGTATCTTAAGCAACTGGTGCTGATGTTTCTTCCTCATCATCATCGTTTCTGAAAAATTCTTTCTCTTCCCCCATTTTCATTCTCCCCCTGTGGCTTCCTTTGGCTTTGAGGGCAAACAAATAAACAAAACAAAACATTTATATACTCAGTGCTTGCATCTTGGCCCCCAAATCCCTGCACTTAGAGCAGAGTGAATGAAGCGTGTGGAGAAGGCCCATATGAAAAAGGCAGACAGAAAGACATTTGGGCTTTTTCCTCGGCAAACTTTTACCCCCCTCCCTTTTTCTCTCTTCCTCTCCAAAAACTTCACAAGCAGCAATACTTGTGTGTGTGTGTGTGCACGCGTGAATCTGAACGAGAGCGCGTGGCTGCTGGTTTGTGAGCACATGCGTGTGTGAGTTTGGCTGTGCATGTGTGTGTGGTGAGTGCTATATGTTGCACATGTGTGCGCGCGTTTGCATGTGTGTGTTTGAGCAGGGTGGTATCAGCTCGCTCCTTGCCACCCCATTTGCTGTAGCTGTACCGCTGTGATCACAGACAGATGTATAAATCAAACCTCGCTTGATGGATTCATCAGGGTGGCGAAACGATCGCCTGAGAAGAACTCGCAACTCTCTTAGCGTTCTGTGTTCTGACGGAAAGGGTATGCAAAGAGCCTAAATGGATGAACGCTTGATTAATTCTTTGCCGGAGATGTTGGCGACAGCAGGAAATGTGTTTTTGCTTTGACTGTGTTTGCACGGGAATTTACGCGCACGGGGTGTGAGTTATGAGGCCTGAGTTTTGTACCTAAGGCTATTGTGCATAATGATGGCAGGTTGGGAGAACTGCAAGCAGCCGCTAAAGACTTGCTACCTGTGGAGCAAAGACAACCAAAAGGAGAGGGAGTGTGTGTGTGTGTGTGTGTGTGTGTGTGTGTGTGTGTGTGTGTGTGTGTGTGTGTGTGTGTGTGTGTGTGTGTGTGTGTGTGTGTGTGTGTGTGTGTGTGTGTGTGTGTGTGTGTGCGGATTGGGGACTAGTGTGGGAGAAAGATGAAGCTGCAAAGTGTGAGAGCAAGAGGCGAAGACTCAAAGTGTGACAGCGAAACAGAGAGACACAGGTGCACAGGTGAAGGAAGGGAAAAATAAGATAAACGGGGAAGATTTGGGTAAAGGAAACAGAGAGGAAAGGATGTCATTAGGGAAAAAAAAGAGATGTAATACACAAAATTTATTTTTAAGATTAAAGGGAAATTAATTCACCGTTGATTCAGAAATTCGCCTCATGACGTCAGATGTTGAACATGGGTTCAACCTGTTTTTGACCGTTCCGTCCTCAAAGATCTGGGGCAGAAACTGTAATTCCACAAAGTTTCTCTACATTTTTCTGTCTTCAGAAGTGGACAGTGAAACGTTGTCTTTCACTGATAGACGCTGCACATGCCGCTCTTCATCTATTTCAATCCTGTACTTCATCACTTTAAAGTTGATGCAGAAACTTTTTCTCTAATCGCAGTGAAGCATCTTGCCAGTCAAGAGGATCGTAAATCAGCTCTGGGACGTTAAGAAGAATGTCTACAGAGGAGAGAAGCTTTCTTCTCATAGTAGCTCTGCTGGCATAGTCGTCACATCACCACACCTCACGACCAACAGGGTTTCTTAACTGAAACCCATAACTCCAAAAAAACACCTTAACAAGCAGTAAATAGATTATCTTTCCTTCAGTCATGGGGGTAAAAATTGATAATACTACCAAAGGGTTTTAGTGTTTCATGTATTGCCTTTGTCATGCTGCTTTGCACATTTTCTTTGTTCTAGTCATTTTAAATTTCCTTTTTGTTTTTGTCGATTGATCGCTGTTGTTTCAGAGTTTGTCTTTTGAGTACAAACTTAACATCATCACCCATAAATGCCCTTGACAACTACTTAACTTTTTACATTTTTCTTTTTATGTATCATTTCTTTTTTCATCCTTTTCCAACATTTTTAAATGACACACCATTTCACAACTGAAAACAAGCATACTGAGTGATAACAGTCCTTACTTTTTGATTTGATTGTATAGTTTTTGATGTACTTTCATGACAAAACTGCAATGTTGTTAACAGCGTGCTCCTCTGGTGAACTTTTAAGAATTTTAACAGTTAATATTCAAAATATCTGCTGCAGCAGAATATTATCTCAGTTTACAACAAGCTCAACAAATATTAGAAATAGGTTTTTGTATCTGGATGCTAAGGTTCTTTAAGTCAGTTAGCAAGTGGATTTTTGTAGCTAATATGTTGGTAATTTATAAGAAAAGGCAATCTGTGTATCTGAGGGTGGCAGAAAGAGGGAGGAAGAGGAGGGGCAGGCAATATGAGTAGTAATTTACTCTGTTAAGAGCCAAATGGCAGACAGACTGTCGCCCTGCGTGTTATCTCAGAGATTTGCACTCTCCTCGTTTTCTGACTATATTTCTCTGCCTGTGTGTGTGAGTATGTGTGTGTGCAGTTTTGTGTGCATATGCACACAGTTGGGTAGTAGCTTGAGAATATCAGCATCATTTGAGCATTTCTTTATACATTGTACTGTAAATCATGAAGGCTTTATTGCTTTACCAGAGCTCATATGTGTACATACTGGTACATGTTTGTTCATTCACTGAAATTACAGTACGTCTGCAGGCGAATTTATGTGTGTATCTGCATGTGTTATTGTTTCTTGTGCCTTTGCTTGTGTGTTTGTACTTATGTGAGTGAATATGTGTGTTTTAACGAATCTTGGGAGGCTTCATTGCACTCATCAGGATATCAGTGTTGAGAAATGGCAGTGTCAGTGAAGTGACAGTTCTGTGCGTGCGTGCGTGCGTGCGTGCGTGCGTGCGTGCGTGCGTGTGCGTGTGTGTGTGTGCGTGTGTGTGTGTGTGTGTTAGAGAGAGAGAGAGAGAGAGAGAGAGAGAGGATTGATGGGCCTAAGTATGACAGCAGCCATATTGTGGAGAGAGAGAAAGATGGGATGGATGGAGGGACGATGGGGGTGGGGGGGGGAGTATTGTAGCCCCCTCATCCTCACAGGTTAATATTGACACAGCCTGGGCAGATACAGCGCCTGCAGCGCTCATCAATCAGTTTCAGTGGACCCATACAAATACACTCACACACACAGAGGCTCAAGCAGAGAGAGGGACCACACACACTGTAACACACAGCATACAGAAAAAAAAAAAGAAACACACTTTCAAAATCCCCCAGAAGCATAGACCACTTGGACAAGTTAGGCAACGTGAACAGAATATGTTTTCAAGAATACCAGACAAACACAAATATCAAACTCAGAAGTCCTCTGTTGGCTTTACTAAAACTACAGTGTCTCTTTTGTTTGAAAGTTCCACTTAAATAAGCACAACAACAATTTTGAGAACTTCACAAAACAAACAGTTGTACAAGAATTCTAGATTAATCAAGCAAATATGTTTTCAGAAGTATCACTTCGCACACTTTATGTGTAACCCTGCGTTGCAAATTATGGTTTCCATAACATTGTTGTTAATCATTTCAGAAAGAAAGAAAAAGCAAGTTCCCTTGACAAACAAAACAATTAATTAATGTAACTTTCCATCCATCAATCATTGTGCCTGTCACTGAATTACCATAATCTGTGCATGGTGGCTGTTTTAAGAGCAAACAGTTAATTTCCAAACAATAAATCACAAAGTGTCTCTCTACCCCTCTGTGCGCTTTGACAGCTTCGTCTCTCATTGCTACAGATGAAGGTTTACTTCAAACCACTTCAGTTTTCCAAAACAAATGAAATCATATGTGCAATGAAAGGCAGGGGTCTAACAAAGTTTCCCATACAGCTGTAACCAAAATGTTCAGAAATGTTTATTAATCATTTTGAGACGATTACAATAAAATGTAATAATTGCTTTTTCATTACTAGTTCATGAATAATATAATTTGAAAAAATTGGAAATGTGAGCATCTGTCAAGCAGATTGCCTTCCACATTTCTAATCTTCACTCTTTCTACTTTTTCTTTTTTTTAATTTCTTTTTCATTTATTTGTATTTTTTCCCTTCCAGGATTGGCACAGTTATGTGGACGGGCTGAAATTATTCAGTGAACGCCATGGCTATGATGGTCTCGTGGTTGTCTTGTCCTTCAGTGATACACTTCATCATCCCCACCAGCAGGTGGCTGTCTACTCAAACAACACAGATATCCTAAACCAGGTATACAATATGGAAGAACACCAACACGGCCATGTACAATATGTCTGTATGTATCCTTTGATAGACACCACTCTATGAATAATTGGAAACTGGCATTCTTGTTGTCACTTTTTCTGAATCCTGAGATATGATTTTTTTCCTTGCTGAATTAACAAGGAGCTCTTGTGACAATGCTCACTGGCAGCACAAGTTGTGCCCTTGAATCATAGCTTGTCATTTTACCTCTGCAGTGTTTGTGCAAATTAAACAAACTTTCAATTTGATTAGCTTTAGAGGCAACTGGAAGGCAGATTTTGTTACATTTAGACCGAGTCTTACTAGATGTTTCCCGCTAAGTTAAGCTAAGCTAACCAGCAGCTGCCTCTAGCCTTATATAATGGATGCACATAAGTGTGTTATTAACCTTCTCATCTCACTCTCGGCAAGAAAGCAAATGAGCATGTTTCCCCAAAATGTTAGACTATAGTCAAAGTGAAAAGAAAAAAGCACACACACAAAAAAAATACAACAGTATTTTCATTGCAGATCTGCAGTGAGTTGGAAGAGTCTTCCAGCTGGTCTCTTTCTGGTGAAGTGGAGGCCAGCGAGAGTCTACAGGTATACTACATTCCTATAAACACCTCCTTATCTTCTGGTACTCCTCCTTTGCTGGTAGAAGACATACAGGGTCTCCTCAAGGACTTTGTTGACAGGCGTAGCTCTGTATTAGCCTGCCACCCCAGCAGTAGGACCTCTTCTACAGAGGGAGTGGCAGGCAGTGTGGAGTTCTCCCAGGGCTCATCTGGTATCAATGACATGGATGGTTCTGACACAGAGAGACCTGAGGGAGGCAGTGGAGATGCGTTGGCAATTGCAAGGTGATTAAATGCATCCCTTTGATTTTGTTTCATCCAGTTTCATTGAAAGTCATCAAAACATGAAATCTGAGATTGAATGTGATTTATTCATGGTCTTGAGGGAAACATTGACACGATTCAATGATTGCTGTTTTATCTCTGTATACAGGGTTATGGCAAATGGTGAAGAAGACATGGGAGGTGTAGGGGTTGGTGCTGGCGGTGAGCTTGTTAGCCCCGATAGCGGTATGACCACCATCCGCAGCAGCCGCTCCTCCAAGGAGAGTTCAGTGTTCCTCAGTGATGACAGCCCAGTAGGTGAGGTTATAGCAGGAGGAGGGCCAGCAGCAGGGCCAGGAGGACTCTTCCTGAGAAACCCCTCTCCCCTGGGATTATCATCCCTCTCACCTCCTGTCCCACCTGAGAGGAGGAAGCACCGCTCTGGCAGAAATAAGAGTGACACCTTTGACCTGTTTAGTTTTGACCCACTACATAGTAGTGACCAGTCTGTACCGTCAGGAGGGGATTTGGCAAATTCTGGAGTAAGAGGAGATGGAGAAAAAAGAGCAGAGAGCTCAAGCTTTTCAGAACTTGAAGAGCTGAGCTTGCTGGATTTTTCTACCCCCAATTCATTGAGAGGGCTTGAAAGTTCAAATTCTCCAACTGACCACCATGGTCAAATCCATGGGAACAACATGATTGATACTGTGGTTCCTCCAACTCCAGTCAACAGTGTGGTAGGTAGCCGCCCACCCAGCAGTTGTGGAGTCAGGTTCTTTCCAGAAGATGTAGTTGAAAGGATCAGTGGCCTGCAGCACAAGGACAGTGTGTCATCATCTTTGTCAGAGACATGGGATGAACTTGGCTTTGACACACTTGGAGCATTGTCCTCAAGTGATAGTAATGCATGGAATAGGACTAAAGAAACTGAAAGTCCACTGAATATTGTGGAGGAAGTTAGAGAGAAAGAGTCAGTTGATGTTATGACTGGACGAGAAAGCAGAGAGGAAATCTTACAGTTAGAGAGTGCCCACCAGAAAGGAAAGAGCCTTGAACCCCAGCTCAGTCTGATCACTGAGCAGACTGAATCATACGACAACTGGAACCCAGATTCTGTACTTAAGGATCAAATGAGCCCTGCCACTTTGGCTTGTCTGCAATTGACGCCACCAGAGGACGATTTAACTGGAAAATGCAGGACTGGTATCATTGGAGTGAAAGAAAAAACATCCTCATTTTCAAGAAAGAAAGCAATCGTAAACACTTTAACCCCAGACACATCTAAAGAAGAGGATGAACGGGCACAAGGAAAAAAAGGAGATGGACAGATGGAGCTCCTAGACTTCTGGACGTACTCAGCTCAGAAAGGATTTCTCAAATCAGATAGCGGAACCACCACATCTTACCCAGAATCACTAGATATGTGGAATATGACAATTCGAGATGACAGTCTATCACCTCTCACAACCCCTGACAACTTGTCTGAAACCTCAGGTTCTTTCTGTGGGGTCAACCCCAATGTTGGGGCCGGCGCATCAGTGGAAAGTCCAATAGGATTCTCTGATGGTGGAATGGTGATGTGGAACACCACTATACAGGAAGACAGCTCTTCCACAATAACAAGTCCTGAAGGACCTGAAAATGGAAAGGACCTCAGTCACATGGGATCACTGGATGCCAGTGATTCTCCTGAGTCACATACCAGCAAACAGGTGGAGGAAGAAAAAGTCATAGTGGAGGGGAGAGAAGTGCTTAGTCAGACTTTTGAAGATGTAGGGAGGAGAGGTAATGAGCACAATGTTAAAATAGTCATAGAGATGAGTGAAGGTAATACACAGGGTGACGATGGCATCCAGAGTGTCGAGACCCAACAGTCTGTCGTGCAGAACTTGGAATCTGATCATTCAGAAGATGGGACTTCCTCCTATCATGGTACTGACATGTGGGACCTGCCTGTTCCTGGCATGGTCACTTCCACTTCAGAATATGACAATGTAGGAACTGGCACTTGGAGCTTGACATCGACCCCTGAGACTTATGCCAGCCCCGTAGTAGACATGATACAGCTAGAGGGACAGTCTAGCCCTTTTTTAGCTGTGACAAAACCTATTCAGATAGATGAAAAGCATCAATACCAGATGGCTGATCCTCTGGGAAGGACTGAATATAGAGCAGTTATTTCAGACAATGATCGGCCAGCCAACCAAGTGTTCCTATTTGAGGGAACTAGTGAGTTGGATCACATGATCAGAAGTGGGGGGAGTTCAGTTGAGAGTAAGCATGACAATAAAAGTGGTGAAGGATCAGAGGAAGCTGATTGGATGGAACAACCCAGTGATCATTCCCCATTTGTTCTGGTGGACCACTCCACTGTCACTCAAGACAACTCAGTTAATCATCACTCAAGTCCGGGAAAAAATACTGAGGCTCAAATACAGATTGAACAATCATTATCCACAAGCCTTGTTAATTGGAACAATCTTGTTTCCAAAAAACATGATGTCTCTGAATCAGCTTCATCATCACATGATCTGCTGATCACAATGGCCCACAGTGAAGATAGGCCTGCCACTGAAATCCAAGGTAGCTTTAACATTGAGCGCCTTGGAAATGTTGAGGGTAAAACAACAGAAACAATGTCTCTGAGCTCAAGCTCTGGGGGGGAAAGAGACACACTGAAGTATAGTCCCGACAGCCTTCACCCAGGAAGTCAAGATGAACTCAGGTCCAGTTCTGATGGAGATTCATCATCCGGCCTAGAAATGGAATACATCATTGTGTCTGGCACAGTAAAAGAAGCTGAGAGAGACTGGCACTCTAGGCCTAAACAGGGTGACACGCTATCAAAAGGAACAAGAAAGTCCATGGAGACATTTAGCATGCTTTCCCATGCTGCCACAGTACTGCAATCCCAGGCCCAAGCTGCACATAGAGAGCGCCAGGAGAATGCAGAACTTAGTGCAGATACAGACCAAAATCAAGCTGTTTCATCCACTCATAACCAAACAAGTCTTGATAATTCCACTGAGCATCAAATGGTGCTAGAAACAATCACTCCCGGCCAATCCAAAAATAAATCTGAAGCTTTTCATCAGTCAGATTCAAGACCAACAGATTGCAGTCAAACACAGGTAGAAGAAGGAAACTATGATGATAAGTCAACCATTGTGGCCAGAAGTGTGTCTCCATCATTAAGATATCCATCAGATCACTTCCTGAAAACCAGAGAGGAAGTGTATGTTCATTCGCAGATCTCAATGGAAGATTCAGATGAGGGTGGGCAATCGCCTACTGCACCTTCACCATGTCCGACTTCTTTGGGCAACTTTCAAGTCTGGACAGGTCAGTTAGCGAGACAGGACACGCCTCAAACCACATCTGAACCTCAATCACCTGTACTTACCAACAGTTCAGTCTCCCACACCAGCTCTTTGATTGGTACCCCATTAAGTGAATCATGCATTTCTACTGAAAGAGGGCTCGGATTACCATTTTCTGGGGATTTAATGGAAGAGGAGAATGATGAAGAAGAGCAGCAGGAGGAGGAAACTGATATAGAGCACACTCGCCTGCCAAAATGGACTTCAGAAGTACAGAGTGAGAAGGAAGAAGGACAACAGTTAAGATCTTCTGATCTGCTAAGTTTCACTGAGGAGCTGACAGGAGGTTCTTCAGTTCAACAAACAGATTTAGAAATGTTTGAGCCAAAGAGGGACAGATTCCTACAGAATACAGTGGATTACTATGGTGAACAACACATAAGGACTGTTGATCGCGATAAATGGGCAACTGAACAACAGATTGGAGACCACAAAGCTTCTCAAGATAGCTATTCACCCATTTTAAGGTAAGCAATGCACTACTTCTGTCACATTTACAATTATTCAAACGTCAATAAGCAACATGAAAATGAATTATTTCAAAATATTTTCTCATGTACATCTACTGTATATCTTGCCATGAAGATATGGTTGATTTTTCAAGGTTCTGAGATATCAGTCTCTGAGATTTCTGCTTCCAACCCAACAGAGTGGAAGTTCAGGAAATTCCTGACAGATTTCATGACAGACTTTCTATTCTTAGGCTGCTAGCAGCCAGTGAATGAACACACCTGTGCACATGTGCCCATTGTGCATTTACACCCACACATGTGCCAACCACCCCTCCCCTCACTCCCCCTTAGTTTTCTGCTGGGTTTTTGAGTCTCTCCAGCTTTCTCAAAGGAGTCTATATCAGAGAACTATTAACATCGCTGAACAGACTGTCGAAATGGAGCTAGAAGGCCCTGTTGAAGAATTGAGTCTGATAATGTGTGTGTGTGTGTGTGTGTGTGTGTGTGTGTGTGTGTGTGTGTGTGTGTGTGTGTGTGAATATGTGTGTGAATATGTGTGTGAATGAATATTAGGGGTGTGACAGAAACCGATTATGTCTATGTGTGTGTGTGTGTGTGTGTGTGTGTGTGTGTGTGTGTGTGTGTGTGTGTGTGTGTGTGAGGAACAAACTGCATGTGTATGCGGGTATCTCACATGGTCATGTGATCTGCAATTCTGTGTGTGTGTGTGTGTGTGTATGTGTGTGTGTGTGTGTGTGTGTGTGTGTGTGTGTGTGTGTGTGTGTGTGTGTGTGTGTTTATAAATCTGTTTACGCCTCATTAAATATGCATTACCTGCCTCATTACAGCTGGAGCCCCACCACAGCTAATGGAAACAGCTCCCCTAGCGCTCTTACAAGGTGTGGGTGTGAGTGTATACATGCAAGCCTGTGTGTGAGTGTGTGCTGAGGTAATACCCAGTGTATCAGACAATAGAAGTTCATCCATGCAGGTTCAACTTTATGTTGTAGAAGGTCTGTGTTGTTTGTTTTTGTGTAATTGTCTGAATTATACTGATGTGAAGTTGTGACATGAGTTTTGTGAAGGTTGCTACTCTATAACTGGAGACACGTATTACATGGTATGGTTTTATATGAAGAAATTGGATTCTTATTTAATTCTGTTTTCGTGGATTGTAGCATTGTACCCTGTGGAGTTTTCTTGTAAACAAACTTTTTACATTCAGTGTTACTTACCAAAACACATGCCTGCCTGTGTTGAATGCATTTCCATCCACAGAAACATTTACAGCAGATTTGTTTCTAATGTTTGAAACCTGTGCTGCATTCCAGTACTCGTGCTATCATAATATTGTAAGGCAGTGTGGCAGAAAAAGACTGTGTATGCCCCAATGCATAGTATGTCAAATGGAGTATGCCAAAAATACCAGGATGTCCTTTTGCATCCGGTCACATTTTGCAGTACCCAAGTTGGCATGCTTTTCTGGTCAGTCTGACCCATAATCCTTTGCACACTTGACACCCATTCCAAACACATATTTTTTCTTTTACATTTTGCACTGCAGACTGTGTCGAAGTATGAACAAGAGGGTAGAAGCTCAAGGTGCAATGTCACTAAGTAGTATGTTGCAGTTGTGTACATACTGCACAAAACAGTACATTCTTTGTAATGGCAGCTGCAGCATGTACCACAAGTAAAAAAAGTAGGCCTGAGCGCAGCCCTTCAGTATTTACATCTATGTTTTCCTTGCTAGCAGTTCTCTTCTTCCCTGCTTTTGCACTGGCCGTGCTGTGTTTCCTGGCACATGACCACCACCTGTCGCTTAGTAGAATAAGAGCAACATTTGCATGCTCATGTGCAAGCATGTGTGTCCTCGAGCATTCAGGAGACCTAATGAAACAGGGACACACTCATAAAAACATTGCTCTAGAGTGCTGCTTTGATCAAAAACTCCACAGTGTACCTCAGATATTTAAACTCACCAGTCTATTGAACAAGATGAAAAACAGAAATTGCCTGATGAAACTTTGATCTTGCAAGCCACTAAATTGTAATGAGAGAATACTGGGTGGTTTGAATGTTTGTTTCATGTACTAATTTAAGGCGAAATTCTGTACATTTTGAAAATACACAGATGGATGAGGTTCACTGCATACCAGTTGTATTTACAATTTTCTCTGAATTTTTCCCCTCTGCACTAATCCCCCCCTCCTGTATTCCCTGAAAAGAAGACACCAAGATGTGATGTCACAATTTTCCTCCCAGCCAACCAGTGAGAGTGCTGCATACCAGTGGACAGGAAGTCAGAATGTAACTCAGGGTCAAACCCAACATGGCTACAACTATCACCACATTGACCAAAGAACTGAAAACCAGAGCACCCACCCAGCCTGCGTAGATGCTAAATCCAACAGCCAGGAAAACGCAACTGATGTGTATGCTGAGTTCACCACTGATGCCACAGCTGTACAGTACGGGTCTGGAGTTAATGCCAAGTACTGCTTGGATGATCCAGGTTCCAAGTTAAAATATGGAGCTGAAAGCCAGTATGGCGATGAATCTAACTCCATGTGCACTTCCGAACTCCAGTGCTCTCAGTATCAAGCTGATGGCCGGAGTCAGCACGCATCCGACCACGCTCATTACCAGTTTGATGGACAGCCATTCTACCAATCAGATGTCCACCCTGAGAGGGAGGATCATGGGCGGTATGTGCCGGAGGAATATGTTCACTTTCTCCTGGAAAGGTGAGCTTTCAATTTTCAAGTTCAACAAGTTCAGCACTTGTAAAAATTGGGTTTTTAATGCTCTCTGGAATCGAATAATATGTGCTAATGGTCCCTTTTGACCAGGTAGAGGTTTTCTTAGTTTTTTTCTTAAAAGTTGACACATGATTATAGGGGTTTCTGTCCATCACAAATATGAAAGAGACTCAATCAACAGTAGATATGCACAAATTTTCCAAAACCATAGAGCTGCACTACCGTCTTTTGCCACAAAAAGGCAGCACAGATCAGTTTAAAACTGTGAGATTTTGTCCTTTGCACCAAAGCAGCCATTTTTTACATTGTGTCTCATAATAAACACAGATGTACTTTTTTTCTCAATGAAAAGTCCAAATCAAAAGTCATGATCTCGAATCAATATTCAGTGCGTACGTGTGTGTGCACGCGTGTGTGCACTGCAGTTTAATTGTTCCTGATTAGCAGCTGCATCATGGTGCGTGTTTAGCCCAACTTTGTAATTCTGATGACCCGCCTCCTCTTTGAGATACCCTCCCCTGTGTGTGTGTGTGTGTGTGTGTGTGTGTGTGTGTGTGTGTGTGTGTGTGTGTGTGTGTGTGTGTGTGTTTGCACACATACACGGTGGATCTTTCCATAATTTAATGGTCATGTGACTTGATAGTGGAGAGAGTGATTCATTCACTCATGCAGAGAAAAACATGAGTGAGGGGAAGGTAGGTGTGAGATGGTTATGTGTGTGTCTTTGTGTCTGTGTTCATGTGTACTGATTTCTCTGTATTGCTTCTCTCTATTGTTTGGCCTTATGTTAATCAGTCTGAGTCTGTTAGAGGGGCTTTGGTTGGGGGGAGGTAGCAACACTGCTCAGTATTGTTTCCTCAGCCCACCCGTTCAGCCTGGGAATGAAGCAGTGAGTCGCTTTCTCTCTGTCTGCTTTGTCACTTCTGTTATCTTTTATGTCCGGCGTCAAATGAACAGATTTTAAACTCTTCCTTATCCAATGTCATGGGACAAGTTAGATTCTTTTTCTTTGTAGATGATTGGCTTGTTTGGCCCAATACTATGCGTAGCTGTGCCTATGGTGGCAGTGATGATAGCAATGATAATTTATGTTGTGGCTCATTATTGTCTTTCTGTGCCTCTGCACAGACACTCCCAACAGGGAGAAGATGCAGTCGGGATGATGGTGAAAACGGCCTCTGGTGAGGAAGCTGCTGACGAGATGGATAACAGAGAAGGTAAATAAACAGCAAGATAAACATATGTGGCTCCCGTTATTTAAAGTGTGCTGAGTGCTGATGATGTTTGTTTCATCTTTTAGGTAAAGAAACAGTTTTGACATATTTTAGCCATGTAAAGGAATAATTTAGGATATTTAGGTGGATTTATCGATATTATTACTTAACTTTGGTAGAAATGTACTCCCGCTTTCATATAAAACCTCTCTGCTGCTCTGAGCACTGTCATAATATCATGCACTTACATAATAATCTATAGGAATAAAATGTAATTTATGTCATGTAGACTTGCCCTTGTTTCCAGGGATGAAGGATCTAAAATTCTTTTTAAGGACAAGACCTACATGTTCCTTAATCTATAGTGACAAAACCAAGGCTTCTTAAAACATAATCACATGAAGAGAAATTACAGTGACTACACAACCTTTCTCTAAAAAAGAAATGTAAAATAATCTCTCCTTGAGCAGATCCAACCTCCTCTGCGGATCTGTCAGGCGCGTCCAACCAAAGAAGAAAGTTGGCAGCTCCACCGATGAATGTGTCACTGGACCACAGTGAGGGGTCTCTTCTCTCAGAAGATGCCCTGGACACAGAGGACGAGGCCTTGGACACTGGTGATGACCTGGATGTCAACCTGGATGACCTGGACTCGCCTGATGAGGCCGACTTACATGGTCAGACACATACCTGAAGATACAGTACAAACATGTTTACATGTGCACACAGGGCAGTCAGGCAGAAACACACTATACAGTATATAATTTTACAGTATCAGCTGTCTTCATGTTGCAAACAGGGGACTCAGAAGAGTCTGATCTGGGTGCAGGAGCAGCATCAAGTGTCGCAGGACACAGAGCAGCTGAGGAGAGCAGGGATCACCGGCTGTGGAGGAGCGTGGTGATTGGAGAGCAGGAGCATCGCATTGACATGAAGTGCATCGAGCCATACAAAAGAGTCATTTCTCATGGAGGTAAGCAATCGCAGCTGCTTAAAATCCACGCCTACCTGTTTCTTCCATGTTTCATGACTTCGGATCATTTGACCTCTGCTTCTGTCCTCCCTCTTGATGCTCTGCTTTTCCCTTGTGTTGTAGAATCATGTGGTCTTGTGTTGAGCATCTCTCAGTGATATAATTATATTCCAAGCAATTCTTAGCACAGGTCCGTGGAGACCTTAGTCGAAGGCAACTGGACTTGATTGTACAAACTTTCTACAACCAAGTCCTAGATTTAACCTTCCCCGGGTAATGTCCATCATTATCTGTTGATAGCCTGTTATACTATAGAAGTAACTCCACAGTGAAGGAGTGGTTTACAGAAATATGGTCAGAACAGTTCTCATCTTAAATAGCATTTGAATTACTGAACTATAAATCAGCTCCAGCCAAATGTTAGAAACTACTACAATGAAAGGTCATTGTTTTGAAACTGAACTTCCCTCTTTAACATGTGTTGACTGTGAAATATGCATCCATATTAACAATGTGCCAACTGGTGGGGCTTGAGCGAGTGGCTCGCAGTAATTAATTGGCTGAATAAGATGAGAAGAAAATAATTGTTTGCAATTTTAAATGTTTTTGAGGAAACAGTTTCAGAAAGGATGAAAGCACAGGTTGGTACATATGCACACACTGTGAGACTCACCGTGAGTCTTTTTTGTGTTTACGTGTCATGTTTTCAGGCTATTACGCTGAACAGAATGCCATCATCGTGTTTGCGGCGTGCTTCCTACCGGACAGCAACTGTGACAATTACAATTATGTAATGGAAAACCTTTTTCTGTAAGTAAAGCTGCACCACATGATGAAAAATATGTGGACATGTTGACCAGTCATATGGAAAGCTGAACATTGCACCCATTTGTGATAGTTAAACATGTCATTATAAAACAATTGGCATTAATATGCTACAGTACCAGGCCTCACTCTTCTGGCAAGGCTAAACAACATTTCAGATGGCGGCTGGTGGGAATTGCACTTTGCATTTTTGGCTACAAGAGCACTCATGAGGTCAACTACTGATTTCCAATAAGGCTAATTTCTTCATGGACCTTGTTTGTGCATTCACAAAGCTGTTGCCACACAATTGAAAGCACTCTTTTGAGTAAAATATTATGATTTTCCTTAATCGCCTTAATCATGAAAAACAGCCCCAGACCAAAATTACACAATTAAATGTAGACTTAATTGTGTATATTATTGTATATTATTATTATCCCATTCAATTAAAAAGATTTTTTTTTTGTTATAGTCCATATGTTAACATTACATCGTGTTTTCTGTTGTCTTTGTGTGTGTGTGTGTGTGTGTGTGTGTGTGTGTGTGTGTGTGTGTGTGTGCGCGTATATATGTGTGTAGGTATGTAATAAGTACCTTGGAACTAATGGTGGCAGAAGATTACATGATTGTTTACTTGAATGGTGCGACACCTCGCAGGAGGATGCCCGGCTTTACTTGGATGAAAAAGTGCTACCAAATGATAGACAGAAGGTAATATTCACACAAAGTGCACAGCAACTGTAGTGTTTAATGTTGAGCATTCATGTTCCTCCAGCTAGCCTCTTTCTTCACCTTTCTTTTTTTCCCCAAAACACTGTTTTGGACTATTATATTATGCAGAATATCTAAAGCAGGCTATATTAAAGAATTGTAAATAAATAGAAAGAAGCTATCAAAAGCAACCTGTAATGGGGAAAGAAAAAAAGAGTTCATGTGTTTGAAATCATGCATGATCAACCAGACGTACATTAACACGCAAAGATTATAACTGCTGTTGGCAGGCTGCTTGTAGGTTTTCTCCGTCATGCAAAAAAGAACTATAACTCAGATCATGGTTGACAATTGTTGTTCCCGTTAGGGCGTTTGCCCCCTCACTACTCGTCAACAGTATCATAAATAGGCCAGTAGGGGGCACACTTATCACAAGTTCTTTCTACTTGACAGGGACAAACATTTTTGCTAATGCTCAGTAATTGTGTGTGGTGAACTCAGGTGTACTTTTTGACTGAATATAGCCACTTATTATAATCACTGATTCTCTCAGTCACTACTCCCAATACAACATACAGTCTATGATATACAGTCAGCAGACGATTGCGTGGTGAGCAGTGCATTGAGATTTCTCACACTTGTGAACCATCATTTTTTATAAACTTCACTCACAAATAAAATGTAAATAATGTCAGTGGTACAACAAAATCCTTGGATCTTAGTGTGCGGCCATCGTCTTTTTGATCTTTTATCACAAGGCTACTACCCGTGCTGGTTTTATCTCTTAAAGATGAACAACTGTGAAAAACCATGTGCTCACTGACATTCGACTGCATTCATTGTGTAAGAAGAAACGCCAGCGCAGGTCCTTTATTCCAACAGCTGTCAGACTATTTAACTCCAGCATTACACACTAACATAACACTGTGTTGATGTTGTTTCACATCACAGCATCACAAACCTACTGTCTGCACACCACTCATATCCATTACATCTGTGCAAATATCTTGTGCAATATTACATAGTTTTCACTGTGTTATATATTTTTCTACTGTGTAATGGTACAAAACGCTGAATCTATTGCCCATAGCTGAGTCATGAGCAATTGAATATGGCAGTAGTACTTTTATGGTATTAGTATTCTTATGCCCTTGTGTAGAAGGTACATATATAGTTTATTCTGAATCTTTTTTTACTGTCTTTTTTGTTCATTTCTATGTCTCTCTTTTCATCTTTGCTCTCTGTAACAACTTAATTTCCCTGGCGTGGGATTATTTAACTTTTATCTTGTGTAATTTTATTTTATTAGTCTTCTTTTAAAGTGAACTTTATACCTGCCAGCAGTAAAAGTTAATGAGTAATACTTCCTACACCTCCTACCACTCTCCTTTCTCCCACAGACTGAAAAAAAACCTTAAGCTGTTTATCATCGTCCATCCTTCCTGGTTCATACGGACTTTGCTGGGAATCACCAGACCCTTTATAAGGTCTCCATGTTGTACTTCATGTTTCAATTATTGAACACAGGACAGAATGTATATCACATGTATATCACTGTCAGTACAGATTGGAAAGAAATTCCACAACTATTTTCAGGATACAGTATTTCATTATTCACATCTATGAGCTTATTTACTGATCTATTAGTATTTGACATTACCATACATCAAGATGCAAGAGGACAGTTTGATTACAGTTGAAATTCAGGAGCCAACTTATCCCATAGAAATATTTGAATGAGCACGTTACTGAGACAAAATGATTTCTGTTTTCTACAGCTCCAAGTTCAGCAGTAAGATCAAATATGTGAATAGTCTGCAGGAGCTTGGAGAAATCATCCCAATGGAGTATGTCCACATTCCTCCCAGCATTGTCAAGTGAGTCAGCCTGTGTCAATATTAAATCTATAAAGTCCACACAAGGTGTAAACAGTACTGTCTACACGGTGACATTTTCCCTTTATGTGAAAACAATTTGCTTGCCATTAAACAGCATTACACGCTTTTAAAATAATGGTATAAATACCAGGAAATGTGATTGATGTGATGAAAAGGAAATGTGATGGCCTTTTTATTATTTTAGGTGACATTATCGCCATCATAGTCTCCCACTCAGCCCCTCCCTACCATTCCTGCACTGTGATTCTTTTTAAATGTTTATGAGAGGCTATTAAAAATAGTTTGCCAAGCTTGTAGAAGCTAAGACCAATAGTAGCCCATTTTGTTTCTAGCAGCTGTTTGTGAACTACAAAACACATATACTGAATACGTACAGTATATGTGGTTATGTTATATTCGGATCTGCAAGTGTCTCTAGATATTTTGGGTGCTTAGGTGTTAGAGGCCATGGTTAATGACAAGTTCTGCAATTTCTGTTGACATCATGCCACAGAGCCAAATACTTTTTCAGCAGACTGACTCAAGAACTACACTCTAAATTTATTCTTGGAAAAGGGAAACAAACACAATGGAAACTTTTATTTCAAATGCCTATGTCAGGCATGCTTATACATCTCTCACTTTGCCCCAAGGTATGACGAGGAGAGGGGTATACATAAATTTGCATGCATGAGGTAACTCCCCTAACCTGCCTGTATTGATCAGTTGGTTGTGTGGAATCTTCCTGAAAAATCCTTCAAAGCTACTATGAATTTTCTCATGCTGGGACTAACCTTTGACTGACCTTTGGCTGTCTCCTTATCCAACAACAAATGAGCCACATATTGATTTTCTTATTTCTCTCAGTCTGTGGTGTGGCTTTCCCTGTAAATTGGTTTGTTTCACCTCTCATCTGTGACATTATGGTAGAAAGCTAATGAACATACAGTATATGCCCTCAGGTAGCTTGCACTAACAACCACATATACACAGTCACTGAAAAAACTTGGCTGGTCTGATGGTTTGTTATTGAGAAAATTAGGTGCAATGCATAGGGGGGCAGACTCCAAAGTAGAAAGTATAAATACATGCAAATGGTTCAGAGTTTCAGTGGACTGTACAGGGCAGCAGCACAGACTGGACTTTTCATAATTGCCTGCAGAATGTGCCCACACTGTAAAAGAATATAAAGTACAGCATTTTGACTACATTTTTTTCATTTTTGTGCCATTTCTATCCAGATCTAAAAAAAAAAAAAAAAAGAGGAAAAGGCTCTGTCTTCAGCTCACAGACTCCCTAAAACATGCACACACTTGCTGATGCTTTGGTGTAGAGTAGAGACACTTGAAAATTTAAAGCTGTCAGGTTCAAACTTTAACGTTGACTAGTATTGAGCATGTATCAAGTCCGAAAACTACAAAATATAGGGAAGCCCATAAGGGACTATATTTAAATGGTAATGTAAACTTGAAAATGAAAATGCAATTCCTCAAGGGCATTATAATCTTTCATTTTGTATGTGTTACTTGACTGAAAATGCAATAATCCAAATTGCATTTCCATTTTCACATACTCTCATGAATGTTCAATGACCATATTAAGATTATCTGTTTATATAAGCAAAATAATCAAAACAATGACCTCAGTCTATTGCATTTATATTCACGTTAAGATTGCTCTTGTGGTGACAAAATGAAAACGTAAATGCAATTTTCTAGTGCTATTCTAAATTATATTTTCATTCTGAAGTTTACATTATCATTTTTAGCTAACCTCCTATGGGCTCCCATAAAAAATGGTTAAATGTTTAAGTGTAGAATATTGGAATTTTGTCGGAATATGATGGCACCCTATGCATTGCAGTGCATCTCTGCCTCACTCCTTTGACCTTGAACACTTCCACTTTACAGCACTGATGCTTGTCCTCCTTTCCTTCCATTCACCCTCCTATGGCAATGTGGAAACAGGTTATTAATCACAAGCAGCTGCATGTGTACTGACCCTGACCCCACCCCCCACCCCCCAATCTTTTACCTCTCTTGCTAACCATTGCTCTCTGCCTTTCAATCCAATGCTAAACCAGACTGGATACAGAATTGCAGGACACAACAGCCAAGTGAGTAACACATAGTAGTCAGTGAGTGAGTTTAACAAAGAATGCAATGATTGCTGAATATTTCCGGCAGAAAAGTTTGCCCATGTAAGAGTTATTGGCTTAATTTACATAATTGCTGTGCCAAATGCAAACAAGTGGTAATCCCTGACTAACGGTGACTTTGGTCGTAAGTAAATGCTTAGCTGACTACTGAGTGTACAGTATTACAGTACAAGTCATAATGCCTGCTGTAGTGAGTGAATCTGTTGAATGAAGAATGAAAGATAATTAATAAAGACAGAAAACTCATCATTTCTTATTTGCAGAGTAAATCATCTTTTAAAATGCTACAGTGAATCTACTCAGCAGTGCTGGTAACCAGCTGAGCAAGTGCTGTTTCTGCAGTGTCGCAGTTAGATTTGAGTAGATTCAACTTTATTGTCATCATCACAGTGCAGCACAGAGACAACAGAAATAAATGTTTAGTAGGAATGTCAGTAGGTGTATTTCATGTCCCATTTAAGTTCATAAAATCATCTGCCAATGATGACTTAATGACTGCCATTCACTTTAGGATCAGACAACAATTGCTTCTGTCTTGTCTTCTCTCCCCATCAGAACTGACAAGAAGGGGAGCTCTGTTGTTTGACAGTGACAAGATGCCTGGCTGCTGCCTGTCTTCTCCTTGCATTTTGCTGTACTCTGCAGCATACCTGAATATAAGCCAGCCTGCAGCATGATGTGTACGGCACATAGTTGTTACACCAACAACTGGCAATGGGCTAGAAGAAGAAGATCATGTGGTACCAAGAAAGAGACAGTTGCTTGTTCATTGAGGAGTGTACCAACCTGAAGGTGCTGAGCATAATACTACTGTAATACTGCATTTACAGTGCCGGGACAGTCACTGTGCTGACAGGAAGATGCTTTATTTTGTACTACTGTACGCTACACAGCATTTGACTGTGTCCCCATCCGGTAGCTTTGTTTTTTTTCTTCATCTTTAATTTGAACAAAGCTTTAATTTAGGTGATTCTTTTTGGAGGAATTACTGACTTGATTACATTGACGCATCAATCTACCCGGTCAATTGCCATCTGTCTCTTTAAGTGTCCCATGGTAATGATAAGGCTTATGACTCTTACACAACAACCAGTAACATGCAAACAGAAGTTGTGTTACAGTCCATCTGCTGTGTTCCCAGAAAAGTTGAGATGCTAATAAACTGCAGCTCTGTCAATGCACTGGAATGCTAATGGGATACAATATTTAGACTGTAATTGCAGGTAGTCAAACATTAGTTTCAGTTTATTTAATTTATACAGCACTTTAAAAGCAAACAAGTTTTGCATTTAAGTGCACCAAAAAGACAGATACATTATGTATACACATATAAGCATAAAGGCAGAAAAATAAAAATGGGTTAAACACAATTAAAAATCAAGCATTAACAGACTTGGCCTGTGTAACGACCTCTGGCAGGCTATTCCAAAGCAGAGGAGCAGCAAAAATTTGATACAAACACAAAGGAATCATTGTAACGTACTTCCTGTTCGATTTTTAATAGCATGTAGCAGATTGACCAAGCGGGTGTTTGAATACAATAGAGTAGGCGGCTCCTGTCACAGCAGGTTTTTGCATTATTTCACCATCTCATACAATCATTAAAAGGCCGTTAGTAGACTCTTAACACTGTATATCACTGTACACCTAAAATAATAAAGGTAGTAAATTATAAGTTAGTACTGTGTTGCATGCTTTCTGTTGCTACTGTTTGAGATCGCTCTGATCGTTTTGGTCTGAAGAAATTCTATATGTTGACTGATGGTTAGAGAGATGCAATATAGAGAGTGCCGACTGTGCAGGTAGGGGTGTGTCTACTTTTATTAGCATTTTCTGATATCTGTATACATTTGTTTGTGGCTTGCAAGATCTCCATTTGTTGTAAAATATGTCAAATGTTTTACTTCATTAAAGATGTGTTCCTCCCCAATGGTCTTTTAAAAAAAAAAAATGCCATACACTACAATGCACACTGCATAATAATGAAAAGTACCCAAATAACAGTGACTTTCATTTTTGCTACTTACATTGACGTTGTTTTAAAGTCGTTCCTGTGTAGGTTTGCCTTTTTTTTCTTCTTTAAAAAAAACAAAAAAAAATTATGTTGGCTTTTTCAAGAAAAGTTAACAGCTCAACAACAAAAAAAGTACAGATATAGACATGGTAACAAAAACAAAAACAAAACAAACAACCAAACAAGCATGCAAAAGTTGCATAAAAAAAAAAAGGTATCACATTAGGTAGGGGCTGCCACTGAAAAGGCTCGGTCACCTTTAGTCCTGAGTCTGGATCTGGGGACCTCCAGGACCACTTGACTGGACGATCTCAGGTCTTTAATAGGTTTGTGGACCTGAATAAGGTCTGCTAAATAAGGTGGGGCCAACCCATGTAAAACTTTAAAAGCAAGAAATAAAACCTTAAAAACTATTCTAAAATGAACAGGAAGCCAGTGAAGCGATGCCAAGACTGGTGTTATATGCTCCCGCTTTCTAGTCCCAGTTAAAAGCCGAGCGGCACCATTTTGGACCAACTGCAGCCGGCGGAGAGAAGACTGATCGAGGACAACATACAGAGAATTACAGTAGTCCAGTCTGGTCGTGATCAGAGCGTGAATGACTCTCTCAAAGTCACCATGAGGGAGGTATGGCTTGAGTTTGGTGAGCATCCTTAACTGGAAGAAACTGTTTTTAACGACAGTGCTAATCTGTTTGTTGAAATTAAAGGCACTGTCAAAGTACACACACAGGTTTTTAACAAAGGGATGAGTGACAAACCTTAAAGTGCCAAGAGTGCTAGTACAATGATGCAGCTTGTCAGATGAACCGAATACCACAACTTCTGTCTTGTCTTCATTACGACAGAGGAAGTTTAGGCCCAACCATGATTTTAAGTCTTTTAAACAGTTAAACAAGGGTTCCAGAGAGTCCACACAATTAGCCTTTAAGGGCAGATAGATCTGAATGTCATCAGCAAAGCAGTGGAACGAGATATTATATTTTTTAAAAATTGACCCCAGGGGCAGCATGTAAAGGGCAAATAATACAGGACCTAATATGGAGCCCTGTGGAACCCCACAGGAGAGAGGCTCCACTGGTGAGGTGCATTCACCAAGGCGAACGCAGAAGCTCCTGTCAGTCAGATAGGACTCAAACCATTCAAGAGCTGTTCCCTTTATGCCCACACACTGTTCCAGCCTCGATAAAAGAATGGTATGGTTAACTGTGTCGAAAGCTGCCGACAAATATAAAAGCACTATAACTGCAGAGTTTCCAGAATCAAGTTATTGTGGTTGTGTTTTTCTTATCACTTTGGCTTTTATCATACAGCAAATACAAGTTTAAATATTCCTTTGAAAATTGTTTTATTTCAATCATTCATAGCAGAATATTCTCCAATACATCTCATTTAACTCAACCAGTGCCTTTTGTCTCAGATACCTCTCCAAGCAGTGGACAGCAATGGGATCTGTGTCTATGTCAAACTTATTAGCAAACAGGTGGTGCTGCTCAAGCATCCACTGCAGGTCTCCAGCACCATATACACATACTGACCTGACGTGGTTACCTTGACACTCTGGGTACACCGCCTCCAGCGAACCCTGTGACCCCTCATGCCCATGCCACTTCACCAAACGAGCAATCGCATTAATGTCAGTCATGTCATATTTGGAGTTGGGCCACGTTGATCCAGGAACACCGGGCATTCGTTGAATTGTTGCCCAGATAAACTCATCAGGACTGTAGGTATCGTTTGACCACTCGATCAGTGCCTGTATTCTGGTGTCCTCCAACACGCTGCGGACGTAGCCTCGGTTAACCACAATGTAGGCATTTCCTGACAGGATGGGCAGGTTGAATGGAGGTGGCTCCTTTGCCTTCCCTGTCCCCTGAGACAGTTGAAATAGGGAATTAATGTAATGGTGACATCATTAAGGTCAATCTGAACATGTAACACATGAGGAAAGCAGTACCTGGATTTGTCCATTAACTATCTGGTGAGCATTTGAGAACCTCCACTTCTTTCTTTCAGGCATTTTTTCTGACTCCAAGCTGTTGCGACCCCTCAATGAATGCAACATCCTTACAATCTCCAAGTTGGTTTTCAGAGGGAAATCCTGGCCACAAAGGTTGATGAAGTATTTCCATTTTGTGCTGGCGTTATACAGATCAGCCATACAGTTAAGATCAGCCTGGACGCGTGGCCAGGCAGCATAGACCACGTTCACAGCCTGGCTGACCATGAAGACATTTGGGAAACAGGAAGTAATGGCCTCGATGGCAGAGAAGACTGAGGCCTCTGATTTTTTGTCCACATGGACACAGTAAATATTTTGAGGTGCGTAGATGGCTCGCAGCAGTCGCTCAAAGTTCTGCACCTGGAGAATATGGCAGAAAAATTAATTCAATCCTAACTGTGTATATTTCATGTATTTATAGTTTCATATATTTGCATTATTTTTGGAGCTATCTAAAGGGGCACTCCAGAAATTTCCTATTGCTGTCATGTTTGGCAGTTCAAAAAGACAAGAAAATGCAGAACACTCATCAACCACAACTGAATCTCAACAAACAAAACAACCAAGCAACAACCGCAGGAGCAAGCAGGGTCAAAATCCAAAAAACGAAGAGATACAAATTACCAAACAAATAACAAACCAATAACAAACTAATAATTGTTCTTCCATTAATTTGCAAGACTCACAAGAGACACTCTTAAAAATGTTACAAATTGAAGCAGCAGAGGCCATCTTGTATCCAAAATACTATCAAACTCCACACCTCCAGTTTGAAATGCAGCTGTTGAACTTCATGTGTAAAATTGGTGCAATGCTTCTGTAATTAATCATTAAAATGAATTGTTTAGACCACGACTACGCTGTTTTTAAAGTGTATTTGAAAGTGTATTTAGTATTTGCGTACCTTATGATGCACAACTATAGAGTAAGCCAGAGGGAAGTCCTCTTCTTCTTGGCTTAAGGGGAATGGTATGTATTTCCTGCTTTTCCTGAATTTCCTGAAAATACATAATATTGAACAAATATCACAGGGAATGCTTGCTGCCTAAGATTTCTGTTAAATTAAGTACATTTAATAATTGTTTAGAGTAATACATCAGACACCTGTGGTTTAAAGCAACACACCTGCAGTCTTGGGTTGCACTGATGTAATATTCATTGGGGATCTGAACACTCTTGCGGAACTCTCTGGTGATGGAGAGCAGTTTAGCCTCCGCCAGTGCCTCCTTCTCTCCCTGCATGATTGCTGAGCAGTTGTACACGTCCTCTCGACCATTATCAGCATCTGTATACTCCAAACAGCTGTACCCAAGAATGTAGGTAGGATCCCAGCCTGTTTTCTGCCGACTCAGCAGGTCAATCATCCATAGTGATCCCAGTATAACATTGAGCATCAGCAACAGCCGCAGGCATCTTCGTTTCAGTAGCCTCATTATTTAAGAGGGGGTCTTCAACTAAGATGCTTTCACAGTGTGATTTCTGTGTATATTCCAGCTGCCTTTATATTCCTTTCATCGAGTCACTGATTTATTTTTCTCTCTATGACACACTATGTCTTTACCTGACCTTCCTGAGTCATTACAGTAAAATTGGTATTTGCAATGTTGTTCTAATTTAATTTATTCCAATCTAAAAGCTAAGCCAAACATGTAGATGATTTTCTAGTTAATTCCACACTCTGTGATTCACTGCACATCAGCATGATTAGAAATCATGTTTCTGGAGTAATGTTGTGTATGTGTGAATGTTCCACTCAATATGAACCCAGGCAGGTTAGTCGCTCCATACGTTATTGCCCCTGGAGACAAGATAAGAAAAGTGATATTGGCATCCTGTACATCAGTTGTTTAACCAACTGCGAAGTATAAAATTTAATGGTGACCATAAAGCAAAGTTCATGTTTCTATGTTGTTAAAACCGACCACCTTTTTTTTTTCCTTTTTAAAATTGTAGTCGTAATCTACTTGTCATGTTGTCTTTTAAACAGGGAGTTTGACCTTTACCAAAGTGTGATATCAATCAGGAAAGTGCATATTCTTGTTCTATATTTTCATTTGTTGCTTATCAAAATTTGTTCAGCTGTCATGTAATTTTATTTCTTTTGCATCAATTATAAGGGTGTGAAAGTGGCAGGTGTGCTTTTGCACCTTGTAATTAGGTAAACAAGATGATAAATCTGTTTTTTGCCCTATGTTTAAAATATAAACGTGACATGAAACAGAGTTCATGATAAAAAATAATCTCTGAACTTGACACACCATCATTAAAAATATGAGCACAAAAGGGGAACGAAAAGGAAAAAAGTCTGATTTGCATATAAATACATTTGGCTAATTGAAATGGAAGCCATTTATTGAAATGAATAATGTTGTTCTACTGAGGTAAAATGCGACTAATGTAATTTAAATCCATTCCTCTTTCATTTTTTTCACCTTTGCATTTCAGATTTTTGGCTTTAGCTAAAGCTTTAGCTATCTTTATGAACAATTGAAAAATGAACAAAATAAAAAATGGGTTCAGAACACCACAGGACTCTCATCTTCTATATTTATTTGTTTTGTGAAATTGATCTAATTTTTTCTGATAGATTAGTATATAACACCTCATTTGAATTTTGTTTTGAGGATGCACATACATGTGGTCGGTAATTGATATTGACATTACTCCGTCTGAATGTAGTTAGCGCTATTGGTGGTTCCCAGAAAGTTTTTACATGTGTCCTAAATAAACGAGACAGATAAGGTGTCCTCAGAAAGATCAGCTCGAACAGGCTCAGTACACCAAACCCAATTTCTGAATATTGTCCCCACTTTACCAGTATATACAGGAATCGAATAGCATATGGACAGGAAAATAATAAAAATGCTCAAAGCTATGCCTCAAGTGGGGCTGTAATATCCATTATTCCACGAGGAAACAGCAAACAGTGGTACTGAATTCTGTTGTGAAGATTATGACAGATGAAAGAGTCAAAGATTAATTTTTAAAAATGTTGTCAAAAATTAAACTTTTATTAAATCTTCAGTCTATTCATTTAAAGATACAGTGCTAATGGGGGTGTTTTGGTTTGGGCAGTAAATAACCTTTGCTGTCTCACATTGACACATACATACATTTATGGAGATATTACATGGACTTCAATTCATATCCGGGAGAGTTACCCAAAACATAAGGCACAAATTTGGCGACGAGATTGCTTTAAAATATAAATTGCTATGTGTCTGATCAAGGATCCAAAAACACTTACTTAGCCATTCTCTATTCCCTGCTCTCCCTTCACAACCATGATTTTTCCTTAGAAATAAAAGTTTTGATTACAATACTTGCATACAAGGTTTCGTATGTCCTAAGAGAACAGTGTGGCAATGTGGCAGGGTGGACCCAAGTGCAGGACGCAGGCACGAGAGATAAAGTGAGATTTAAAAGGTTTATTGGTAGAAGATTACTGGGAGTAGAGGAGCGATGGTGGTGGGTAGGCTGGAATGGCAAGAGGATTAAAAGACAAGCAGCAAGCAGACAGATGAGGAATAAATGCTGGGTACAAGGAAGAGACAGTTAGTACAATGTAGGAATGAAACACGAAGAATAGATTACTAACCTGAAGCGTGTCTCTACCACCGAAGCTAAAGTAGATCTACTGGGTTGATTGAAGGCAGATATGCAGGCTGGACAGTCAGGTGAATGAACCACAATCAAGAGGGAGCTAGGAGAGGAAGGAGGGAAGCCACACCCACACCATACACAAATACACAGATGGACAGCGGAAAAAAAAATAGTTACCTGGATGTAATTCCAGTTCTATGAGTCATTGTGTAGCTCTCTAACAGGCTCTGCTATTGGATGAGATGTACTCCTAGCTGGGCCCAAACCAACATAGTCTGAACATTGCCAAAAATTCAATAAGCATGGCACTGCCAGCGGATCATGGCTGCTTTGAAACAGCACGAACAAAAGCTGGATGTCATAAAAAAAACCTCAGTGCAACAGATGAGGTCTCAAGATTGTGCACCAAGCAGCAAATGGAGCACAGAACTGGCAGTCATGTCTCTGAGAAATGACTGTACAAAGGTTAAAATGGAAGACCACATTGTAAATGATTGCTGTAAATTTACAGCAGGATATCAACAGTATTAAGGTGTTTTTACAGTGCTTTACTGTTAATACTAAAGAAAATCTGTTAAATTATACCCCATTTACTGTTTTTTAACGGAACTGTAATGTATTCCTAAATTACAGCACTTTACCATTAAAGTATCTTAACTAACAGTATCATGCAGTATTTTTTGCATTCTGGGAAATGCATCACCTTAGCTGCACATGTGAAGCTAAATACTCGCCTTTCCTGATCCATCCCCATTTTACTAATTATTTGGTGAGTAGCAATTTTATTTGATTGATAAATTGGTTCTTCTTTTCTTTTGTTTGCATTGATGATTACAGCATGTGCACATCATGCTAGAAGGATTTAGCAGCTAAATTTTCAAAGATGATTGCCAATTAATCAAACAACACAGGGAGCACATTTTAATTTCTACTAAGTTAACGTGTTTTGACACCTGCATTTTGCCAGTGAATTCATGAAGCTTTATGATAGTCTTGTGTAAACATTTTACAATCTATGTAAGTGACTTCAACAGCTGAATTAGACTAATATTATGTCAGACTACAGTGCATGCTAATTACTGTATTGTGTGTCACAGTGCAGATTAAATAAAGGCAAGATTATTTTAAAGATAATTATTGGATCACAAATTAAGTACTGAAGATTTGCTTTGCTGTAACCATGATTGTTTCTCCACCAGGCACTGTGCATCATCTCAATTGACTGTTCATTTGTATTTAGATTGATTTTTGACACATTTCTCTGATATTGCAGATGCGGTAGATGACTTTACCGCTGCCCTACTGATCATAGTAAGCAGCATACTTGCATGTTCATCACATGACACAATTGATCAGTTAATTTTTTCAGACATCAAACACTGAAATAAGCAACTATCAGGTGAACTGGCAAAAGGAGCTGTTTTCTAATTTTTTGCCTCACAGTTTTACAACTGTAGTTTACTGTTTATTGAACCACAGCAGTCAAGTTTGTTTGGCTTGCAATGGTGTTTTCTTGTCAGATCTGTGGACATCAGTCTAGCACCTCAGTGGCCTATTTGAGACATATGAAAATTCTTTTGTGCTTGTGTAACATGTACTGTATAGTGATGTTCATTATACTGTTATTTTTTTTATTTTAACTGTTTTGCACAGACATTATATTTATTTATTCTATGTTTTTGCTTGGTTTTTTTTTTAACTACTGATACGCCTTAAGGCTGGGCAATACAGTATATTCAGCTGTTACATGATGTAGGGCAAGTTCAAGTGGACTGTTTGCTCTGTACTGGTCACCTGCTTTAATTTTCTAGACTGTATCATATTTTTTAATATATTGTTAGTTTAAAAAGTTAATAAAGTTGTTCACATCAATGTGTCTGAGTCTAAGTGCCTTGTACTAACTTATTGCACTATTTTCATTTCATTTTGAGAGAGGCTCTGTCTGGTTTAACATGCAATTGTTCTGCATGTTAAGTTTTCAACTTTACATTCAAATAAAAAGTAAAGTGTGTAGGGGAACTAACTTAATTTGATGTTGCATTCGTTGATAAACTATCGGGGCACCACCTTCGTCAGCTAAGAAGGACTGCAGAAATTAACTGCTATAACGCTGATAAAATACTAACGAATGAACTAACAGTAAACCAGTCTGATAATCTGAAGTGTAAACTCTGGATACAGGGATCGTATATATTCAGCTCAAAAGGACACCGTCTAACCAGGACTTAAATCAAAATCTCATTTATTAAGCACAATCATGGATAATGAATAACATATCATGAATAGTACGACAGAAGACATGAGGTGATATGACATAACACAAAAGAAACTTATGGCAACACAATGGCAAAACAAGTTGGCGATAGTGAGAAGTAGTTGAAAGGGAATAATAGGGACGCGAACGTGAAGTTGAGTGACTAAACGACTAGTTGAGAGAATTTGGATAAATTGACAGTATCTTAACCTCACGGACCAACTCTTATTCAAACCCGCTTAGCATGCCAACTTGATTGATGGCATCCCGGCAAGTTCTGCTCCGAACTAACTCGAAGATGCCCAGATGCTCGTCCGTGGCTCGATCTGCTCGGTGGTCCGGTGGAAGGCCCAGGCACACCAAGGTGAAGAGCTAATGTTGGACGGTGATGTCTCTCGAACTGGGTTCTACGGTGTCGGTTACAGATGAGGGACGGCTCGTCCTTCACACATACAGTATATTCCTACGCTGCTTAAAGGCCTCCAAAATGAATTTTGCTGACTGAAATTCTTTTTCTGTGAAAAGATACTTAAGCTTACTTTCGTCAGACAACAAAAATAAATCTAAATTGTCTTCAGGTGAAATTTTACACACTGAAAAAAATGATTTTTTGTCCCTGTAATTATTACTTCAATTATGTATATAATTCTACAAACAAATAACATTTGAGTGCTTTTACTTTAAAATGTCGGTTTTCATATGGTTTGTTACTTGGTGTTTGTTTGTCAGAATGTATCCTCGATTTTGCATATAAATTTTACTCTTTATTTCAAGTACTATTCACTAAACGACTCTATTAACTTTATTAGTTGAAATGTGCAAGTAAAATGTACTTGGGTGATATCAGTGAACCTGGCAACCTCCTTTGCACTCGGTGTATGACGTCAGAGGCCGTTCGTTGCAGGCTGTGCTGTGTAGTGCTTCTTCCCTCGCACATGTGAACACCTGAGACTGTGGACCAGCAGTGGGATTTAGTCGGCATGGAACCGCGAAGGTAAGTCTCGACAAAACCTAACAAGCACACAAACTTTGTAAGGTCCGTTTTATGTGTTATTTTTGTGTAAGCCGGTGCGGCTCGTTTTTCGTTGTGGTCCTTCTGCTAATGTTAGCTAGCTAGCGCACTTGTCGTTTTTGCCTGGAAGCTGTGGTTTTATCAAAGTTGGATGTGTTGCTGGGTGGAATGGCTGGCTTGCATGGTATGATAAACGTTTAACAGATATAACTTTAACGCTGAGCGAATGTAGCCTAATTATGCTGTCTGGTATGACCTAGACCCACCCAACCCCCACTTTCGCTGGTCAAATTCAAAGTTGGGTTCAAACTGGACGTGCCTACAAAACTCGAGCGCGAGCCGCAGCCCGCCCGTTCGATCCCACTGGTCAACTAGTCCTCTGCCCCAACCTTGTTTGTAAGTTTAATGTGTCTGTGTCGCCCCATAGTCTTCTGCAACTCCCGTCCATGTTTGCAAAGTTTGGATGAAAACAAGTGCAAAACCGGATACCCGCATTTGAGAGGAATATCGCGTCCGCGCGCGTGTGTGTATGTTGCTGCCGAGAGTCGTGTATACAGGTTGTGTGAGACAGGAGGGGGATCAACTCACAACTGCAGAGGTTGTGAGCAGTGTTAATTTTGTCAACTAAAACACTAAAATCTCTGTTCATTATAAACGGACGAGTAAAAACGTGACGAAAAAGATGAAGCTGGCCGGCCAGACAATCTTGATTACAACCATCCTCGGTGCCTTGATTGTTTTCTTTTTTCCATGTTTACCTTCATACTGGGACAAGCAGAAGCTGGCATGCATGTCCTTTCTTCAAGTTGTATTTGTAGTTCGATCACAGTGAGGCATCTCACACTGTAACCCTGGCTGCAAGCTGCACTGCAGTCAAGTGTGACAGTGTTGTAAACAATGCTGTTAGCGGGCTGCGTTGCCAGGTTTGACAGTAGTAGGAAACACCTTTGATGAACCCTTAATTAATACTTCTCCCTTCACTAAAATTATTCACTGTATGTTACATAGCAGATTTGAAAAAGATGTATTGGCTTTGTTACCATATTTATCTATTCTTGTTAACTTTTGTATTTAATAATAAAATAACATAAAAAAAAGCTACCATGCGAGCCACCACTAAAGCTATCTCTTAAAGAGTATCTCTGTATAAGAGGATTGGAGCTTTATTCTTGCAGGTTGTCAGTCATTTGTTCAAATATACAGAAAATAAACAGGAAATTGTGAAGAACACGATTATGTATTGCACTTTTCTAACAGGCCCTAGACATTTTTTTATTATACAAGAGTAATATGGTACATCCTTGTACCATGGGTGGTTCACCCAGGGCACAAAACTAGCCAGGACCGCCTGTGTGTGTGCGTGTTTTTCCATCCACATGGGGACAAAATTCTGAGTTTTACTATACTAGTGGGGACTAACTGTCTCTTTGTGAGGATCAAGACTTGGTTTTCGAGTTTATGTTTGAATTGGGTTTTGGTTAGGTTTAGGGTAAGGAGCTAGGTAATGCATTTTGTCAATGAGAGTCCCCATGGAGATAGAAGTACAAACGTGTTGTCTGTGTCTGTCTGTCTGTCTGGGTCGACTGTGGCTGTGTTAATAGAAATGTATTTAAAAAGTTCATAGATAACACTTTTTTCCCTTTTACAGAACCTAGAAGGTCATTTGCTCATCATTTGGCAACTTCCAGTCCACAGCTGAGATAAGGTAAGATCAAATTCGTAATGATTAGGAACAGAGAACACAGGTTAAGTTTTTATGTTTTGAATTTGTATTTTTCAGGTGCAACAACATGAGATGGGTGTGTAAGATATGCAGGTTTGAATCGGAGAAGAGGGGGCCATTGTTGGGCCATGTTATTCAACCTTCCTTTCATAAACTGTTTGAAATCTAGACTCAGCCATTGATTTCTAATTCTAGTTGTACATGTTTTCACAGGATGTCAGCCAAGAGGCAGTGAAGGAGGACTGCAGTCAACACTTGATGAAAATCATCGTCATCCGTCAGAACCTGGAACAGGAACGCCAAGACCCCAGCTACGTGTCTGTAGTCATAGAGGGGAAAGAGGTGTTGGAGGACTGCAGGAGTGTGGCAAATGCTTGCCTGCTCCTCATGGGTGTCATTTATGCAGTCAATCTGAGTTACCCACTGAAACTCAAATACACATTTGAGGTATTTCAGAAAATGCTTCTTGAGCTTGATGCTCTCAAAATGTCTTCAAAAGTCCAGGCTCTCCACAGGAAATTACTAGCATGAGTGTGTACAGTGGTGCAGTGTTTTGAATCCATGTGGAAAGGAAAGGTTTTTAGTTCTTGTTCTTCTCACATTTCCTTCTGTGATCACAGCGATCCAGTGTTAGTACACAGTTGATTAAGTTGCTGTTGTTGCAGTGACACCTCTTCATTGTTCTGAGGTTTAAAAGAAAGGAATACCCTACATATGTGAAATTGCCACAGTGTGTGTGCATGCATGTGTGTGTCGTTTCTGAAAGTGTAAAAAACTATTATTCTGTGACGGACACTTCTTCCCCGATTTTTAGAAATCTGTGAACATTTGGAAGAAAGTGTCAGCAGCAGGTCATGTTTTTTTTTAAAGAGGATATTCACACTAATTCTCCATTTAGTATGTGGGATTCCTCACCTGCAATATAAAGGCTGTGTTTATTAGATTTTAAAAGATGTTCACTGTTTCTCAGCCCTATTGTTTGTGGACAGGAGTGTGTGTGTGCGTGCATGCACATGCGTGCGTGAGTGGGTGTCTGTAATGAGACAGAGGTGTGTGTGAGGTGTGTGTTTCAATCCTTGTTCATGTACACCAAAGGAAGGTTATGTTATGTAGACATACATATGCAAATGGGAAAATAAAATGTCCATTTGAAAAATTCAAAATGTTTATTTATTCACTTCACAGAAATGGCAACAAATTTATTGTGGTAATGTGAAGTCATAAATTAAATTTAATTCAAGTAAATATTACTTAATCATTTCATAGAATTAAACAATGAAAATCTTAGTTAAATAAGAGTAAGAACCACCAGAAATATTTAATTGGATTTTGCAATTAAAATGCAATGGTAATTGAGTAAAATTTACTTCCAATAGGTGTGTACCGCTTGTGAGATTTACTTGAGTATTTTTTGTAAAGAAAAGGTGTTTTTAGGAAGTAAATGCTACTTAGAATTATCCTGAGTAAAAATTACAAGGGATTTCTGTGTGGAAAAACTTGCCTAGCTTTTTTTGAGTAAATGTCACTCCAAATTTTTTTCAGTGCAGAAGAGCCTTTGCCTATAATCATTGTACAATGGGTAGTAAAATAAAAAGTGAAATTCATTTTCGATTTCTCCCAAACCACACATACGGCACTTTCGGTCGTCCTCAGGGATCGAGTGGAAGCGTCCAGTTTCTAGAGCTAGAGGTAGGATGCCACACCTCAGCTGGGCACAGATTGACCGCTGGGCTCTGGATAGTTTGAGGGTGACATAGTGTTCTGGACCATAATTATCCTTAATTAGCCTGTATGTTCTTAGTTTTGGTTTATGCTGAACTTCTCCTAACCACTTTTGTTTGTAATTTTCAAATAATACTTTTTTGACTTGGTTAACAGAACAAGGTAGCTTATTTCTATATGTATTGGAGACCAGCGATACTAAATATTTTTTCAAGCTGCCTTGCCCATGAACAGTTGTTTAAGAGATCCCATAGGAAAATTTGTTTAGTGAGCCTGTTGTCTGGCATATTGATCAATCTATTCCACAAACGTACCATGTCACCTCCATGCCGTACCTCACATGGCTCCGAACCCATGTCACCACAAATTGGAAGTAATGGGGCCAATTTATGTACTCCCAAAAAACAACGTATAGCTCTGTTTTGTACTGCTTCACATTTAATATGTATACCGTAGCCCCAAAGCCCTGCTCCATAATCCAAAATGGGATAAACACATGATTTAAACAGCTGGGTATACGTTTTATAACCAAGATCCTTACAAAATTTCACTTTACTGATAACCGCTCCCAGAGCCCTACCCGCAGAGTCTGACAGAACGTTTACCCCTTCTATATATGTGAGATGATCATCTAGGGTAAATCCTAAATATTTATATGACTTAGTATAGGATAGGGGTACTGAACCAGAGGAAAAAGCAAAATCGGATTGCATCTGTCCCTTCTTCCTAAAGTGCACAACCTGGGTTTTGTCTTCATTTATCCTCAATCTCCATCTTCCACACCAGTTATACACAGTATCTAATAAACTTTGAAGTTCATTTTCAGACTCTGCAAGGAGAACTAAATCATCTGCGTACAGGAGAGAACCAACTGTAAGGTCACCCAATGTGACCCCAATGGCTGTGTGCTTGATTTCTACTACAAGATCATCTATATAGATGGCAAAAGGGTGGGGGAGAGCACATCCCCCTGTTTAACACCAGATGGAGTTGGAAACCAGCCCATTCTATACTGATTCACCTGTACACAAGCCACTGGGGCCTGATAAAGGGCTTTTAATGCCTTGTAGAATTTACCATCTATTCCAGCATTAATTATTTAAAATTGAGAAGTCCATGGTGAATACAATCAAAAGCTTTGTGAAAATCAATAAAACAGCAAAAAACAGATCTCCCTTCCTGAATTCTGTACTGAATGGTTGTACTTAAGGTCGTTGTGGAAAAATGATGTTTTTGTCACCTTGTTGATGTTGAGACTAGAAGCTTCCCAGATTATTGAATATAGTGTTCCAGAGACTGGTAGACCCATGCACATTGCGAGCTAGCCTCAGTGTCAAAAAAGGTGATTCATGCTTTTATTTCAAGCCAACTCAATGACTGTATTGGTCTTCCTTAAAAGCTGAAACTTGATTGTTGGAGTTTTCTGTCCATTGCAAATGTGTGAAACTGGAAGCAATCATCATTAGAGGTGCAGAGGTGTTCCAAAGCCTAAGAGCTGCACTACTGTCTTTTACCACAGAGAGGCAGCACAGATCTTTTTTTCACATTATATCTCACACAAGATGTACTCTTCTCTCACTGCCAACTTCAAATCAAAAAGTCTTTCTGGAATTAATATTCAGTGTGTTTATATTAATACAAAAATACACTGGGCATATGTGTTTGCAAGCTTCTCAGTGCTTCCAAAGGAAACTGGACTTCCAAACCTAACCCATCCAAAAGGCTTCTTCAGCTCTTACTGACTGGTGGGGAGTCAGGATCATAGCTCTGCCCAGCATCATGCCAGTCATAAGAGTCACATGAGACAAGGTGTAGCTGGCACAATAGGGGTCGATGGGTGACAATGGGTGAGTCATTGACCTGCACACGCATCTTGTGACCATTATGTGTTTATCAGCTACAGATTAATTTTTCCTCATTGGTAGTTGCATCATCTTTTGGAAACCCTCCCTTGTCTTCTTCTGTGTGTATATACATACATGACAGGTCTTTCCATTAAGTGGTCATGTGACTTGATTCAATCACTCACGCTGAGAGAAGACAGTAAGAGAAAGCTAGATATCATGAGATAGAGATGATTATGTGTGAGTCTTTGTGTCTGTGTTCATTTGTACTGGTTTCTCTATCATGCCTCTCTCTTTTGTTAGGCCTTATGTCAATCAGAGTCTGTTAGAGGGGCTTTGGTTGGGGAGAGGTAGACCGATATGACAAAGCAGGCCCCGCACTGTTGAGCAACTGAAGTCACATAATAAGACAGAAAGGGGAATAATTTCATTTTCAGAACTTGAACAATAGGTGTCCTCAGTTCCTAAACTCTTCCTGAATTTTGTTTAAAGAGGAGGTGACAGAACACACTGGTAAACGTGCCCCCCATCCCAACTCTTCTGGAACATGTTGCAGCCAAAGTTTTTTTTTTTTACAAAAAACAATAAAGATTGAACATTAATATCTTGTCTTCATACTGAATTCAACTGAATAAAGGTCAAAAGGGATATGCAAATCCTGGAAGATAATAGTCACACAGACAAGTGCACAGCAACTGTAATGTATAATATTATATAATTGTAAGGACACACAAACATTTGTGTTCCCCAACCAAATTAAGTTATACAGTGTTGGGTCATGTTACCTTTGAAAGTAACTTGTTACATGACAAGATTACTGCGCTTGCTAAGAATTATACAGTAGTACTGATTGAGAAAAAAATAACTTGAGTATTTTTATGTTACCAAGAAAGAGAAAAAAACATTTCCTATTCCTCATGCATGTTGGTTGGCTGTCCTTTCCACGATCTCATTGGCTGATGCATCAGGGATTTTCTTCTTTGTTTTTTGTGGTAACAGAAGGAACAGGGAAATACGGTAAAGCAAACATTGAATGGCAAGAGCCAGTGCAGGTTAGGTTGATTTATTGAGTGACTGAGTTTAATGAGTGGCTGATCGTGAGTTGCAGGTGAGCGTGCTGAGAAGTCCAGGCAACTGCAGAGCAGAGGAGGGTAGTCAGAACAGTGTGGTTGGGTGCGGCAGTCAGGTCATGGGGAAAGGAGAGAAAGTCAGCCTACGTTCACACATAGCAGGGTATTTTGGAAAACGGATATTTTGGCCCCTCCCTTTTCAAAAATAACATCATGCACACAACATCGTTTTCAAAAATGTTGTTTACATGAACCCGGATAAATACGCCGTCGAGCGCATCATAACTATGCCAAACCTATGGGCGCAGGTGTAAACATAGGTCGGTCACATGACGTTAAGTATTTTCAGTCACATGTTGTGACATTTTGGAACCTAAAGAACCAGTGCCGTTTAACCCTGATTACACGCCAACACATAACCGGCGTTTTCAGAAATCTCTACTTTGGCCGGAGTTTTTTGAAAATGATCGTTTTCTGTGAAAAAAAACTCTGTTTGCATGTAAATGAGAGGCCAAACCGCATGAAAACATATGCGTTTTCCGTAAGTGTAAACGTAGCCAGGGACAAAAGCAGGAAGTAAAACAAAATACATGAGGAGAAACCCTTTTAACATATAACAGTAAATAACTAAACTAAAACACAAAACCACTACAATTGCTCTTCCATTAATTTGCAAGACTCACAAGAGACAGTCCTAAAAATGTTAAAAATTGAAGCAGCAGAGGCCATCTTGCCTCCAAAATACTATCAAACTCCACACCTCCAGTTTGAAATGCAGCTGTTTTCAGTATTCATTCTGACACTTAACTGAACTTCATGTGTAAAATTGGTGCAATGCTTCTGTAATTAATCATCAAAGTGTTGTTTAGACCACTACTACACTGTTTTTAAAATGTATTTGAAAGTGTATTTAGTATTTGCGTACCTTATGATGCACAACTAGAGAGTAAGCCAGAGGGAAGTCCTCTTCTTCTTGGCTTAAGGGGAATGGTATGTATTTCCTGCTTTTCCTGAATTTCCTGAAAATACATAATATTGAACAAATATCACAGGAAATGCATGCTGCCTAACATTTCTGTTAAATTAAGTACATTTAATAATGGCTCAGAGTAATACATCAGACACCTGTGGTTTAAAGCAACACACCTGCAGTCTTGGGTTGCATTGATATAATATTCATTGGGGATCTGAACACTCTTGCGGAACTCTCTGCTGGTGGAGAGCAGTTTAGCCTCCGCCAGTGCCTCCTTCTCTCCCTGCACGATTGCTGAACAGTTGTACACGTCCTCTCCACCATCATCAGCATCTGTATACTCCAAACAGCTGTACCCAAGAATGTAGGTAGGATCCCAGACTGTTGTGTACCAGTAGTATTACACAGATTATTGCACATATTATTGTACTGATTACTTGGAGCAGTTTCTGTTGTACAGTCTGACGGCTGCAGGAAGGAATGACCTGCGATACCTCTCCTTCATAAACTTTGGACGTAGCATCCTATCACTGATGGAGCTCCCCAGTGCAGTGAGTGTGTGTTGGAGGGGGTGGGAGTCATTGACTGTCATGGAGGACAGCTTGGCTGTCATCCTCCTCTCCCCCACCTCCTCCACCTGTTCCAGAGGGCATTCCAGGACAGAGCTGGCCTTCCTGATGAGTTTGTCCAGCCTCTTCCTGTCAGCTGTTGTGATGCTGCTCCCCCAGCAGACTACACCACAGAAAATGGCAGAGGCCACAACAGAATCATAGAAGGTCCTCAGGAGTGCCCCACGCACCCCAAAAGACCTCAGCCTCCTGAGCCGATAGAGTCTGCTCTGTCCTTTTTTATAAAGTGCAGTGGTGTTATGAGTGCGGTCCAGTTTGTTGTTCAGATGAACACCCAGGTACTTATAAGATGTCACCATCTCGATGTCCCTTCCCTGGATGTTCACTAGTGATGGGGGAGAGTATGGGCGGCGATGGAAGTCCACAACCAGCTCCTTGGTTTTAGCCGCATTAATCTGGAGGTGGTTCTGCTGACATCAGTCCACAAAATCCTGGATGAGTCTCTGTATGACCCGTCGCCCCCATCTGTGATGAGGCCGACAATGGCAGAGTCATCAGAGAACTTCTGCAGGTGGCAGGTGGGTGACAGGTGGGAAAAGTGCCAGCACTGTTCCCTGGGGGCCCCCACATTGCAAAGGACAGTCCCTGACACACAGTCCTGTGTCCTCACATACTGTGGGTGGTTGGAGAGGTAGTCCACTATCCAGCATGTGAGGTGTTGGTCCACTCCTGAAAGCTCCAGCTTGTTTCTCAGGATGGCTGGCCTGATGGTGTTGAAAGCACTGCTGAGGTCCAGGAAAAGGATCCAAACAGAGCCCCCAGGTGACTCCAGGTGAGACAGAGCTTGATGGAGGAGGAAGGTGAGGATATCGTCCACTCCGATGCCAGGCTGGTACGCGAACTACAGCGGGTCCATGGACGAGCTCACCGGGGGCACAGGTGGGCAAGGACCAGCCGCTCCAGGGCCTTCATAAGGTGTGACGTTAGTGCCACTGGCATCTGAGGAGCCTGGGACTGAGGCTGTCCGGTCCTGCAACCTTCCTGGTCTTTAGCCTACTGAGCCGATTTCTCACCTGGAGAGGTGTGAGGGACAAGTTGGAGCAGGGGGGCTGAGTGTCTTGTGAAGTGGATGGAGGGCTGGGAGGAACAGTGGGGGGTGGCGTTGGTGGATGGAGATGCTCTCCATGTTCGGCAGCACTTATTTATGTGAGCACCTATTCTCCTCGATGAAGCTGATCAAAACATCTCACAGGAGACAACTGACTGATGAACACCTTCGCTCGATCCTGAGGATTTCTTCAGCTCAGAACCTGAGCCCAGACACTGATGAACTAGCATCCAAGAAGAGATGCCAGGTATCACATCAAAGTAGATCAGTGTGTAGCAAACTGAACTATAATAAACGTTTTCTTTATCTACTTTTTCTTGC